>NC_092564.1:25471608-25839733 GCF_037975245.1 Apostichopus japonicus | reverse complement strand
GCTTGAAATTGCCGCAAGTTGCTGCGTGACAGACGAGTGAAAGTCGTCGTTCTGAACTTTTTTTTTGGACCCCATGGTCCTCGGTGCCCCTTCTCGATGGACCCAGTATTAATGTCCTATGGATTAAGTTTAATCCGCGGCAGCTATTTATCATAATAAACAACGTTGATTCTGCCAAGTATTAAATTTTTGTTATCATTTCTAAGTTGGGATACGAACCTGTAGTTTGGACAGTGTCTTTCCAAAGGCCTTCCTCTTACGTACGTAGTCACGTGTCAGTTCAAACACCGATTCGGCCAATGACTGAGCGCAGACACCGATGGATAACCTTTCCCTCTGGAGTTGCTCCATGAGGCTATAGAACCCTTTATGTAACCCTGCCTCTCCTCCTAAGATGGCGCTGGAGGGAAGACGCACATCCTCGAAAAATAATTCCGCTGTATCCTGTAAATGTATTAAAAGAGAAAATAAATATATGAATTAGGCCTAAATATGTCCTTTGCCGTTACATTGACCCTATTGCTAAGTTGTTGCCTCTTCCTTGAGTAACTGAACGATTCTAAATAGTAGTCCCATTGTTCAATTATGGTTTGACTCGTTGTGCTAATACTATACAGGCTAGCTGCAAAGTACACCCTTGTAACAAGTAAAACGCCATTGAGTGTGAAAGCCGCTTCTTTCGAGAAAAAATTCAATAACTAAAACGTAAACAGAAATATAGTATATTTCTGTATATTATACATACAGATTAAGAAAAATAACGTTAATAATTGAAATAATTACCCTATTCCATCCATTTTGTTTTAAGAGTAATGCGTTAAAACTTTGACAAAGAGCATGCATTCAATTTCTTCCTAAATTAATTGGCACTCGTGATATTAGTGTTATTCAAACAAACAGACAAACGAAAGCAAAAAGGCATTACCGATGATTTTTCGCCAATCTTTTCAAGAATTCTTCCTTTGTTAAATCCAGGAGTACCAGCGTCGACCAAGAATAATGACATTCCATGAGCTTTCCTGTTTGATTCCAAATCAGTAATGGCTGCCACTATTACGACATCGGCGAGGTAGCCATTAGTGATAAAAACCTGTCAACAGAAAATAGGTCAATGTGACGTAATAATAAATTATCAATGCACAATTTAAACTCCATTAATGATCAACATGTTGTATATATGTATGTACTTTAGATCCTCCTGCAAGCAGGAACTCGCGAAGAAGCCATCATTGGCTTATCAAAGCTGCATGCTGACCGACGTAAGTCTCTTAGATTCATATTTAACGTCCATGATTATGAATTGTCAATTGTCAACAACTCTGTAACTGGACGACATGCATTAATATTGGAGTGACTCGAACCGGGGACCTTATGATTGTTCGAATCCATCACTATCCACAAGCACGCTCTCACATCCCTTCTGGGGAATATAACATAAACTAACGTGGAAACACATAAAATAACGTGGAAACATAAAATAAGTCGCAAAATTAAAAGAAGGAAATTTGAATAAAAACCACGATGGTTTGCAGACATCCAATATGTTGACAGATAGCCTACATATTAAATAAACAACATTAACGAAAACGATAAACCAAAATGAGAAGAGGGAAGATCTTTCCACCAGACAATCTCTCTCTGGTATCAAGTCACATATACTAATAACTATACAATTATGCATGACACATGCATATTCATGTTTTGATATCGTATGAAATATGATCACATACTTTGCTTCCGTTTAAGATCCAGTCGTCGCCATCTTTCTTAGCATAGGTTCTCATTCCTTGTAAGTCACTGTATGAGAAAATCACAGAACAAGGAAAATATCAAATAAAACACTACAAAAAGGACATGCTCGCTCTAACTACGGTGTGGTCAAATTTACCTTGTGTCAGAATTTTACGTTATTAAAGTCGTTATTGATTTAATTTGGTTTCTAAGGAATGCTATGAAATTGCCGACTGGTGTGATATTTTTGTTCAAACACTTGACCACAAAGAATTCATGTTAAGTTTAAGGATGACACAGTCAGATAATATTAAATGCTCATTTGGGATTTTCCTATTAATGTAAAAGATTTTTCCCGATAGTCAGTGTAATGGTTCTGTATCCATATATAACCCTTTTAAACAGATTCATAGTCTCTGAAATACTCCTTTAAGGCACATGATGATGACGTCACATGATGGTGTGTCGTATCTATTACCTTTTCATGGGATTCGTGATGACTCACTTGCCATAACACCGTCATGATGTAACGGTTTACAGTCTCGATTTAAAGGGACTGACCGGTTTAGAGTGGATCACATCGATTGCAGGCTGTCTTGCGCATGTTCTCTATCTTGGGTTACTTTGCTTAAAAGTACGAAAATGTTCAGACTTATTCTATATTTCGTCATTCTCTATAGCTGTATTCAAATTTCATATTTACAACAGGACACAATGCAGAAATATTCAGTTTTTGCCATTTTTATAATACTTTTTTATGAAACTGTATACAACAAAAACGGACAGACAGATATATACATACATAATTGCCTTCATTTATACCTTCCAGCGGATGGTTCCGTCATAGCGACGGCACCGACACACTCTCCCCTGACCATCCTTGGTAAGTAATTACTCTTCTGTTCGGGTGTGCCATAGACGCTAATGTATGGGATAGCCATTTCATTATGTACGATAATACTAGCTCCAATGAAATTCTGGTACATCCTTTATGACAAAGAGAACAGGAATAAAAAACATCGTTAATAACGTTATGACTCGATACATATCGTAGTAACACCTTGAAACGTTAGAAAATTATGTATCGATATGCAACTATGAATATTCATAATTCATTATGGGTATTAGAATTTCATAAATTTTATTAATACAACGTACACGATATTTCACATCGTTACAATGCAACTTGAATAAACTGAATTTAAGAAATGCGTACACGGCGTGCATGTTGGTTAATTAAGTGAAAGATACTTGATATGTCATGATATTGTCATATCTAAACATGATACGTTTAGTGGTTAAAAAGAGAGGTATGAGATATGATACATGTTATGCGAACAATGGACATGATATAGGCTGTATGATAATGATATAACTTGATACACCCAATACTCGATACAGGACGTACATTTCAAAATTATATGATACTTGATATAACATTCCAACCCTTACTTTAATGTGTATATGCATGTCATACGTCATCATGATGATATAACTCGATACACCCGATACTCGATACAGGACGTACATTTTCAAATGATATGATACTTGATTAAACATTTCATCCCTTACTTTAACGTGTATTCATACGTAATACGTCATCATAGTTACATAACTCGATACACCCGATACTCGATGCAGGACTTACATTTTGAAATTCTATGATACTTGATATCAACATTGTATCCCGTACTTTAATGTGTATATGCATAAGTCATCATAATGATATAACTCGATACACCCGATACTCGATACTGGACGTACATTTTAAAATTAGATGATACTTGATACAACGTTCCATCCCGTATACTTTAATGTGTATATATGCACTATATTTGGTATGATTCAACCGCCACGCGAAACTTTGATATGACAGCAGCATGATGAGTATTGTAAGGCTCTAATCACTCACTGTTCTTCAATCATAATAGTCGAAGACAGGAAATCGCCACCGATACCGCCAAGTTCTGTCGGTAAATTGACACCGAGGTAACCCTGAGCACCAAGTTTGTGCCAGAAAATCTCCTTGTCGACATGTCCCTGCTTCTCCCACCTGATGAGAGTACATTCCAAATTGAATGATTTTATTAGTAGAGATTAAATCATGTTCCTGTTGATATTGTTCTAGGTTAAGTATATATACTATATACCTTTAGCACTATTGTAATGATCCCATCCCACCTTTCCCTCTCCGCTCCTTTCCGTTCACCTATCTGAAGCCGCACTGGATTTACCTACGTTTAAAACGGTTAAATTATTAACAAAATTGCATCATCATAACACGAAAGATTCGTTTTGTAGTTGTTGTACCCATTTAACCTATACCCAACGAATGCCATAGAAGTCGACCATGGAGAGTGTTGGTTATTTTCATTGTCTCGGTCATTTTAACCGTGACAAAGTTGAATAAATATCTTCATTTTGAAACACAGACCTATACCTTGTATAGAACAGATTAGATCTAGAACAAGAAAGACGAATATGTTGAAACATTTAATTTATATAGCTTAATCATTTAAAATCACTTTTCCAGGTTTATTCAGGTTAATTTGATAAAAAATTTCAACAAATGCAAGCGTCGAACTTATTCCCACCTGTTGCTGTTAAGTCAGTCTTACTGTAGCCTAACGGTAACTGCCAATGGTCTGATCGTTGCTGTTCTAGTATATATACATTGTACATAACAATACTAGCATTCCGTATATCATTCCATGGATTTCAGTGATCACCTTAATTACTTTATTTCTATGGTATATTTGTAGCGGCTTTATTTCTCTCAACACGATGACTAGCGTTGTCCTATCTATAGGTTTCAACCTTATCCTCCACATCTACGTCATCCACCCGTCTTTATTCCTCCATTAATTTTTGTCTTCGCCTTCCAATTTTCTTCTTTATATTTTTGATTATTAAAAATCATATCTTTTCCTTGCTGAGATGGAAAGTTTTCTACTCACCGGTCTTGGTGTGGAGCCAGTTCATCTCGAAAGAATCTTCTCACGTTTTCTCTAAAAATGTCATGTTCTTCAGAAAATATCTGTCTGGTGCCAATGTCAATCAGGGATTTGGCTTGACTTATCTCTGGTCTGTTATGATGAATTTTGTAATAGAAAATGCAAAGTCAAAAACAGAGTTTCACAATCAGTTGATCGAATTTTCATGAATTTTTTTTTTTTTTTTTGCGGAAATGGAAGGTTTGTGTCCTTATGTATCATTCAAATAGTTCACGTAAATATGGAATATTCGAACTGTAAATAGAAATTTTGAGTGGCACACATAGCTTTTTCATTTCTCATTTCCAATACGTTTTTTCACGGCTTATTATTATCATTATCATCATCATCATCGTCATCGTCATCGTCATCGTCATCGTCATCGTCATCGTCATCGTCATCGTCATCATTCATCGTCATCGTCATCGTCATCGTCATCGTCATCGCCATCGTCATCGTCATCGTCATCGTCATCGTCATCGTCATCATTATCATTATCATTATTATTATTATTATTATTATTATTATTATTATTATTATTATTATTCTAAGTTACTGGTCGTCTCTTACCTTACTGGGATTTCGTCCGGTTCTGCTCCCGCCGAGCTGCAATATCTTCAGGGAAGAAAAGAAGGAACACGCGAGTGATGTCCACTATGAACAAGAACTTATTACCCCTCCTTCATGCACCCATCCTGACCCTGACCACTCACCCCTTCTATCATCCTCAATGCACCACACACACACAATAAGTCACAACCAATAGAGGAGTTTGTTTAGAAATTAGTTACAACACAATCCTTATTCCCATCCTTATCTCAGACAGATAAAAACACGCGCGCACCCGCCCACACGCATTTACCCCTCTCTTATCCCCCATGCCACGCACAACAAGGTCACCTCATTACAAAGAGATAACAGTTAATTTAAATAATTAGTTACGTATGTAGTAGAAGATGCCGTCACATGTGTGTCGACTGGTTTATAAATTTTAATTCCATAGTAGTTCCCCATATTTATCAACATGCATTTGTGTTATACCTGGAGAAGCACTGATGGAATGCATATGTCACATTCAAATGATGTTATCCATGTATAGCGTCTTGTATCTTATCAGTTTCATTAAAATTCAAAAATCGCTTTTAATCGCACAAAATCATATATCAAGAATGGTGGCAGCAGACTGTTGTGAGATGATGAACATAATTATGTTATTGATTCATTAGCAATTCTTTATTCAATTTGACACATTAATGTCATTCATTTATTCACCTTTTTTAAACTTTGAAGTTCCATCAAATTCCATCAGAATTGTAAGGATGGCCATAAAAATAAAAATAAATTTTTGTCATTTCTGAATGTTTGGTTTGCTTCAAAATTATCAATGTGTTAGAAGCACAGGCGTCTGATATTTCCATCGCTTGCACAAAAAGCAGCTCACTGTGACCACTTGCCTATAAATACCGAGTTGTAATACCGCCCATTTCTCTGTTCATCCGGTTATACGGTTCCTATTAGATTAAAATGCCACATAATCGGTGCTTAAATGTTACAGCGTTCTTGTCATTACGGTGCCGGTGTATAGCGTATATCCATATACAAATAAACTTTTGATCCCTAAACTGACTACAAGTTAGCCTATGATCAAAACATACGTTCCTCTGAATTGTATTCATTGACATAAACAAACATTTTGCAGTGTAAAGACAAACATCTTTTTCACCCTTTAAGATTTTATCCTTGACCCTGTAGTAATATCTATATGGCGGCCAAAAGTTATCAGTAAAATCTATCCTTAAATCAACCTTGACATGCTAAAGGTTGAAGTCTTGCCAAAAAAAAAATCAACCTTTGATAGACTTTATTTGCTATATGGATAATGTATACAATGTGAAGATAGCTAAAGGTTTATACATTATGCAACGTCAATTCTATATAGCCCGGAGTTTATGCGGTAAACGTAAGGACATATATTAGGAAAGGAATAGTTCATGGTTTGAATGTGATGGCTTGCTATAAAAGTTAGTTTTGTATTTGTAAGACAAAGCTCTTCTTATTAAAAATGAGTTCTCTATTAAGAACGAATAATAATGTATTAGTTAGTTGATTAAACTTCGCTAAACTAATACCTTAATGAATTTTCATCAATGTACCGTAACTTTTCATCTATACTGTGAAGTATATATATAGTTGGGTCCTAATTCTATCATGTATACCATAATCGTATATGGAAAAAAAAACTACTCTCCTTACCTTAATGTTAGATAAGGCTTGTTAAAGTTTCCAAAGTGCTTCGGAGTCCTGGTTATGAAAAGCTGCCCAACACGTTTGAGCACGGAGGAGGCCGCCATATTGTTTGTAGTCTCGAATTCAGGGGGCCGTAATGTGGTTTTCACTGAACATGAAACTAAAATGTAAGGAGTGTTTGTATAGCACGCCCCTGCATGGTACCTGGTAATTGGCTGTGTGATAAGATATATACTTATACTGAAGTATTTACTGTTTGTGACGAAACAAAGATACGTAGGCCATTACAATGCAACTTTGATCAATCCTCCGCATTAGGCGTTATGTATAACTTAAATGTCGAGCTATAAGCTTGGGTACTACTGCTACAAAGAGAAAAACAATAACGTTATATTTAATATGTTAAAAAAAAAAGAGTTGAGAAGGACATTCCGGTGGCTGGAGACAGTGGCGGACTGGCCACACGAGCATTTGGACAATGCCCGGTGGCCCGATGGGCCGGTGGGCTAGGGAGCCTGGTAAAAATTACAGCCCATTTTCACAGTAGTTAATAGAATACAGATGGGCTGTGTAGAAATATATTTTTAACTGTGGGAATCAGTCATGTAAAGACTGTCCTCTCTGCTGCTACAAGGTGCTCTTCAAGTTGAACCTTTTCACCGATGCTTACAAGAGCATTGGGCTTGCCTACAAGCTGCTGCTAACGCTATCTGTGTCACAAGTGGCATGTGAACGTTCTTTCTCTGCCTAGTAGAGAATCAAAAACCGTTTGAGAAGTATAATGACACAAGAACATCTTGAGGCGTTCATGTTGATGTCTGTGGAAAAAAAGGATCTTGGCCAAACTACATAAAAATATCATTGATGGTGTGGCTGCTAGAAGCAGCGAACTGCGCAGGCTCCTACTCTCGTAGACATGACATGTGCTCGTGTTATTGAACATATATGTTTTAGTGGATTTTATTTAGGTTTTCTTCAATTTTTTTGCAAGCAAGTTGTCACAAAATGCTTGAAAAACTAATTAAAATCCATTCTAAACATATATTTTTGTTCACGTTTTTAACTTTCCTCAGTTTAATCTAGTGTTGCTTCTGGAAATTATTGTTGGGTCTTTTTTAAAGGATTATTGTAACCTACAAACTTGAGAAATATATCACCACTTTGCATCTAGACATTCCTAAACTTCAAAAAAATCTCAATGGGGAGGGGGAAACCCCTCCCCTTAAACCCCTCCCCCAGGACGGCGATCACTAGTAAGTTTCGTGTTTTTACAATTTTATTTAAATAATTTTTCCAAAGAGGAAATAATATCTATACAAAAACGTCTCATTTTTATGAAATTCTATAGGTTTTAACTTAATATTTGAAAGCAGCCGTTTCTCTTTCATAACGAAATTCTCTCCCACCCCCCCCCCAACGTTATTCCCCACCCCACAAAAGAAAAAGAAAATACTCAAATTATTACCAAACTTTGTACAAAATGTGGCAATGTAAGAAGTGTATCCGGTAATTGTCCCGATCAATTAGTATAATTATATACAATAGCTTCAGGCCTGCAGGCTGATTCTTATATGCAAATTTAGCTAGGTCCAATTTCCTATAATGAGTTGTTGTTATAGTTGTAGGCTAAGTTTTTATGTATGTTAGTTTAAGTATTACTTATGGTTCTAACAGTCTGTTGTATTGTTAATGAAACGATCTCAAAAAGTTCTTCTCTTCAAGCGTATTTTAAAGGATTGGTTCAGGTGTTTGACATGTCTATTTTGTATGAAAGAGCACAAAAAGACAAAAAGAACAGTGAAGAAACTACCATGATAGCATGCTCTGTTAAGGAGATATGACACTTTGAAGATACCATTTTTTTTTTGAAAACGACTGGTGTAGAAAGACTTACTGTGAGGGTGTGACGTCACATCCTCACTTACTTAACATTTGTGAATATATTTCTTTAAAAATTATTTACATTTTTTAACACATTTGAAAATAATATAATCAAAGATTCTTCAGATGTTTAATCTCAAATACTTCCTTTGACAAATATGAGATCTCCTGACATATCTTTTGGTTGAAAGTCATGAAATCTCACAAAATATTTAGAGAAAAAAACAAAGACTTTTCAGGAATGTGAGGATGTGACATCACAGCTAGTCAGATTTCAGCAGTTTCTACACAATCTGATAAAACTTTACACTTGAATATCTCTTTAACCGAAAAAGATATTTGAACAGTTTTTTCACCATTGTGTTTCTTTTATTGTCCTCTTTCATATAACATAAATATGTATGACAACTGAACCAATCCTTTAATCACGAGAAACGTATGTTGCAACGCAACTATAGTTCATATAAGTATCATGCAGTTGATATATGGAAGGGTTATACCGGTATCATCCATGGAAGGGTGGGGGGGGGGTAACCCATGAGAAGGGTAGGGTAAGATTGTGGGGGAGCAGAAGAGGTATGCTCGTGGACAGGGGTGAGGAAGAATTCCACTCGGGTTCGTAACGTACGTCAAGACATATACAACCATCTATAGGGAGTTCTTGAAGCATCGGTTCGGAATTTTATGATAAATCCCCTTTCATTAGATCCATGTTTCTTATATTGAACAGGAAGAAAAACACAAGATAGCCTATTGATAAGTGCGATGATTAAACTGAAATTACCATAAACATTTTTATTTTATTTCTTCAAAGACTGTGAAAAGCTTTAAAAGAGAAGCAAGATATTGACAATGCTACGATCTATATAGGCAGTACGTTAAGTTTAACTCTACCAATATTTCGAGACTTGAGGAAGTCTTGGAGAAAAGGAGATGGATTTGGAAAGAAATGAAGTGTTTTTAGAAAAGGAAAAAAGTAGTTACGGGAAAGAATATCTGCCGTAACTTATAAGACAAGATACAAGGGAATGTCAAACTTGCTTTCAATAAGTATACCACGACGAAGGGGGAGTGTGGGGGGGGGGGGGTTGACATAAATAACGATATGAAATTTTTATCCCAGAAACTCCTTACTTCATGTATAATGGCTGTATACGATCATGTAGCAACTCCTTGGTACCACGTACAGCTTCCGTTTGTTATAGATATCTAGAATCCAACTTTTGGTTTAATCGAACTATTTCATCAGGGCTTACAGTGACGTCATGTCTCATACTGTAAACAGTTCAAAGGATTGCGCAGCGAATGAACATCCCTCCCAACCTCCCTACCGATACATGCCCAGGCAGCTTCATGATGTATAAATTAGTTTATGATCGTTTTTTAACATGCGGTAATAGATTTTAAATTAGTAAATATGTGCAAATATTGTGTTCAACTTCAACGAGTTGCATTGTTTATCGAAACAAGGGTGCCATGTACATACCTTTCGGTTAGTATTTGCCTATATCTCTGCGTGAAAGTCTGTATCAGTAAATCTCTGTATTAAACTCAATGGTACAAACTGTGCAGAGCGATATAGGTAGCCCTATCAACTATTCTGTACCCTCCCATAGTCCCATCCCTTCCCCCCTCCTTTCCAACTCCCGTGCCCCTAGCTTCGACCCACCTACAGTCCTAAGGGATTATTTAATCGATAAGGAAACATCCTTATCTGCATACAACGAACACTGTTGGAAAGCTTGTTTTCAGTAACTCTTATAATATTAACTCTGATCGGTTGGTTCATGTCAACTGATCATTGCCTATACGCATTACATATGCAATTGACGGATGTTTCATCGGTCCCTCACAATATCCCTCGCAATGAGTTCTTTCATAATTTCGTTTGTTCCTCCAACGATTGGCATTACTCTTGCGCCACAGAAAGCCCTGGCCACGGAGTACTCCCACATGTACCCCCATCCACCGTGGAGCTGTACGCCCTCATCACATACCTTGACAACAAGATCAGTGTTACTAAAATTCAAAGCAAAAAATATTTGTTTCATAAATATTATTATAAGTGATATAAGTGATAATTTCATGCATTCTGAATGGTATGATAAAATTATAGCTATATTTAAAACCCACCTATTATGGACGGTCACATGGTTCTCCTTGACGTTACGTTACATGCAACTACGTTGTGACTCAGAAGTGGCACGTCATCAAGTATTCGTACAAATCACCATTTTCAATATAACTACTCGACTAAAGACAGCCGCATTGGTGTCACGTGCCAGTTCAGGCCACGAGGACTGTTATGTCACCCCTTCCCTTGAAGTCTTAAATCTTCCTTAAATAAGTTGTGAAAATGAGGATACATTATTTTTTATCCCATATTTCCCGGGCCTGCTTATTGACACCGGATCTCTAGCCCCCCCCCCCCCCCCTCATGAGTGCCCAAATCGCCAGGTCTTCACAACTTTCTATGAACCGTCCGAATTGAGTTTTAATAGGCGTCAACCATCGAAACTGTATAAAAAATCAAATAAATATTGTACTGCATAATAGAAAAAGAGCACATTAATGTATGCTATATTATTTTGTTTTATTGTCAGTTCTGATATAATTAACACGTTTCACTTCTGGCGTCTCTTACCTGTATTTGACCATAGAGGCCGTGACGGTATCCAAGTGTCCGTCCTGGTACATCTGTGTTGCGGCGTCAGTGAAAGCTCTGTTCACACATATCTCCGTCTTAAGAGAAGCTAAACGGTGTTGAACCGTCTGCAGAGTAGAACATGTTGATATCAACATAGGCCATATTTATCGTCAATTAAAATTAATACTTTCTGTAGATTTGTTCTCTCATACTCTCAACGTTGCTATAGCCCATGTATGTAGGCTACATCGTGTGAATTGGGTTAAGTCCGTTAGGCAAGAGTCTGCTTTCAGTTATTTACACTCTAGAAATCATATATATGTCTCTGTTGTAATCTTTCCTACAAAAGCAGCATTTTTTGGGCCAAATCTTTTACAGCCTTTACAACCTGGTAGTACCGTAAACGGCCGTCTATAAGGCAATACGACCAGATATGCTAACAATGAGAGCTGATTCTGAATTACATAAACCTCTCATCGAAAACGTCAATAAGCAATACAAAACCACATTAAAGTTGTGTACATAAATTAACCTGATTTGGATTAAAACGGTTGATGACTTTCTAATTAGTACTTATCTAAATGGCTCTCCACAATGGCTGTAAACACGATAAATTGCATAGGCTAGTTATATCAGTTAAAGGGCTATTCCACTGTGTGTAAATATACACCATATAGAACTGTAAGTTACCTGTAATTTTGACAACGTTTTGCCAAAGGCCTTTCGCTTTTTCACGTAATCACGTGTCATTTCAAATACAGATTCAGCCAATGATAATGCTCCAAGACCGATAGTTAATCTTTCTCTCGGGAGTTGTTCCATGAGTTTATAGAACCCTTTATTAATACCCGTCTCTCCTCCTAAGATGGCGCTGGAGGGTAGGCGTACATCCTCAAAGAAGAGTTCAGCCGCATCCTATATAGAGCAGGTAAAATATTTAAAATTAGTCCAGCCATATCAGGCTAAAGTATAAACTCTCCTTTTATTATCACATCACCGGATTTCAATGAACAGAGCACAATGCTTCGAGGCAAAGGAAATGCTGGGAGGTGTGTGTGTGTGGGTGGGGGTGGGGGTGGTGGTGCGGAGGGTGGAGCTGCCGAGGAAGGTGGAGGGTGGGGGTAAGAGAAATACATGAGACATACACACACAGTTCACCTATATACTTAATCATTTCTCACCGATGATTTTTCGCCAATCTTTTCAAGAATTCTTCCTTTGTTAAATCCAGGAGTACCAGCTTCAACCAAGAACAATGACATACCGTGAGCCTTTTTGCTAGATTCCAAGTCAGTAATGGCTGCCACTATTACGAGATCAGAGAGGTATCCATTACTGATAAAGACCTGCTCAATAAACAAGAACAAAATATATAAAATAACACGTGAATACATAACAACGACTTTTTAACATCCATTTTTTATATGGTGAACGGCGCGTATCGGTCATTGCGCAATAAATATCACATGTTGACAAAGTGCAAATTCTGTGTCGCGCCTGCACCCATGTAATAGCGGGACAATGCCTTCCTCCCAACCAGAAATCAACTTAAACAATAAATTATAATGACCGAAACGAGAGATGTTTAACTTTGTAGAATTTTCGTATTTTCGTATATTTTAGTTCCCATATAGTGTAATATATACGTTTTTGTCATCATACTTAAGTATTGTGGCTCCCGGATTTGATACAAAATATCAATGTGGCTTTCATGATCAATTAACGTGCCCACCCTTGTCGTAAAGTTACATTTCCTTAAACAGTTTAGGAAATTTGTAAAGACGTAGAAATTTATCCATAAAAAGATCTGATATAATATATTCACTCACATATAAAGGTATATTTGTAAACTTTCATAACAGACGTATATGCCTAAGGCTAATTTGCTTATTGGAATCGGGCGGAAGCAGCTATGGCTACTTGAAACTTAACTACATCGGGTTATACAATTTCTATGATGAAACTCCACAAACTATTTTTTTTTTCTTCCCGTCTTCTAATTATTTTCATTTCTTATTCCTATTAAGTTGACCTACTTTGCTTCCGTTTAGAATCCAATCATCACCCTCCTTCTTGGCGTAGGTTTTTATCCCCTGTAGATCACTGTCAAAAGAAAACGTAAAAAGGGAAACTTCATTTGTAAAGGTGAAATCAATAATGTCATATATTGCAGTAGTTCCATATAGTTATATCAGTTTCATAAGAGGTCATCTCTATATAGCTGGGGTGGGCAACCTGCGGGCCAAATGCGGCCCGCCAGTGATTTTTTTGCGGCCCGTGAGAGGTCTCAAGAAAAAGAAAAACAATCAATCTATTTAACATCATCACAAAAAACGAGCTAGATGCTTAGAATTTATCGGCACTAAATGATGCTGTCAGGTAGGCCTATTATCCCCATTAATTATCAACTGTACTGTATTGACATTATGTTTTTGTGAATACAGATTAAGTTCACACACTTATTGCTTGAAAGTCCTCCGAATCAAAGGTTTGAAATCAACAGCAGGTCCTTGGTTAGGTGCGGCCTAGTCAATTTTTCACTCCTTATATCTGGCCCATTGATTCAAAAAGGTTGCCCACCTCTGCTCTATAGTCTCCTCATAAGAGCGTCTTCTTATTCATGTATTAATATAAAACACTCTATAAGGTTGATACTGAATTTACAAAAAAAGTCAAAAGGGTTTGGGAAGTGAATGGGGTTAAGGGTGTACTATACACATAGAATTTGCCAATGAAAATGAG
Source organism: Apostichopus japonicus (assembly GCF_037975245.1). Classification (NCBI taxonomy): domain Eukaryota; kingdom Metazoa; phylum Echinodermata; class Holothuroidea; order Aspidochirotida; family Stichopodidae; genus Apostichopus; species Apostichopus japonicus. Next base: position 25,825,492 of record NC_092564.1, on the reverse strand, counting down.
TGCATAACATGCAGTAGTGTCATTCATTATGTCAGTGGCGATCGTGACAAAACTGGCCGCGTGACGATAACTTCTTTTTGGCCAGGATGATCGGTTTCTTTGTTTTTTTTCGAGAAATCAATCAACTGGTCTATATACGTCTAGATAATGTTACACTATTTACCAACAACTTGATAATCACCAGAGTAAAGGTTAACTCGGGGCCCGGGGGTGGGGCTAAGAATCAGATGCCGCCCTAAAGCGAGCAATTGCGAGCCTGCACTGTTCCACACATCTTCTTGATATTGAACCTATCAATAATATAATATTTTGTGTGCTGTTTGTACCGTTTTTGCTTGATTAAAGTCGGGCTCATTAGGCTCAAGGACCCTGTGCTTCTCCCCTATCAATCCACTGGCGTTACAAATAACATATAACAATAAAGCATGTATATAGTTCAACTTTCTGTCAGCAGGATTCGTGGATGGGTTTCCCATTTTCTAGTAATACAAACATGACGCACCAATTACCTGCCAGCAGAGGGTTCCGTCATTGCTACTGCACCAACGATGTCTCCACTGACCAGCCTCGGTAGATATTTCTCTTTCTGTTCCGGTGTACCGTATGTACTGATGTAGGGAATAACTACCTCGTTGTGCACATAAAGGCTAGCCCCGATGTAACCTAGAAACATTCTGTATAAATGAAAACCAGAGCATAGAGAAACTTATAAATAAATGCTGCACAAACCATGTATGCTTACTTGTTTGAAAGAGATATTCAATGGACGGTACCACTATACAAATATTACGTACCTATATAGGTCATAGTAAGATTTTCATTTAACATTTATCAGTTGTAATTTAGTCTTTAGCCTGAGAACAACACTGACAAACAAAATGGTTGTTGCTACTTTTCAAGATCACTGCCAAACACATGTAATTAATTAAGAAAACCAAGTAAACCATACAACCTGCAGTTATGAGAAATGATTTCGTGTAGTATATTCTATAATCAATATTATTTCGTATGATATATTCTATTATACAACACCTAATTGTATTCTGGTCATTTGATTGGTCAATTGCTCGTTGATTGCATGCAAAATCCGCTCTATTCCACTCTATGAATAGAACCATGGGTTATACTTTTTTGGTAGCACTTTTTTCAATGGTAAGAGAGCAGAGAAACCTGTCTGTTCAAATCAATCTGTTGCATGAGTGCATTTTACCCATCTTAATATAATATGTTGTATAAAAAATTCGTTGAAAGATGTAATTTGTTCCATTCAACGAGGCGCAGCCGAGTTGAATGGAACATTCCATCTTTCAACTCATGAAATATTTGCACTATTGCACTCATAACCATTCATTATTTGGATACTATAGCATTAAATTTAGTATACTCACTGTTCTTCGAGTACAATGGTTGAAGAGATGAAATCCCCACCGATACCGCCAAGTTCAACCGGTAAATCGATACCGAGGTAACCTTGCTGGCCGAGCTTCTTCCAGAAGATATCCTTATCAACATGACCCTGTTTCTCCCATCTGTGGTAGATAAGTTTATGGACGGTGTAATTAATCTGCTTAATTTATCGGTTTTATTAAGTTTACCTAATTAATTAATTAAGGCAAGTCGAATTGTGTGTAATCGTTACACGAATGCCAAGCTCGCTTCATTAGAGGAATAACTCAAACAAAAGACATGATATCATTAAACATTGTTTTGCTCAGGAAAACACACACACGTATACACGCAATCTTGGCAAACTTGGCACATAGCCAAGACGGGGCATGTGCCCGTGTCCATGCCTCCCTCACCATGTTGACCGACCCCCCCCCCCTCCACCTCTTATTCGCCAAAACTGCCAATATAGTTGTAACGACGATTCGGGTACAGTACCGTGCTGATAGTGCTGTCCGTACATTCTTGTATCAAGTAAAATATTGTCTATTTTAAAGGGTTTGATTCACAGCCATTTGATTCACAGCATTGTAAACTCCTACATCTTGCCAAATGGTGACACCTGTGCTGGATTTGTTATTACAGTGTAGCGTCGTAACTTCATAAGTTACAGAACACAAATATTGCAGTGCCCCTACTTTCATCTTTGGTGCCCACGCCCATGAATCAGAATTCCTGTCGATAGATGGGGTGTGATGTCTAATAATATTTGCACACTTCAGTTGAAAAAGAGAACGTTTTGGGGGAAATAATTTCATTTAGGCCTACTAACTCACCGATCCTGATGTGGAGCTAACTCGTCTGTAAAAAATCTCCTCACATTTTCTCTAAATATGTCATGTTCTTCTGAAAATATACGCCTGGTACCGATATCAAGTAAGGATGCTGCTTGGCTTATCTCTGGTCTAAACCGGCGCATGCGTAGATACAAAGAGAAATAACAAGCAGTTACATGTTATTTTGAAAGTCATTAATACGGAAACTTGCTGTTACTCTTGGATTAATCAAAACTTGGAAAGATAAAATATTTCGCGTGAAACTAAAACTTTACAATATAACTTTCTATGTAACTTCTGACTCTCCCAATACAGGCATCTATTCCCTTGGAATGAACGCACCTGACGTAACACCGTCAGGATCACGTGGTTAGTTTAGTTTAGTTTACTTTAGTTTAGTTTAGTTTACTTTAGTTTAGTTTTAGTTTTAGTTTAGTTTAGTTTAGTTTAGTTTAGTTTAGTTTAGTTTAGTTTAGTTTTAGTTTAGTTTAGTTTAGTTTAGTTTAGTTTACTTTACTTTACTTTAGTTTACTTTAGTTTAGTTTAGTTTTAGTTCAGTTTAGTTTAGTTCTAGTTCTCGTTTTAGTTTAGTTTAGTTTAGTTTAGTTAAGTTTAGTTTAGTTTAGTGTAGTTCAGTTTAGTTTAGTTTAGTTCAGTTCAGTTCAGTTCAGTTCAGTTCAGTTCAGTTTTAGTTTAGTTTAGTTTAGTTTAGTTTAGTTTAGTTTAGTTTAGTTTAGTTTAGTTTAGTTTAGTTTAGTTTAGTTTAGTTTAGTTCAGTTTAGTTTAGTAGAACAAAAGGATCAGGCGGGACACTCAAGTCCCCATCAAAAACCCTATAGGAGAGAGAAAAAAACTTAAACACTCAGACCCGATTACAATGCTTAAAGTGCTTGTCCAAAGCATTCTTAAGCCTATTCACACTACTTGCAAGTACAACTTTCTCAGGCAAACCGTTCCACTCATTCACAACCCTATTAGAAAAAGTTATGCCGAATATTTATCCTACTTTGTGACTTTTGGAGTTTAAGACAAGTACCTCTGGTACAACTACTATTAGCAAACATGAAAAAGTCAGTGAAGGATAAATTGTCAAAACCATATACACAATCTTGAAAACCTGAATCAAGTCACCACGTAACCTCCTAAGCTCTAGTATGGTGAGATTCAACAGTTGTAACCGCAATGGTTACATGCTCGCTGCAAGTATCAAGTAGTTAGGTATAGTTGTCGTGACGTTTATTATAAGTATGTTACAAGGTATTGCTATATGTTAAATCAGAGATGTAAAGATATCATGCAGTGCGTTCATTATTTGAGAGAGGCAGTAAATGTTTGTTGAGCATAGAGCAGGGAGTGACCAATATTTGACTCTCTAGCAAATTTGCTGACAACTAATTAAACAATTTGGATAGAGATTTCTACCTCGGATGTTTGAATTAGTTTTTCTAATAAGAAGTTCAAATCAGACACGTGACGTGACAAATCTTTGTAATCAAGATTTGAAAATTTTCAAAAAACGTTTACAACTATTATTAATCATCAGGCTGACTGCATTCTTCATATACAGTTTCACGTATGATAAAGAAGACAAAGAATGTCATAGAAGAATGTCAAAGGTACAGAATTAATAACTATGTTTACCTACCGTGTTGACAACAGGCTGGTTAAACCTATAGTTTGAAATCTTGGTAATCTTTGAAACAGAGATTTTCCGACAGATTTAACAATACACGGTGTCGCCATGATGCTATACAACCATATGTATATCGTTACATTATGTAAGGTGAATATAGTTAAAATCAATTTTACAGCACTTCTGTGTAGTACTATAAACTGTTTGTTTACCCTTCCCCTGTGTACATAAATAAAGTCCAGTCTTATATCAGCATTTATTTCTATAGTAACCGATTCCTGCAGATTGGAACACAGCCTGGCAAACAGAGAGACACAGGGAAGGGGACATAGATTGGCACAGACATCGGTACAAAGATTGACACACAGAATGACACACATGCATGCTGGGATACACCGGCACAGACTGGAACACAGACTGGTAGACAGAGAGACACAGGGAAGGGGACATAGATTGATACAGACATCGGTACTAAGATTGACACACAGAATGACACATATACTGACATACACCGGTGCAGACTGGAACACAGATTGGCAGACAGAGAGACACATGGAAGGGGACACTGATTGGCACAGACATCGGTACAAAGATTGACACACAGAATGACACACATGCTGGCATACATCATGGTCTATGGACAGGCACATATACGGACACAAATACTTAAATAAAGTTTGACACACATACTACATACAAACTGACATGTGCACCGACACAAATACTGACACCCTGTCTGGTGCTGCCTGCCACAGAATGTTGCAAAGATTTGACACAGGCTGGAAAAACCTGCTCAGCGTAAAACCCAAATCTAAAACGGTACTATATATATATCGCGGTATTTGATACACAATACCGTACACAATACCGTTCCATTTAATAGTTCCATTGAACAGATTCTTTATTTTGTTCCCGTTGGGAGAGACAAGGGTATGTCGACAAGGAGGTATTCTGGTGTCAACTCGGTGCTCAGTGATATATCGGTGTCTATATCTCCTTTAAGGCTAGATTGATAATGACGTCGGCTCCTGAGTGCAAGCCTAAGTATTATCCCATTGTTTTAAAATTATAATAAATTAAAACATGTTTATGATTAACTTTATAGAAACAGCAGATCACTCTTGAATGACATTAGACAAATCCATTGTCCTTGACAAGTTGTAATACATTGTGTAAACATGTTCTTTGAGCCCATATAGCTATTATATACGTTGCCATTGACTTTTGTGACGTATCCGAGGAACTGAATTGTGTGTTAGACTAAGTAGTACAGCCACTTTAATTGATGGGCCGCATATGATGAAAGGGTCATTTCTCAAGCATGATAAGTTTTAGGTAGGGCTTTACAACCAGCCAAATATCAATGCTTCTTAACGGAATACAACATATTCAAGATATGTGTCTTGTCTTAGACGTTTAAAATAGCAAACAGGCTATACAAAGACGATATCAATATTTTATTTAGTAACACGCTTTACTCCTTTAAGGATTGACATGAGTCAGAGCTATAGTGTTGATATACAATAGTCTAATAAACGAAAGAAAAAGAACATGTGCTAGACTAGTAGTCCAGCCACTTTGATTAATTTTGGTTTTAGGGGCCTCTGGGTTCATAGATCAGTATTAAGGGAGTTGTTCCCTCATATCTCATTAACAGCGATCTACAGGGGAATGAAAACATACGCCAAGATTAAAGGTTATGGTTGGATCCTTAACGGAAGAAGGTAATATGTCAATTATACGCGTATATTGTTACTTTCTGTGACAGTGGTTGTCCAATGAGAGCACGAGAATTATATCACAAACTTGCTTTTCTTACATTTGATATAAAGATGGTACCAATAAGTTACATCTAAAGGATGTCTTCTAACACTCCATTTGTGCAAGGTTTGTCAAATTGTAATGCATTGTAAGCATATTATTCGAGACTACATTGAATGATCATCATCAATAAAAGTGACTGAACTATCAAGTCTAACTGATATAGATCAGCTACGCGGTCACATGAGAACAATGAAAACATATACAATTTTCATGGTTTCCAAAATTGACGAAGAACTTAGAAAATGTTAGCCGCCATCTTTTGTCTTCATGCTATGTTGATTGTATGAACTGATATATTTGTTAAATACCGTTATTATAAGCTGTAAAAGCTGTGGATTATCATTGACAACTACAGTCCTGGACCGAGGAGCCCATGATAATTTATTCAAGGCGGGAGCATTCCTGATATTATCTGAAAACGTTATCACCTTGACAAACAATAAAGATCTAATATTTCTTTTTATTGAACTGTGATCTTATAGTTCTGTCCAAAGTACAAACATAAACAAAGAATGAAGCACATGTGACTCCATGATGTAATATTTAGACTTGATCAATGGTCGTCAGCCTTGCATGTGAAGAAACATTAAATCCGTGATATCTCTTAAATGTGATCTACGTTAGCTGTTTGGACAATATGTTCACAAAGTTGATCTCTATCACATGATAGACCATGCAATGATGATGTTTGGATTTGTGTCTCCCCGCTGGAGGGTGGGGTGAGGAGGGGGGTGGGTGTTCATTAAGTTTATCTCTTTCACATGATAGACCACTGGTGATATTTGGGTGTGTGTGTCTTCTCTACAACATCATTTGATGCACATATAAGAAATCCGGAGTATAAGCTGTCGTCTAAAGCCTTCCTTTAAAGGGTGTGAAGACTCGTGCACAAAGAAACGTCTCACGCCGGTAATCTGACCTAGTTTCGAATGAGGTGTAACAGAAGTGTAAGACACCACCATCGATCCCAGAAAATACACACACAGCTTGCTACCGTCGGTGATTAGACACTAGTGTACAGTCAATACATACAGCTGCGGTCAATACCCACAGCACAGTGTACATAGAAGTGATGGACATCTCAGGTCTAGATAAAAGATATCAAGGTATCACGTTTCATTACTGTCTGCATTTTGTAGCGACAAGAAAAACTTCACTTGCAAGCAACGGAAAGTTAACTTTTTTTTCAGAGGGCGGCAAGCGGTTTGGGGCGAGTCTTCAATGCCTTTAATCTTTGATAAATTGTCATGCTGTATGACATAAGCGATTCTACAGCCTTCTACGTATTATATTCATATTAGTTTACTAGCTTGGCAAGGTTCATCCTTGAGTAAACCTCACCTTTAGACTTTTTTTTTCATCCTTGACATGATATGGATTGATTCCATTATAATGTAATGATATAACGTCAAATGTCAGATAAGGATAAAGCTCATGCAAACATAGTTGATGTTGGCTTTAATATCAAACTTGCATATATTGTCACATTTGATTACAATCCGTTTACCATTGACCTGCAGGCAAAAATGGCGGCTTCTTTCATACAGAGAAACGGGCAATTCTTCCTAAACGTGTCCAAACAGTTTAGCTGTTGTTACGATGCCGGTTGCAGGAGCCTGCTAAATGGAAGGTAAATATGTTACACTGTCCAATAACATTATAAGGCCGGACTTGATGAAAACTGTCGATATTTTCAAAGCTGTCGACATTTATTTTACAGTTGTGATATAGATATACTGTACTGTATAGTTCGTTCGTAATAAGGGGTGATGTTCATTCGCTGCTATCTTCACCTCTCCCTGATCATACACATACATACATATATATATATATATATATACATATATATATATATATATATGTATATATATATATTATATATATATATATATATATTTATATATATACATATATTTATATATATATATATATATATATATATATATATATATATATATATATATATATATATATATATATATATATATATATTTATATATATATATATATATAGATCATGCGCTGCCTCGGTATTGAGCGCTCTCAAGGTTGATAGTGATCAAGTACAATATATTAATATTATTATATATTACATTGTATTATATTATATATGAATTGTATGGCTGCTTGTCAGCTTGTCTGAAGCTGTGTTTCTGCTAGGTTAAATTGTTCAGCCACTTTGACCGAGGAGCTAGTAGTTCTTTAAATTCTTGGAAACGAAGAGTGGTGTAAAAGTATAACATACACTGATGCCGCAGATTACTTAAAATCGATCATTAATACACCAGAACTGAATATATATCATCCTCTAAACAATTTTCTTCTCGTCAGGTATTACACAATAGTTGCTTCCCCGATCCTTCAGCAAATCAAAAAACGGTAAGAAACACTTTAATAAGCTCCCTCAAATTTCATAGCTTACAGGTTGCTTACATCAGTATGTGAATACATCAGCGTCATTGGAAATGTATCAACGTCAGAATAATGCCAACTTCCACACAAAAGTTACAGGCAAAAGACTGCATATTAAAGAGAAAGAAGCACATATTATTTTGTGATATGCAATGATGACGTCATACATTTTTTTTTTTTGCTTCAAATTCACCGTACAAAAGTACAAAATCTGAATTACATCCATATATCGTAAACGACACGTAGGAACTAAAGGAAATTTTAAAGCTACACAAGTTGAATTTACGAATGAAAGCAGTCATTTAAATTGTTATATCCTACGATCTACTACACACTATAATTTTTATAATGATATGTACGTATATTTTACATGACGTACACTAATTCAGTATTAAGAGGCGCAACTAACTTTCTTTCTTCCTTTAAGATGTTAAGTCGCCCAAGAGAAGGGTTTCTGAGAAAGTTTGGTGAAAAAGAGGGCGCTTAGATGCAAAATGATGCGATATTTGTAACTTTTGAAACGACGTTGAAATTGTTTTGACTGTTTAGGTCGTACCGCATATATGCTACATATTATATATTAATGGACCGTACATTATGATTTTATGTAATATTCTCTCTGCCAGTGTGTGATGGCGGGGGCTGATCACAGTGATTTTGCTCTGGGGGGGGGCTAACCCCCCCCCCCCCCCGAAGAATTCGTGGTTGCGCTCCTGACAATGTTATACCTTTATAAGATATATACCGTAACGAATTGAGACCAGTATTACTTTTCCTAACTTTGTCTTGTTTTTTCTTTACTTGGACATGCGCACAACAAGACCAGAGATTGGTCAATCCGATTCCTTGATTGACATTGGCACCAGGCAGATATTTAACGAAGAGCATGATATTTTTAGGGCAAACGTGAGAAGATTTTTTCGGGATGAGTTAACCCCACATCACGACCGGTAAGTCAAAGTGTGACTAAAAATGTATCTGCATATTTTTAACCTGCTCTTTTACTCGAGTTCATTACACTAATTATACCATACTTATATAGGTTAATATTGGTAAGTACTGTTTGGGGTTCTCATACTTCATTTGATCCATACAAGCTTTACTTCCAAGCCAGCATTCATATATTCAAAGCCCATGACACATGTTTTCATGCTGTCCTTACAATAGAACTACGCCAGGAGTGTGAGTAAGATTAGAAAATTGTACATTTGGGGTAGGTAATATGCAATTTAACACAGAAACAGCCTGATTGGAGCACAAAGCTAAACGGTACGATAAACACCTATGCATCTGTGGTCAACTGTGGTCAACTACAACTCACCTATAGTTCAACTCATCTGATTCATTGTCCTTTAGTTGGGAGAGACAGGGATATGTCGACAAGGAGGTATTCTGGCGTAAACTCGGTGCTCAAGGGTATCTCGGTGTCGATGTACCGACAGACATCGGCGGTGTCGGTGGCGATTTTATCACATCAACGATCGTAATCGAAGAACAGTAAGTGAACTACGGTACCAGAAAAGAAAAGTTAATCAAAGCTTCTTTCAACTTTAACCAAGTATAAATAATGACGTAATTGGTCAAGGAACCTTTTTTCCTGTGAGGACAGAATATCGCACAGAATAAGTTGTTCACAGTTTACTGGGTTCTGGGCCATCGAGGGGCCCAGGGGGGCGGACCCCTCTTCTGATTTTTTTCACTAAAATTAGCTGCAATCATACTTTTGCTCGCAACGAGATTAGCAGTGGGGCAAATTAGCACCCTTTGCGTGCGGCCATTGTAACCTATTAATTTCATTTTGCCCATGAACATTTTTTATATCATCAAAATTCTTCAAAGATCAGCACGTGAGCTCCTGTAATTAGAGAGATGCTATGACCTCACTGGTCCTGTTAATGCCTAACCTACTTGATTAAGTTATTTTATTCTTAGATTTTGAACTAGACCCATTCTACGAAAGTTCACCCTCAAAGCACATGTATACATGTGTGTTGCGGTTCGGGAGGGTTGGGAGAACTTACACTGGATGACAAATGCGTTACAGATCAGGGAATTGAACTTACGCCAAAGTTAATATATTTATATATATATATATATATATATATATATATATATATATATATATATATTTGTGTATAATATTATGTATGTTAGAAAGTGTTTATTCAACAGAAAGGAGACTGTGCATTTATAGGAACGTATTCTTAAAGTGTATACGAATTGTGGGCTGTAAGTAAACGAAATATGATGAAAGGCTTAGGGTGAATGCAAAATAGATTTAAAATACGGCAGTTTATAAGGAGCGATGTTGTTTCATTTATTCACTATAGTATATCTTCTTTTTCTTTTCGATATGTGTGAAATTTATTCCTATACAGAGTGTACCAACATTTCATCGGTACAAACGTTGTAGCACATAGTGACCTTACAATGCCTTATATTGTATCCTACGGTACACCAGAACAGAAGAGCAAGTACATACCAGGGATGGTCAGTGGAGAGATTGTTGGTGCTATAGCATTAACGGAACCATCAGCCGGAAGGTATGTGAGCACGCCACCACCAGTTATGAGTTCAGTCAAAATGGCCGCTCTTCCACGAGTATCGCTTCATTGTTATTTTATACCTTTAAATCGACATGAAATGGTAGACGCGAAGCTGAGACATGGGAAATAATATTCACTCGAAGTGAAAAAAAAAAGTCAAACGATTTGCTAATAGGTTTTGTTTTCCTACCGATAAACTGGACCTAATGGTTAAGTGTTAGGCTTATTAGTCCAGCCACTTTAATGGTTGATCCCTATATGATTAAAACGATCATTTCTCAAAAAAAAGTTGTATAGAAATACAACCTGGTCTAATAGCAGTGTTTCTTAACGGTCTGCAAAGTAATTTTGTACCTAAAGATATTCTATTTGATGAGTATCTTTTTCGCATGTTTAGAATTCGAAAGATTTTGTTTTCGAAATTTATAGAAATATGCTTTGCGAAGGAGCCTGTACCATATTATCGTCTAAAATAAGAAACAGTCGTTCCTTATAAGACACTTACTCCTATAAAGATTGGTCTTACTATACAGAGATACCGTGGTAATATCATATAGGGCCTACATACCAATAAAGAAAGCACAAAAAGGGTAATGCATGTTAGACTAGATAGTTCAGTCGCTTTGATTAGAATGTGTATAGGTCATTTCATTATACTAATCCTTTGTACACGTATGTAATTACTCTTTAAGTTAAAACTTACCTCAGCGGTTGGAGGGCTGTTAAAGCTATTAGTTTGACAGTTATGAGCAATCGAGGTAAAGTGATATAAGCTTTACTTTTTCTTTATCTCTATAAAGTAGTTTTCAGTCTTTAATATGAAGAGAAAGTTGTTTCCTCACATCTCATTCCCAGCGATCTACAGGGGATGAAAACATACGCGAAGAAGAAAGGTGATGATTGGATCCTAAACGGAAGTAAGGTAAATATGCCAAATATACCAGTAAAAACGTTACTTCCGATAACGTTTCTTAAATAAGACTAAACGGTTGTAGCCTATAGTATAATAACTCGCAAATTAGATTCAACCAAATATTGTTACCCTCACGAATCTCTTAGTTGGATGCTAGTGGGTGGTATAAACAATCATGTGTTACATTCTACATGGCTTGGTCAACGAGAAGTAGTCTAGTTAATAAATACCGTACGCAGCCTTTGTGTACTGATTAACTATATTCTGACGATACTCTACTCAAATGCAACCATCTTGCTGATTTTATTCTCAGGTTTTTATCACAAATGGATATTTAGCAGATCTCACAGTGGTGGCAGCAATCACAGATCTAGAATCGACAAAGAGGGCGCACGCCATGTCTTTGTTCTTAGTCGAAACTGGAACTCCTGGGTTTACTAACAGTAAACCACTGGCGAAAATGGGAGCAAACTTAACGGTGAGAGAGACTATATAAATATCGAATATATCGAATATATATATATATATATATATATATATATAGAATATATATATATATATATATATATGTATATGTATATTTATATATATATATATATAGAATATATATATATATATATATAAATATACATATACATAATATATATATATATATAGAATATATATATATATATATATATATATATATATATATATATATATATATATATATATATATATATATATAAATATACATATACATATATATATATATATATATACACACACACCCGGACGTGAGCTATACAAGTGATCTGGATTAGTTCAACATTGATTTCATATGCTGCTTATTTTAGGGATTAAGAAGAAGCTTTCAATAATATGCGAATTTTAAATTTTTTCTTTTGGTCCATTTTTGTGTCCCCGTAAATGATAATATTTCAGGATACCGGCGAGTTATTTTTCGACGATGTTCGTTTACCATCGAGTGCTCTGTTAAGTGGAGAGGAGGGGCTCCATAAAGGGTTTTATAGACTAATGAACCAGCTCCCTAGAGAACGGTTGATGCTCGGCCTCTGTTCACAGGCAATGGCGGAGACGGTGTTTGAAACGACACGTGACTATGTACGTCAGCGAAAGGCTTTTGGGAAGACCTTGTCAAAACTTCAGGTTGGTGTTAATTTTCGCGTATTTTTTTTATTTATTTTTATTATTGTCATCTTTAATGAGGGTATTCCTGCTCAGTGTTGATAAGCGAAAGTGCTAACAAGTACCATAATTTGTCAAATCGAGGAGGGGGCGGGGGTTGGGTGTCCTGTTTGGAAGGAGAAGTACTTTATGAAACGCTTAAACAAATGCAAAACAGAAACTAGAAGTAACCAACGCTTGAATAACCCTTAAAAATAATATCGATATGACAGACAGTCAGACTGATTAGCTGACGGACGGACAGACAGACTAATCAACTGACGGATAAAATACAAAGGAAAGTAAAAAACGGGTTACCAAATACTTCCATATACTATATTGAAGTAATGTCTCGAAATATATAGTAAAATCAATCAAATGCTCTTAAAAAACTTAAAGATTTTTTTTATGAAAACAAGTTCTTTTTCTCATTGATTTTCACATCACAGACAATTCAACATCGTTTAGCTGCCCTTAAGACCAAGATATGTGTGAACAGGGCCTTTATGGACATGGGTATACAGATGTACCAGGAAGGACGTCTGGACAGTACAACGGCATCAATGATCAAATTAAGGTGAGAAATACAAAAGAAATTGAAAATTAAGGTGAGTTCTAAACCTCGAGTCATTCTACTCGATCACGTAGCGGTAACCCAGTGTCGCTAGGAGTTTCAGATTGGTGGGGCAAGATACTGGAACAGGTGCTAAATGACCCGTTACCGATATGTACCCAGTGTAAGGAGTGTTGGGAGGGGGAAATGTGTCCCGATCCTCTTTGAGAACGTTTGGTATGATAAATATTAAGGGTGATGGTGGTCATTGAGAGACTGTTATCGGTTGGTCAATGGAGCCTATTATGGCCGCCTCAGTTGCCATAGCAACGGTTGTCATGGTGAACATAATAATTCGTTGTTAGCGAACTCAGGGCGACACCCATGCTAGAGTGACCGGAAGTCCATATCTGGAAGAGTGTACCAAAGCTGCCCATATTTGTGTGTGTTACATTTGCAATTGTTTGTCAAACATTCCACCTAAACTGCTGGGTCGATGTTATTCAGTTTTTGCTGTAAACGCCAAGGGGAACTTTGAAATGACCTCCAAACTTTACAGGTTTATAGGTGGTCAGTATAGGCCCCAAATTATAGCACGCTATAATTGCTAGAAGTTTCAGAAAATACTTTCCAGGAGGTCTTTACTTTCCAAATTGTTTTCAAACATTTTTAAAGAACACGCAAGATGATTGAATGTCCCAGTGAGGAAAATTTCTTCGAAGGTTGTAATAAAAACAGTTTAAGAATTTTGACCTAAGGTGACCATATTTGAATATCTAGCATATTTGGGGCCAATACAGCATACCTTTAATGGGCATCTCCTATTGGCTATAATGGTTACTGATATCAACGGTCAGGTGTGTAATTTCATTGCGTATATATGTAAACAATCCCGTTGACCACTAGACCGATTTTTCTCAGTCCAAAGTTGATAGGAGTTAGGTGCCCTGAAGACCTTCAGAATGGAAAGTCATAGGTCAAAGGTCAAATGGGACGACAAGTGCCTTTTTGCTATGAATACATGGACAAATGTTGAATAAACAAGCAACCTTATCATACTAAATAGTTACAAAGGCGACTGAAGTCAATGCTGAAGGGGTTAAAGGTCAAATACTGTCTTCTCCAGTGCAGAGTTAATGAATGAGGGGTGTGAAGTATAAATATGTAGCTTGTAATTAAATATTCATGAAGGGTACTGGTGTTTGCAATTACTTATGTATTGTTTCATTTGACAAATTAATTGGTAGTTATGTCTAATTGCATAATTTCGTCTTTCCATGTGCTAGTTTGGTGGACTAAACTAACCTTAGACACAGACTGGACCGTACATTAATTTTTCCCATACCCCATCCTTCTGTTATTGGTATGGCGCTATATTAAAGCACATTCAGCGCGAAGATTCGAAACCAATTATTATTTGGTCTGGATTTAAGTTAGGTCGGGAGGAGTGGGACTGAGAGGATGTAAGAGGTCGAGGAAAGCCCCGGATGCTAACGTATAGGTACGCTACAACAATCTGTGGTATACTGTTTTAACTTGTACCTTTTGTTATTGTTTTCTTACAGTACAACAGAAATGGTTAACAGGGTATGTGATGAGGGCGTACAGCTACACGGTGGTTACGGGTACATGAGGGAGTACCCCGTGGCCAGGGCACTATATTCTGCTCGAGCAATGCCGATCGTTGGAGGAACCAATGAAATAATGAAGGAGCTGATTGCGAGGGACATTGTGAGTGAAAAGTGAATCAATTGACTGATTGTTGTCTTAATGGGTAAAGTGTCCAAGCTAAGTCAAGTAGATTAACTACGGTGGCTGGTGTTAGGGGGTACGTTTCGCTTATGTCATGGGTATTAGTGTCCGAGCTGTGTCAAGTAGATTAACTACTTAATAAATATTTTTGTGAAAATTCGGGCAAAATGCTGAGAATTTTTCGGGCACCTACTGAAAGAAAATCAATTGTAATGATGAGCTAAAGGAAATGAATAGTTCAAAAAATCTCCTTAGTAATTAAAATAAAGTTCTAAGCTTGCCCGACTAATTCGCCATTACTAATGTAAAAGCCTATATGAAATGTACATTAACATGTTCAACGAAATTTTGGTTAGGCCTATATTCTTCGGGCAAATCGTTACAGCCCCTCCCCCCCCCCCATTAAATTGGGCTCCTACGCCTATGGTCGTGGGTATTAGTGTCTAAGCTGTGTCAAGTAGATTAACTATATGGTGGCTGCAGTGAGGGGGCACGTTTTGTTTTTGTCATTGGTATTAGTGTCCAAGCTGTGTCAAGTAAATTAACTATATGGTGGCTGCAGTGAGGGGGTACGTTTTTTTTATGTCATTGGTATTACTGTCCAAGCTGTGTCAAGTAGATTAACTGCGGTGGCTGGTGTGAGGGTAAGTTTTGTTTATGTCATGGGCATAGGCGTAAAAATTGTGAAAATTCGGGCAAAATGCTGAGAATTTTTCGGGCACCAACTGAAAGAAAATACATTGTAATGATGTAGCTAAAGGAAATGAAAAGCTTAGTAAAAAATCTCCTTGGTAATTAAAATAAAGTTCTAAGCTTGCCCGACTAATTCGCAATTACTAATGTAAAAGCCTATATGAAATGTACATTAACATGTTGAACGAAATTTTGGTTATCTTCTTCGGGCAAATCGTTACAGCCCCCCCCCCCCCCCATCAAATTGGGCTCCTACGCCTATGGTCATGGCTATTAATGTCCAAGCTGTGTCAAGTAGATTAACTACGGTGGCTGGTGTAAGGGGGTACATTTTGTTTATGTCATGGGTATTAGTGTCCAATCTGTGTCAAGTAGAAGAACTATAAATATGGTGGCTGGGGTACGTTTTGTTTATGTAAAATAGAGCTGCATTTACCGTATACACGTTTCACATTGCCAGCTGCGGTCTTTACATTCTCTTAAAGTGCATTCTTTGGAGGTAACAGTGTGAAAAAAGGAAGTATTACTAAAAATAATTAACTAGTATATGAGAGACTTTGAAAGAGAAGCGTAGGAGGTGAGATTCATCGACCGAAACGTCCTTTATTCTTTGCTTAAAATCTGCACGGTCATTATACGGAAAACTTAAAGTGCCATAGTACTACATTGAGGAATAGCTAATATCTGACGAAAAGGCCACAGAAAGAAGATTTTAATAATCACATATATATTAGTTTGTTATAAGTTTTTCGAGTGAATTAGAAATCACATCGAGTACGTACATTACCTTATAAATGAGTCATATTCGAAGAACACGTATATCTCTGTATATGAAGCGTTGTGTCCACAATGTTGTCATAAAGTGGCACCTACGTAATCATTCAACCAATACGCCCTATTCAGTGACTTCCATGAAGTAGAAGGTACCATTATCTAACTTCAAAACAGTTTTACTTTACGATATATCTCTTTAACCTGAAATTTTATTGTGCTATCTCTGTCTGCAAATATTTTGTTAACAATAAAAACCAATTAAAGTGTATGTGTACTGTAGCTCATATTTCGCATCTCATGAATATGTATAACCTATATGGTGTGGGTTATGATGATCGTGAGAACAGCGCCAATCTTGTCATTAAGAAGAGAAACAGGCAGCTTCCCTTAATTAGTGAGGTTGACGTCACTTGAATGTGCTGCTGGTTTTACGAAACACCAACAGCACTCGGCCAATCGCATGTTTTGAACATCTGTATCTCATGAATATGCATTGCCCACGGTACGAGTTACCGTATGATCCAACCAGCTGGGGCCACTGACTTTCTAATACAAGGACCACTGTGCATACCGTAAATTAAAATCATGTGAATGCAATCCTACTGACAGCATATAAACAGATATGATCATTTACCTGATAGAAACAGGATATTCACACTTATCAGACACTGTTCCTATTCGTCCACCCCTCCCTCCCTCCCTTTCTTTTCCCTTCCCTTCTCTACTCCCTTCCTCCTCCCTTCCCTTACTTTTCTCCCCCATCCTTATCGTTCCAATCCTCATCCACCCGCGTCTCCCCTCCTCCCCTCCTCCCTCCTCCTCTGTTGTCGTTTAAACTGTGTCACCAAGGGGAGGTATTGATTCTCTAAAGAACAGCGAAAATTGATCAGATTAGAAGATTCGGGAAAAAAATGTAACATTCCGCCAAGCAGACTCAGTCTATTAAGTCTACAAACTTCACAGAACCAGATGTTGAGGATTGATGATTCAACATATGAATGATATAGTAACTTCAGCTACAGCCGTTTTCTCAATCGATTCTCAAACATTATATGTTTTCAAGTGCCTTGCAAACAAACCTAATGCAACATATAGGTGTAATATGAATATTGTTGTTGACTTTACGTGTAACTTGTGAGATCAGTTGGAATTTTCAACAACAAAACAACGGGGGAAAAAATGTTGTTTGCTGCATACATGTGTGAAAACTGAGCGAAAGAAATATGGGTATAGCCTGCAACATGGCGTTGGATTTACACAATATAGGCCTATTATAATTGGATATGCATGCAAGCGGATAAGTACGTACTTCGTCAACACACCTACCGTTAAGAAAATGGGGAGAAGGAAAGGGGAAGACCGTTCAATTCAACCTATAGCTAATCACCAATCATTGTGTGCATGGAACATCTGTTGTATATATGCCTATAACTATACACACAATAAACAGAGTTAGTATAGGTCTATTATAGACCGAGGCCTGTATTCACGTCCTTTATTGTATTTGTCGCGTAACGTATTTTTTTATACCAATGTTCCTACTATATTAATTAAATAAGCTACATAACCTAACATAACATAAGTGGGACTGATAATCTAAATAATGTTAGCGTCTATAAATAAATTGGATAATATACATTGTTATAGGGAAAACACCCGCAGTATCGTCATAGGGTATAATAATAGTAATAGTAGCCTAATTATTATAAATTACATTTATATAGCGCTTAATACAGCGTTTCAAAGCGCTTTACAAAGTAGGAAATTGACACAGGAAACCAAGGAAAAAAGAAACCAGGAATCAAACAGAAATGTTTTAAGTTGTCTCTTGAGAATAGAGAGGGAGGGAGAGTAACGAACGTGAAATGGAAAGTTCGTTCCAAAGAGAAGATTTAAAACCAATTTACATTTTCTGTTCCCATTTATAACACTTAAATGTTTAATATTTAAATCAGCCATTTTATTTTAGACCTTCAATGTGAAAAGTTAATGGTGTCAACTTCTTTTCAAATTAGTAGCACAGTCACGCGTCATTTTAAAAGCGGATATCATAAAATCAATGCTATTCTTCGGCCGGGTAGGGTGGGTGGGGGAGGGGCACAGTTTGCGGGGTGCTTAAGTTCCAAGCTGTTGCGTTTTGTGAAGGGGTCCATGTTCTTCACATTGTATTATGTCACGTAAGATTATAAACAAATGTTTACGGATGGGTTTCCACTCCTTTAATAACGGGCCGGATACACTTCAAGTTTTATGCGTTCTCATTTTTACAAAAGGAAAATGAATTAATCATCGGACGCAGGCGAACGGCAACCATCCCGTTGTTACATGATCGTTCAAATGAGCCATCCAACCATCACCAACGAATGTATAAATGAACAAGATGTCAATCAGTTTATCCAAAACACATTTACATTGGAAACAATTGTACTACTGTCTCGACTGTACCACTTTAGGCCTACTTCGGTCTGAACAAAATATTGACTTTCTGCGCACACATTTGCACGATCTCTACTAAGGTTTATATCTCTTATTCTCTTACTTCTCTACTTTCCTTTCTTAATTTCCCAATCTATTTCGTAGTAGTTGACTTCTCCCCTCCCCTGATCGCTAGTTCACCATTGAAGACTGCATTGCAAGGCGTCATAACTTTTCTGTGTAGGCCGCGCCTATTCAACGTAGTCAAGAACTGTTCACATAGTTCAGCGCTATTCACAGTGGAATTCCGGTTTTGTCTGATTGGGTGCTGCTGCCCTCTATTTTATTTTCAGACATTGCATTAGTAATCCATCCTGATATATGAGGAACACTACATTCAGTAAGTTTACGACGTATATCCGAATAGGCCCTACAATAGTTATACTGGACTATATACAATATACCGAGTATCTTCTCGTACGTAAGTACGTGCATACAGTATACAGTACGTACCCATACCACATAGTGAGCCACAGTGACTACAAAACACTGGCAATATTGACTAAATTTAGCCCGTTCGGATTCAACTATGAGAAAAGGTTAGTTTGATTTTTGTATTTTATCTTGTAATGAAACATTCCGTTAATGTGTTTTGTGTAAGGTGTTGGTGTAATGGCAATAAGAGACATGTAAAAACTTCTGTTGTTCGTAGAATCGAATTTTTCCACTTTGCGTGCATATGCAGTTGGCCAAAGGTCTCTTAGGCACAAGCTGCACAACATAGGCCTACCTATTCTAGGTTAGGTTTGGTTCACCCGTACAGACTCCCCCGTAGCCTAAGTACAAGTTAGTGAAGGTGGTGTTGGCATCTAGCCGAAGGTTAATCTTACCTTAGTAATTTTTAATCGCGTAATTGACCGTGGATGTGCCAAGAAATAACTATTTACTGCAGTTTGATGTGGGCAAATGATAGCCCGGGCCTTAATCAGGGGAATTAGGTAATGCTATTGTTAATGTTATTGTTAATATAGGCCTAGCTCAGTTGCAGCAAGGGCCTAACCTTAGGCCCTATTCTTAGTCTTTGGATTTCAAGGCCCTTTCCTACATGTTGTTCTCTTAATCAAAGGTCTAATGTTGGACATTAACAAAGGGCCTAGGTTTGGAAACAACCCTGAAGGTTGAATTTATCAGAATTACTAAATGGTCTAAAATACATCTAATATTTGGCATAGGCTAGTACTGTAGGTTATATTGTCCAGAAATGTTCAATGTATTCATTTTGTGTAAGTTGTGCTTTGTGTATATAAGGTTACCAAATATTGATTGTTATAAAGGAGGACACTGATAGATGGCCTGTGAAAGGGGTCTAAGGGGTGGCCCCCTCTCCTTTGAGGGAAAAAAAAAACGATTATGAAGGGTGCTACAAGCCAAATGGTGTCATATTTGTAGCCTTATACAGGGGTTCCTGTATCACATGGTGAAACAAATTTCATGATCCGATCCAAAAATGTAAAATTTTACTTCTATAGGCAAGAAAAATATATCCTAGCAACAAATCATAATTAGGAGTTTTTGCAGAATACCCCGCAACTCACATACACAGGGCTTTTTGAGAACGAAAATAATTGTTTAGTATACGTAGGGACTTCTGGTCATAATCTGTGAGATTCAAGAGTTACGGGGTATTGTGCAATTCAGCACATAATTAATTTGCTCCATGAGAAACACAAGTTGATGGAATGCCATATGTAGAAAAATCACGGCAATTTAAAGTTCATTATTTTGTGCTCTAGGCTATGCAAACTTTCACTGCAATTCCATGACTTCATACACTTAAATTGTGAAATTGTCGAATGTCAATGTTTGTTGTGTACAACAATTTCATAATGGGGGAACCTGGGTCAGTGGCTCTAGTTGGGAGGATGTGCATAAGTTAATGAGTGTTAGACACAGAAAATCTGCATAAATCGGCAAACATATACTTTAAACATCCATATATTAATGAATTACAGCTCTGTTTGAGGAAAAAAAAAAAGTAGACCTGTGCATTCTATAAGGTATTTGAACCATCAGGAAAGGTTCCCATGTGCAGAGCAACTCATCCATTCTGATATTCACAAATGTACTACTGTACTCTACTACATTTGGGTCATGGGTCGTTAGAAGTCAAATTGTTATTGGCATTGAAGACTCGCCCCAAACCGTGTGTGACCATCTGCAAAAGTTAACTTTCTGTTGCTTGCAAGTGACGTTTTGTTCGTGTCGCTACAAAATGCAGACAGTAATGAAACGTGATACCTTGTTATCTTTAGCTGGACCTGAGATGTCCATCCCTGTATCGTTTATACACGGTGCTGTGGGTATTGACCGCAGCTGTATGTACTGACTGTACACTAGTGTCTAATTACCGACGGTAGCAAGCTGTGTGTATTTTCTGGGATTGATGGTGGTGTCTAACACTTCTGTTACACCTCATTCGAAACTAGGTCAGATTACCATAATCAGACGTTTCTTTTTGCACGAGTCTTCACACCCTTTAAACCCTTGTAAACATGTACACCCTTACTATACTGTACATTACGTCAGATTCATGAAGAAAACTGCTCATGTTACATCATCGAAACCACAATGCATTTTTGCGTTCTGGTTTCACTTGTTCTCTTGTAAATGAATTTGCTTTCTTTGTAAAGCGCTTTGAGCAGTGACTTAAATTGTGTACTGATTTGGCGCTATATAAGTCTCATTTATAAGGATTATAATTATTATTATTATTTGCAAGGCTTTCATTTTATAATATGCAGGAAACGTATGTACTGTATGTTGGATACTGTAGTAGTGTTTGACAATTGTTTTTTCAGGCTGCTGCATGTGAACTAAAATAAAACAGTTAATATTAAGACTTCAGTGATGATATATATGCTACTGTTACTAACATTGTTTCTACATATATTGTAGTAGTGAGCCTGAAATAATCCAGTAGCAGTATTTTGTCATGGAAAACCTCTTTTCAGTTCTGTGGTTTGTTTTCACAGTACCAAAGGATTGTTTCTGTGAAATCAAGGGGCCTGCTATGTGAACCAGCAACCTATGTTTTTATATCATTACAGTATACTGTAATGACTGACAAAGGAAACAAAAGTACTCTGAGAAATATGACTATATACTAGGGCAGTAGGGCCTCTCCAAAGTAGTCCATTCAAAAAATGTTGAGGATCCACCCAAGCCTAGAATTTATTTGAAAAGAATCAGTCCTAAAAGAAAGAGTAATATTGCATGCCACCAGTGAAGTAGCCTTTTAGCGACACATCTCTCCAGTTTAACACGGTTGGGTTTTATTTGCACATAGTGAAAACAAAATTTTGAAATCAAGCTGGATTGAATGTCCAAAGAAATATCTTTTCTCCTGTTCAATAAGTTCTTCTGCTAATAAAAAAAAAAATTTCAATTAATTTTATGGTGTGAGGTCAAGTTACTAACTTCACAGAATCTCAAAAGGTTCTTGAAGAGATATAATTGGTAACCACTAACATGCAATAAAGTTAAAGCTATAGAAAAAGGAACTGATATATTTCGGTATATTGCAGTTCATTGGTACTAGCTATTTGATTGGATCTTACGGTTACCAAAGCATTTTTCACTAATTAATCAAAAAAGGGAAAGTACGGGGATTTACCGAAGTACAGTATATGCTGGTAATCCAAATACCGTATATGCTGGTGATCCATGTACAGTATGTATGTTGGTGATCCATGTACAGTATATGCTGGTAATCCAAATAATGTACAGTATATGCTGGTGATCCATGTACAGTATATATGTTGGTGATCCATGTACAGTCTATGCTGGTGATCCATGTGCAGTAGCTAACTTCACAGAATCTCAAAAGGTTCTTGAAGAGATGTAATTGGTAACCACTAACATGCAATAAAGTTAAAGCTATAGAAAAAGGAACAGATAGACAGTATATACAGTATATTACAGATCATTGGTACTCGCTATTTGATTGGATCTTACTGTCACCAAGCTTTTTTCACTAATCAACAAAGGGAAAGTACGGGGATTTACCGTACAGTATATGCTGGTAATTATCCAAATACCGTATATGCTGGTGATCCATGTACAGTATGTAATGGTGATCCATGTACAGTATATGCTGATGATCCATGTACAGTATATGTTGGTGATCCATGTACAGTATATATGCTGGTAATCCAAATACCGTATATGCTGGTGATCCATGTACAGTATGTAATGGTGATCCATCTACAGTATATGTTTGTGATCCATGTACAGTATATGCTGGTTATCCATATAGTATATGTTGGTGATCCATGTACAGTATATATGCTGGTGATCCATGTACAGTATATGTTGGTGATCCATGTACAGTATGTAATGGTGATCCATCTACAGTATATGTTTGTGATCCATGTACAGTATATGCTGGTTATCCATATAGTATATGTTGGTGATCCATGTACAGTATATATGCTGGTGATCCATGTACAGTATATGCTGGTGATCCATGTACAGTATATATGCTGGTGATCCATGTACAGTATATGCTGGTGATCCATGTACAGTATGTAATGGTGATCCATGTACAGTTTACGTTTGTGATCCATGTACAGTATATGCTGGTGATCCATGTACAGTATATGCTGGTGATCCATGTACAGTATATGCTGGTGATCCATGTACAGTATATATGTTGGTGATCCATGTACAGTATATGCTGGTGATCCATGTACAGTATATGCTGGTGATCCATGTACAGTATATGCTGGTGATCCATGTACAGTATATGTTGGTGATCCATGTACAGTATATGTTGGTGATCCATGTACAGTATATATGCTGGTGATCCATGTACAGTATATGCTGGTGATCCATGTACAGTATATGTTGGTGATCCATGTACAGTATATGTTGGTGATCCATGTACAGTATATGTTGGTGATCCATGTACAGTATATGTTGGTGATCCATGTACAGTATATGCTGGTGATCCATGTACAGTATATGTTGGTGATCCATGTACAGTATATGCTGGTGATCCATGTACAGTATATGCTGGTGATCCATGTACAGTATATGCTGGTGATCCATGTACAGTATCTTTCGGACAGATCAGAGTTTTGTCCGTGCCCCTGAAAATTTACCTTGGCTGTCTGCCATGACTCTTTCAAGCAGGATGTTACCATGCTCAAGCTACTGTACATGTTTGTCTCTGTGGTTCATCCATTGCTGTGGTAGACTGTAAAATAAACAGGAATGACCGCTTGGGTCATCTACTAAAATTGTACTGTTCTCCTATTTTCCCCTTTTTTTAGTTTTTCTTTATTGTGTATTTTTCAATGTTCACTTTGGCATTTGACTGTCTTGTATTAATGTTGCTTTATAAAATGTACCTATCAGTTATAAAATGTATGTATCAGCCATGTATAGTACAATATGGTGCTGTCACTGCTGTGATAAATGCTTTTAAGTTACAGCTCAAATATTGTACATTAGCTTGTATTATTACACAGTGTGCATTGCAATGCTTGAGTGGAATGCTTGGGTGGATTTCCGCAAAAAATCATACAATTGCAGTTTGGGAAGCAACAGGTCCTAATATTTGATTTGAAAATTCCGTCACCTTCCATTCAAGGATGCATAGCACTGATAGCAGCATGTCGTTTCAGTATGTAGTTACAGTATGTATTCCAAGATACTGTTCAAACTTAGGAAAGGTGAAGGTTGCTGTACCTTTAATGTGCAGTGCTGCGATGCACTGTAGTACTGTTGCCATGCCACAAAGCATGTGCCTTTTCTAGATACTTACCTGGTATGCACCGCACAGCTCTACAGTACTTTGTGAACTGATAATAAGCGCCTCTATAAAAAAATGTCCAACAAGCAAATAACCGAAACATTTTGGTTCAAGGCCTTGTTGGAAGTAGTTAGACATCCCTTAAAGCAGCAGTCAACTGGTGTTTAATGTGTCTCAGGTATGTATAGAGCAGTCTATTTCACTTCACAGCAGATTCATGTGACATAAAATTTCATTGATCACATACATTTCACAGAATTTGAGATAATATTAGCTGGTACAGCTGTTTCTGTAGGCCTGTAGGTACAGTGTAGCCAATTCATGGAAAAAAACCAACCGTCTGTCCTATGATGTGTTGTGCCAAGTATGTCACATAGGAAGGCAAGTCATTTAACAGGAAGGTGTGGTATGCCTGGGTTACAGTTGCTGTTTTTGTTTATGAGAAGGCACAGATTCCATAAAGCATTAAATATTGGTTATAAGTTATAACACTACCGTATTTAGCAAGAAGCGAACAAAAAACCATACATGTTCTTTTGTGTATTACTGCCGATTAACAAAGCCAGACAACCAGGTACAGTATGGTACTTTTCAAAGAAAAGGTGTTTTACCATAGTCAAGCTGTGTTTGTTTCAGTTTAAAATATCATCTGTAGTTGGGACTACAGTATATTTGTGTTGCATTTTGTCTCAACTTCATGTTGGACGCTCATTGAGCTTTACCGGTTGGATGAATGCAACTTTAACGACAGAAAAGTGATTGGCAGAGCTGCAATGCAAAATATAAAATTTGTTGCACTTGGTATTACAGCTAAGTATTACATAAGAACTTGCTTAACATCCTGTGGAAGATTACTAGTTTCTTGCCAAACAATCACATTCAATCAAGCCTGCTTTACATAATATACTGTACAGCCATAGAGTGATTTTCCTAAGCATTGTCTGGTTTTACTGTACGTTAATTTGGGGTGGGCAAATAACTTAATAGCATTTCATGAAACAGTAAACTTATTATTATCATATTTTGAATAGATATAAAATCTGTTTCCTTCCTCTTACCTGTCTGTCCATAAGGTTCCTATGTATATATATATACACTCCATATCTACCTACAGTAGTCTACAAACGTTCTTAACTAGGTTTAGGTTGTTGGGGATTGTAATTAGTTGCTAACTTCAAATCCCACATTAACCAGCTGTTTGCATTGTTGACATGCTTATAAATCCATTTTGGGTCTTGTATTTACAAATTACTGCACAAGCAACTTTGAGTGAAGTTGATTAAACAGATATACATCTTTTTGATAGGAGAGCAGAGCCTATACATTTTGCAAAAATCAGAAAATAACAGTCCGCACTCCGCAGATGTCAGTTGGTTTGTCCCTTTAGCAACTACATACATGTATGTTTAAAAAGTTGGGTAAAAATGTGTAAAAACATTCTGATGATGTAATCGTTCAAACAGTACCAGCAGGAACTTCTTCAGAGGCAGACTGGAATAAAAACGTTTTCATTTAAAGTTTTCCTCTGAGGAAACTCCTGCTATGATTGAAGCTGCATCAGGTCTTCCACGGTTTATATTCCTTGCCAGATTTTCAGCGGACAAGTATTCTACTATTCTCCAGATCTTTGAACAAAATACCACACAGAAAAACCGAAGGATTAGGCCATCAAAGACACAACTCATATGGAGGACTATTTTAAAGTCACTTTGACCTTTGCATTCCAAGCTTTGACTTGTAACAGTCTAAAGGACCTTAGGTGCAACAAATGGTGCCCTTCTGGAGTGTTTGCTGCATTAATTTTAACTTGTGGAAAGATGTATACTTAAAATAGGATATTGTTAAGCATTTCTAAATAATGGTTTTCTATGGTCTAAAGTTATCTAGAAACATGGAATTCCTTTATCTTCTTTTAGAGGCTGTTTGGTTGCAAGAGAGGCTGGCAAATGCAAAGTCATTCGTCATTTTAGAGGGGGATAACAAAAACAATAATAATTGTTGGGGTTTCATACACAAGTTTTGTGGGGAACATCAATGTCAGTATGAAATACAGTAAATGCTGTTGGATAAAGTAGCCGAAATATGTTGACTGCCCTCACTCTACCATGTATAGAATGCACCGGTAACCTTATAGTGCTCAGTGTAAATCATTAGCGACTGGTCACTGACCCTCCTCCTCCTCCTCCTCCTCCTCCTCCTCCTCCTCCTCCTCCTCCTCCTCCTCCTCCTCCTCCTCCTCCTCCTCCTCCTCCTCCTCCTCCTCCTCCTCCTCCTCCTCCTCCTCCTCCTCCTCCTCCTCCTCCTCCTCCTCCTCCTCCTCCTCCTCCTCCTCCTCCTCCTCCTCCTCCTCCTCCTCGTCCTCGTCCTCGTCCTCGTCCTCCTCCTCCTCCTCCTCCTCCTCCTCCTCCTCCTTGTAAACTGATTTTTGTCAGTGTCAAATCTCAATGGGAATTAACTGTGTAAAATGGTTCGCTATCTGTACATGCATTATATACAGGAACTTTTCATGTATGGAGGTTGTTCATGAAGTTCAACTGACATTCCCTCCATTTGTAAAGACACAGCAAAATTTTCATTTAAAATCCAGTGTTACTATTTATTATTAATTATGTTGTGTTCATTTATTCATTTCTAAACCAATTAAAAAAGTTTGTTGAACATTGATATTATGATGGGCTGATAGCTGGCAACCATTACACAGTGGAGTATAGTGCTAGTGGCCAAAGTATACTGTACCACTAACAATAAACATGTGGAAATCCCCATCTGAATTTAACATATTAGAGCACTAGATTACTACAATAAACAAAGCTTGTTTTAACAAGTTGTAACCACTATATAGCGATTTTTGCTGTATAAAAATCCAACAGTGAAAGATACAAGACCCCTTTAGAGATGATATGCAGAAAATCAAATCCACAGTACATGATCATCTGACATTTGGAACTGCCAAGTTGGTCCGGCTTCACTGTGTCATACACTAACAAGTAACAACAGTAGGATAGTAATGTAATAGGTTTGTAAACAACAAACGTAAAACTAAAATGTTTCGTGGCAGACCACAGATACACTTAATGTTAAGGTTGCCAAATATCTAAATTATTTATTGAAGCATATTTATTGGTCATAATTTGCAAAATGTACAAAAGTTTTGAGACAAGATTGCTGTTTGTCAACATAAGATTTTCATTGTGAAAACGATCACTTAGATTTTATAGGCAGTGTCATGGAGTAACAGTGACATTTTCGAGCACCATTTGCATTTAAAAGACAAGAATAGATAATTGGAAAAATGCATGTTAATGAGTGGGCGGGGCTTAATGTAAACGTAAACTTCTTAAAAATGTCTACAAACTAAAGTTGAATCAATGTCATACTTGGTATATAGATGTCCTACAGTATGCTGAGTAGATGATCCCTATTGGTCTGGTTCCCATCTCTTAAATATTAATGAGTGAGCGGGGCTTATCATAACAAAAATTCAAATGTCAATATCCCTGCAACAACTGAACGTCCCGATTACACTTTGTATTGGGATGTAGTTATATAGGATGTACATGTTCTTTGCAACAACAATTAGGCCTACATTTTTGGGTCCCCAAAATTCCAGGCACAAAATTTTGGGCCCAGAATTTATGTCCACCTTAAATCCATTTTGAGACACATTTTTTGGGCCCAAACTTGTGGACCCAAGATTTATGGGGCCATTTGGGCCCACCTTTTTTGGGGTTAAATTTTTGGGCGGCAAATATATTTGTGATTGTTTGTTTGCGCCAAATATTTTTGTGACCATTTAGCTCCAGAATTTAATTGGAACCAATGTTTGGGGAGGGCCCAAAATTATAAAATATTTCCACAACCATAAATTGGTTGTATCCAAACTTGGAGTACAGTGGTTGGTTAGTAGGTGGTACATGTAGGCCTACTTTTTTCGGGCCCAAAAATGTTACACAGATTTTTAGGTCTGGTGGGCCCAAATTTTATTTCCACCTCAATTGCATTTTGGTACACATTCTTGGGCCAGAGTTTTTTAGCCCAATAATTTTGGGCCCACATTTTTTGGGGTTTAATTTTTGGGGGGCAAATAAACTTTTGAGTTTATTTTGGGACCATTCAAGTGCAAAAGTTAATTATATGATGTCACTAAATAGACTTTGTCAACAAAATAACTGAGTCCCAGTACCTTCCTTTACATGTTGCCACATTAGTCAACATTAGTTTTGTGTGCACAAGTTCATGAATAATACCATGGATGGCTTATCACGCTAAGAATATGTTTAGACATCGGAACCTCTGAATGTTTCGTTTTCTGATTTACTATACTACAAGTACTGTATGGAGACTAAAAGCGATAATAGTGGCGAGTAAATTTTGCGTTTTGACGAGTCGATTTTTAGTCTTGCTCACTAAATGTCGAGTACTTTTAAACATTTTGCCAAGGCCCTGTTGCCATGGCAACCTTAAAGAGCAAACCACAAAATGAGCATCAAAGGGAATGATTAGTTCCCCAGTTTCCTAAAAGTTGTATGTTTGAATAAAAACCAATAAAGTTGTAGAGGATTGAGAATTGAACAAATGCTTTGAAAGCAGTGTTTGATAAATATCTTTATTATCAGAAATAGCAGAATGTTAGTTTGATACATATCTTTATTATCAGATATAACAGAATGTTAGGCCTATTACCATCGATTACATGGATCACAAAAAAATCTATAACTGAGGGTTTCATTAATAACTCACTAATTGACATTCATTTAGCTAAAATGAAGGAGGCTGGGCGTCCTGGTATGATCAAGTGCAAACTTTAGTTTAGTAACAGTCTGTAAGACTGCCTGGAACTCTTGTTGGCATCCATGTGATATGTGTGTTACACCATATTGTGCTTGGTTAGGTACTA
Source organism: Apostichopus japonicus (assembly GCF_037975245.1). Lineage (NCBI taxonomy): Eukaryota > Metazoa > Echinodermata > Holothuroidea > Aspidochirotida > Stichopodidae > Apostichopus > Apostichopus japonicus. The sequence goes on along the minus strand of NC_092564.1, from coordinate 25,795,876 downwards.
GAGCCTAAGCCTTCAATTATTTGCTGAATCAATTTAAAGTAATTTATACTATACTAATATAGTATATTGATATATTGCATATTGGCAAATGTATATATACAGTAGTTATAGAGACCTGTAGAATATATTAATAGTTAAACAACATGAAATGAACATCATTAATTTGTAATAGAACCTAGTGTCTCTGCTTATCCAACTAGATTTGGTTTTGTCAGTACTAGTGGGGAAAAAAAATGAAACTTTCCGTGTTCATATCAACTTTTATATCAACACTTTGTAATTCTCTAATTGAGAGGAGTAAAATATTATTGTACCGATGATAGCACAACACCCTTTAAACATTACTACCATCATTTAATACAGTGTTGTGAGTTTCCAGTTAATCTACTGTGCACCACTTCCAAGAAGTTATAAGCAGCACTGGTGGTGGATTTGTGTGTGCGTTGTTATCTTAACTTGACATGCAGTGAATAATTATTGTACAGCAGCAGCAGTAGCATACAGTACCACCGTATATAAGACCACCACGGCATCAACTATGCCTTCACACATGTACTACTACACTCAATCACATACAGAGACCACAGTTCATTACTTTCCAAAGCAATAACCAGATATTGGGGGTGAAAGCCAACGCTGCTGTTGATTGACTCTCTCTTGGTTGGTTGAAGTGTTGCTCACTATGCAGCTAGCTCAGCAGGGAAAAATGCAAAATCTACCAAGCAAGCAAGTTGCTAAAGGCTGTTCATCAGAAGAGACTTAATAGTGCTCTGCCATACTACCGTTCTGTACAAAAGCAGCAGTTATGAACAATCTCCCCGGTACAAGGTACAACGCTGCTGCTGCTTGCTGTTGAATTTTTTTTACTGTTCTTTTTTCATGATATGCATTGCTGGCTAACCAACAGTGTAGGCAGGGTTTGGAAATTAAAGTTTGGCTTGGCTCTCCCCAGCACTGTGCATACAAGAAGGAAATGTCAGATTTGACAGGTCAAGAAATTTATGCTGTGCAGAAGCAGGCTTGATTGCAACTCCAGCCAATGGTCAGTGGTTTATATGCTGGCTGCTGTATTGCTTTGTATTGAGTGGTCAATTTATAAATGGTAGGTAGTGTGCCGTACAGTAATGGTGTTGCTGTAACCAGGAAGTGTGGAATTACTCAGACAAAAGAAGTTTGATGGTCTTAGTGGAATGATGGCAACTTTGGATGAAAAATGAAGGGTATGTGTTTGCCTGGGTCTGCAGTGCATTACTGTACAGTACAGTTGCTCCATAATGATCATTATATGTCAAAATGAACAAACTATGCCTGAGCATACGTGTGACAATTTTGGTCTCTACCACAATACAACACAATTGTAAAGAACACAATTATTGTCTTCCATTGTTATTGAGAAAGTTAATTCCATAGTGTGATAAACCCTGGCAGGGAGAGTTGAGTTGACTGTAATTAAGAGTACAGTACTATACACACGTCTTAAGACTGTAACTGTGTTGTATCCAGGCATGTGCTTTACATTCCTTGGTGAAGAGAAATTAACAAGGTCATGTTGGGTACATTTTCATAGGGCAAATTGTTGAGTTTTTTTTCTGTTTTTTCCTTGGATATTCAGCCTTAACTTTTTGGTAAGTCCCAACGGCAAATTTGATTGGCTGTAAAGTGTGTCTGATTGTGTTCATAAGTATGTAGATCTGTAACTTCTCCTAGTATAGTAGGACTATTTGGGGGAGTTAAAATAGATTAATATTAAACTCACCGTATTTAGTTTATGAACTGGCATACAGAAGGTCATGTCCAAAGGCAAAAATGAAATGATATTTCCTCAAACAAATTTAACACCTCGGCACAGTTCCACTGTGTAGAGGCTATTAGTTAATTGCCTCCCAATAATAATTATCCGTACAAAGAACAAAACGATGATTAAAACTTGATTATCCGTGAATCAAAACAACAGTCTTGAAATCTCCGTAGAAGGAATAAAACGATGGATAAAAGGTCGATATATATAGCGAATTTATGAAAGTAATCCGAATGAAAAGCGAAATCGAAACAATGAAATTTACAGCTGAACTGAGTGAGTACCTACGTAGGTGTTGTCTCAGTGCTAGCGAGTCAGCGAGTGTTAGTAAAACCTAAGAAACATATATATCAAACAATGGAAACTTTTCTTCTACGATTCTTCCTTCCGGAGAAACATTGCGACAATTCGGCAGGAAAATATGGGGCGAATCAGCCAATGGCGAAACCTCTACAGACTATCAGTAGGCCGTCTAGCACAGCACAGTAAGTGTGTCGCTTAACGTACCTAGTTGCGATATACATCACTACATATATGCGTGAACAAAAAGGTGTGTAGCGAATATGGTACTGTTGGTAAACATAAACAACGTTCTATCTTTTTCATTTGGGAACCATTGGTTATTTGGTTTAACATTTTTGTGTCCATTGTTGAAGTTAAGCGTCGTTTTTCGCAATTGCCGCAATTCAACTTTAGTTAAGTAACGTTGGGGAAAATGATCAGTTGCCATTTCTTGTGGACGGGGTGGGGGGAGGGGGAATCCCCCTGCGTCTACTTAATGTAAAGGCTTAGCTTTCTCTTCAATTAGTGTTAATTCCAATTGTTTAGGTTGTTCAAGTGCAGTAAGAGAATCAAAGGCAGCACTGGTTGAAAGCCCAAACAATATTTCTTTAATGCCAAGAATATTGATAATATATTGATATTGATTGAAGAAAATTGCTTTAATGTGTTACCTTTATTTGGGCCTGGGAACTATTCCACAGCCAAGAAATGATAGAGGAAAACTGTCTCTTGCCATAGTGCCATTTCAACATGTCAGGCAATTCAAGCAAACATTTGGAGTCTTTAAACAGTATACTGTAATGTGCTGTGCTGTACAGTACTGATGAACTGAAATTATTAGACAACTGCACTTAATTAGCAGAAAGTCAGTGGAAGCAGTTTTGAAATGCCTTAAGTAACAATTCGTTTCAATGATTATAGACAGGGGAGGGTAGGGGGGGAGGGGAGGGAGGGGGTGGAGTTATGGATTGAAGGAAAGAGTTCAGACACCTACCTTCTTCCCTTCGGCTTCAGACAATTGAAATGTGGATAAAATAACTAGAAAAGATACCGTGTTAATCAATGTCGCCCAAATGCATTAGATCTGTAGGAGGGTAACACCAATTGTTGCTTTTACATTTCTGTTACTGTAAGGACCCACTACTGTTCATGCAGTGCATTGTACACATCACATTATGCGGTGTGTGTGATTACTTTTGTGAACCTCCATTACTAGGAAGCCACTTTTACGTCATTGTTCTCAGTTTGTGTATTGCACACGTTGTACTACTGTACAGTCGCTGCAGTACTACTGTAGTATAGTGTCTCAGGTGCTTCTTTCTCTATGAACAGTATGTATGGTTCAAACAATGCCATTTATAACACAGGTACAATACATGTTAAAAAGGTGTTTTACCGTGCTATTGGACCTGTACAATCTGTTAACCACCACCGAATAAATATTCTTAAAATTCTTTACAAGTAATCTTACTAATCTAGAGTTTTCGTACATATTGGCAAGGTCACATTCATTCCATACAGGATACATTCAGAAACCCTGTCATACGTTTACACAAGAACAAATACATTTGCACCTGTATGTTTAATGTACAGCGTGTACATACTAAGTATGGTGTAGTGTATAGAGTTACTGTGTACGTCCCTACACAAATGCAGTACCTGTAAAACTGTGCAACAATTCTCCCTAGATCTGTGCTATTAAACACTTGTACATTAATGTACAGTATGTGACACTATACATACTGTATGAGCAATATCCACAATGTTAACTTAAATACTGTAGTTCACTTACACATTGGAAAGTAGGTGTAGCACTAACTCTTAGTCTCTATGCAGGTTTGCAAACAAATCTGTCTAGACAATTTTTAATCTTCCCATGACAAGTAGAAAGCAAAGAAAAAGTAAAATTATGTTTAAATTTTGTTCTTTGCAGGTAGCAGTTTTACATGAGTAGCATATTTTTCTGAACAACGGGTTGGAGTGTGAGCCAGAGAGAGTATGGAGGATTTTTCCCATACCAACATGGAGCAACAGAGTGACCTCTGGTCGAACAGCACCTCACCTCAAGTCAAATCGGAGAGAGGTTCACCTCCTGTAAGTATTTTTTTTCTCACAGGAAAATACATAAATGTCAAAGAATGCAACCATATAACCTACATACCAAAGCTTTGAATCACAATTTTTTCCTGGGACTTTCGGAAAGCTGGGTCATTTCAAGTATGGTATGGAAATTTGATTTGTCAAAAAGTTTTTTTTTTCCCCCCTTTTGGTTGTTTTCCATGTAGGTTTAATACTGCAGTCAGGGAGTATTATAAATATAATAAAAGTTCTTGGGTGTTGCTTTCAAATGGTAGGTTGCCGTTGGTGGGTGCCTTGCAGATATGAATTATGCAAATGACGTACTTAACAGACTCGGTTGCTGATGGCAGTATTTTGCACGTCTTTCCGTAAACGCATCTGGCCAAGTTGTCATTCCATGTAATCGAAAAGGCAAAATTTGGCAAAGGTTTGAAATATTCTGCCAATGTTATCAACTTGGTTGAAATAAAGTAGCATATATAGGAAATTGAAATACTGTAGATAAAACCATGAATGTCTTCAACACTGATTATAATCCTTGATCATATGCCCAGAATCAGGTTGCACTGCTGTGGGAATAAAAAAAATACTTGTAGTAAGGATTTGGAGGCTGGCCAAGTTGATAAAATAAATACAGTGCAGTCATGTTGGTGGGTTGTAAAGTCTGTTGTCAACGGACATGTTGAGTTAGTCCATGATACTGATTCCTGTACTCTGAGTACTGTAACTCCAATACATATGTACAGTAGTCGAATTAAAGCTGGGATCGTCAAGTTTCGTGATCAGTGTTCAAAGAAAAAATTTGGAAAGCAGTCAAAAATTTGCAATAATTAGCATTATATATGGATGATATACATGGACACAGTGCCTATGCAATGAAAATGTTTTGGAATTGAATCATTAGTCACTGTACTCATCATTAAAGTTTCAAGATCTCAATAAAAGGTAGGACAGTGTCTCTTATTGCAATCAATACATTTTGAGTAACATCTGAGAGATTTGGTAAGATTGCTGGGTAATTGGCAACTAAATATATGCAAACCAGCTGTAATACAGCAAGAAGAAAATAAAATGAGAAAAAGAAGAAGTTGGAAGTCCCAGACATAGAATTTATAACAGCTTTAATGTGGGTTTATTAATTGGTTTTATCAACTGGAATAATCTGCCTTGTTACAGTACTATAAGAAGGTATACAAACCTCTTCTTTTTTTTGGTTCTACAGTACTGTACTGTATGCAGGTATTAGCTTACAGTGCTTATTAGTCTTAGAGAAAACTCTAAGAGGCCAACCCTTTTTTTTTTGCCTTGTCTTGCATGACACCCAAAGGAGATGCCCTACAAATTGTGGGTGCGAACATATCAAGTTGTATATTGCTTTACAGTGTGCAATTGTTTAAGTAACTTACCATTGCAACCATGCCCTGTGTAGGCTATGTATACATGCATACAAACAGTGTGCAGAGGTTACCTTACCGGACCATCAATATAAAGTTGCACACAATTTAAGTGTGAGTTTTGAAGAGTTAAGGCTAGTATTGCATCCTTTGTTGTTCTACTATATTTGACCTATCTTGTAACATCCCACTCACTTTGGAGATCTTCAATATTCTTGTTCACATTTAAATGCTTGTTTCAGACCAGACCTACAGTATGCCATCTGACAGACAGTATGGTATACTGAATATGCCTAGCTCCCTCTGTGTTACCAGTTACCCTAAGTGGGTAAATAGAGGGGTATGAACTGGCCAGGATTGACTGAGCACATCGATTTACTTCACTTCTCACTAACCTGTCTCCTCTTCCTACGAACACCTAAGTATATACAGTACTTGGCCTAATAGCTGGTAACATACGTAGTGACCTCAGGGACATAGTGACTTCGGGATTCGGTGTTCCCTTGCTTTTTGGTTTAGATAGGGTCATTGAGGGTGCAGTGCAAGGCTGTTACCAGTTATTAGGCTAGGTAGATAGGGGTGCATAGGTAAAGGAGACAGGTACTGTAAGTATCGTCGTTCGTAAATACCCAAACCAGTTAGTTTTGGGGGTTCGACTGAAAGAATTGAAAGTGCAGGGAAAATCCATGTAGCTGCCTCTTTGTACTCTACTGTATTTGCAGTACAGTGTACATGCTGCTGTACAGTGTGTGTTTCACTACTGAAACCCTGACGTGTACAGTAGTGAATCTTTGTCTCTCTGTCCTCTTCGACAAGCTAATTTCTCTACTTGATTTGTACACTCAATTTTGCACACGTTCAGCAGTGCTAAACTACACTACATCTACTCCATGGATGTAGTTATTATAGTTCCTTCAACGTGTAAGGTACTGCATCATAATGTACAGTACAGTTTGGGAACCAGGCTGCATAGCTCAATACCATGTACCATAAGTGTAGTACTGTGTGCAGTATATATTCTCTCCAACACTAACAAAATGTTGTTATCTGAATTGTTGGGCATACAACATCCTGCCTGTACAATGTATTAATGTATTTTAACTGTGTAACTCTGTTATAGTGTGCACTCATGATGTCTACCAACAGGAGTGTAGATAAATTCATGTTGTTGAGCCAAGTACCTGAGCTGGAAAAATTCAGTCAGGGTAACATATCAGTGCTTTACAGATTGAACAGAAGTGACTGTACATTCAATACTAACTGCACTCTACAGTTAGTACTGTGTGTGTTTACCCGAGTTTCCCAGTACGTCTCCGCTATCGCATGAAATTAAATTGGTTAGCACACCAGCCATTTTGACTATACTGTAGGTGAGAATTGTGGTGGCATGGTACCTGATATTATACAATACTAGTTATTACAGTCTATAGCAGCCTTGAAGTAGCTAATAAGCTACTGCTGTGTACTTGAGGTGAGTGGGTGGGTGGAAGGATGGGGATCGAGAGGGGGTGGGCGGGTACAGTCAGATTATTGTGACGTGATATCTCTGGAAAATGCCGATAGTGGGCTACCTTGAATGAATGTACGTGGAGCTACTGCTAGTAAGCGCTGGAGTTGTTTGTTTGAGAATATTTTAGACAAACGGAATATTGTGTGCTGAGCGCTGTAGAGAAATAATGACAGTGTGTAGTTTCCCTTTATAATGCCCTTGGTGCTGTAACACAACTTCAATTGGAAGTAGCAGGTGTTTAATATGCTCATACGTAATATGACTCTGCAGACATAATGTGAAACAAGGAGATATTGAGCCTCCCCCACCGACACCCACCCCCAAAGAAAAAAACGTCTCATTTCCCTTCTACCTGGATAGTCAATCGACACATTCTCATAATTTCAAAGTTTGAGCAAACGTATGTCATGTAGGTCTATGATGTTGCACTATGGATGCTTTATTTTGACCATAAGGTACAGTAGGGTGACTATGTCTGTGTTTTCAATGTGATAAAGAAGTCCTAACACTTGACACCTCTGCTGGAATTCAATCGTAAGTTTTGACTTTTAAACAGAAAGCAACTATCAGTCTATAATGACATTTTTAAAGTCTTTTTATGGCTGTTTTTAGCCCACACACATTACTTTGTGTGTGTTATGGAGTTCCAGATGTAGTCTCACTTTTCTGTGACCATTCCTGACTGTTAGCTATTGCAATACTGTAGCGTAATATATTGTAGACTTCATTAACATGTGGATTAATCTCTGGGTTCAGTATCACTTTCAAAGACACTGACAATACACTACAGTATGCTGGAATGTCAGTACACCTCTCTAAATACTTTGACATAATTTACATTCAGAATGGATAGGTTATATGTGTTTAAACCTGTTTTTGAACAATAAATTGGGATTGTTCTAAAGGAGGCAGAATGCAACACTTACTGAAGCTTTGGGCCACCCATTTTTTTCAAGAATAAATAGACATGCTTTGCTATTGCGGTATTTTGGGTGAACAACAGACAAAATGTGTTGTTGTTATTCGAGCCAAGTTAAGATTGAGATTTTCTTCCAGTCTAAATTTTAATAGTCAAGCAACAGGTTTGTTGGCCTCATGAATCAAGTAATAAGTGAATGTGTAACAAAACTAAAGATTAATGCTCTTGTAAGGCTTGGTAAGCTATGTAGACCTGAAGAAGCTTTATTAATATGGTGTTCTTAGCAATGACAAGTTCCTACAGTATAAGTTCTCTTTACTGTACAGTAGCTATAGAACTGTACAGCACATCTGGTGAAATATGATTTCAAATAGTCCACACAAACAATTGTAAGTGTACTATACTCAGTACTGTTTGACATATAAACAAGTAGCTTTGAAAAATTGTTGTTTGGTTTGTAAAGTACTTACAACAAATTCAAATCAGTGACCTCTTCCCAAGTAGCCAGAGTATGATAAGTCTGTGTTGGTTTGCTAGTACAAGTTGCAATGCCTTGATTGTTGAAAACAAAAGAACAAAACTCTCTCCAAGGGATAGTGGAGATTTTGTATATATATTCAGTAATGGTGCATCATTGTCAACAGTCTTATATAAGGCATAGAACTGCGCAGTTCTGGAGAGGATGGAGGTTAGTTAGAGAAAGAAATCGGGAGTCTGGTTTGTGGTGTTAACGTAGTTGGTGTTAATGTAGGTGGTGTTAATGTAGATGTTGAATTCAAAGGCCAGAGGAGGGGGAGGTCTTCGGCTCTTTGACTTGGTGCATCATTGTCAACAGTCTTATTTAAGGCATACTGTAGAACTGCACAGTCCTAGAGAGGAGGGAGGTTAGAGAAAGAAATTTGGAGTCTTTTTGGGGTGTTAATGTAGGTGGTGTTAATGTAGGTGGTGTTAATGTAGGGGGTGTTAATGTGGGTGTTGGATTCAAAGGCCAGTGGAGGGGGACGTCTAAGGCTTTTTGACTTGGAGCATTTTCGTTCTTTCATGTAAAATGTGTGCAAATGTGCAAATTGGTGGCATCTTTTTAAGCTTTCAAGCATATGAGTCCGCCTTCATTTTCCGTCAGAATCTTGCGGAAGTAAAACATTGGATCAATGAATCCCTTTTCACATGTAATATAAATTTGATGTTCAATCTTGAAATCAGTATACTGTAATGTGTCATTACTGTTGTAATGCCCTGCCGTTACCGTAATATGTGTAATGAAGTTGTAACTCTCAGTTATACATCATGATCTGTATAATTTCTCTTTTAATATTTCCAGACTTTGTCAGAAAACTATCCTCCTGGAAGTGAAGACTGCATGAGGAGTGACCTATCGGTGACCTCAGAAGACGGTGACCAGCCTAGTGAGTGTAGATTCTCTCCATACTCAGGCCAAGATATGCCATACATGTATACTATTCAATGTTTACCCTCTGGTATTACTTACCGTACAGTTAGATCTCCTCAAGCTTCTCCTGTTTATGAGCCACAGAGCCTATTACCTGTATAGAAAAAAATAACAGCAAGTAATTTGTGAAAATTGCAAGAAGTATGGAATGATAAATGGCAGTGTTAGGAAAACTTCCATTTGTGTTCAATATTGCCGTCATCCTGACATGGCCAATCTTACCCGTGTAATTGCTATTTGTGATAATAGATAAGTTTATGAATTCAACATTATATTTTATATCTCTATGGTGTGTGTACCTGTACATCATATATGGAGATGATGTGTGTGTACAGTACCTGTATGGTGTGTGTACCTGTATGGTTGAATTCAACACTATTTTATATCTCTGTATGGTGTGTGTACCTGTACATCATATATGGAGATGATGACTGCAGCTCTATTAAACATTAAAGATTTAGAGCACTTACCAGTACTGTAGGAGATCTAAGTAAATGTTAGAGAAATATTTGTGCTGTGTCGCTGTGATGATAAAATGTTAAAATAAAACTGTTAGCAAACTGCTTACACGTAGGAGAATGTGTAAAAGTAAGTTGGCCTGACGTTTCGATCCTAGCAGGATCTGAACTTCAAAGGCTAAATGACAAGTGGTAAAATGAAAAGAAAAAAAAATAGTGCTGAAAAAGAAAATGAAAAAAAAAAAATGTTGGTATTCCTAGAAGCTGCGAGGTAAACTCACAGACCTGGTTCACAATCTGTAGGCAATCTTGAGACCAGTAAAATAATAGAAGAGATGTATCAACTGTGTATACATAGTACTGTAGTTTATCAAGTTTCCTGAAACCTTTGAAAACATGTCATTTGAGATGGTTAAAGGAACTCGGCCTCTTAAACTCTGAATGGACTTTGTTATCAAAGAAAGCCGCAATGCTTGGCTCACCATCACTTTGTCACACCCTGTATGTACGGTACATCATTTACTGAAGAATAAATAGTTTTAATAGATAACGTTGGTGAGGGATATCACAGTTACAGCCTAACCTAACCTTGGGACTTTTTCTGATAGTGCAAAGACCACCAGCCAAACTTCAAGGCTGATATTTTATATTCAGTTGTGTAGAGCTGTGATGAGTAAATTTAATTTCCTCATTGGCATTATTCCCAAACCATCTTAAGATGGGAATTGAAACATTGTTTGAAAAGTACCAAAGTTTCAAATCAAATCTCTTGTCTAGTTTAACAATGTTTGATAAAATCTCAAACAAACTCTTTTACCCAAGTACAGCACTGTACATACTGTATCACATGATTTTAAAATTGCTATTCATATCAAGTTGTATTTACTGTAGATAAAAATCTAGAAACTGTTTAGCTTAAAGCATAAAGTCCACCCAACTCCCCCCCTCCTCCCACCCACTATAAGTTAAAGAGTTACCATTTTAGGGGGAGAACTATATTAATGTTGCTCTGTGTTACCAATGGTCATAAGCTAGCTAGATAGGAGTACTGCATACAGTATTTATAGGAGATGGATAAATTTACTTCCCTCCTCCCTTACCTGTCTCCTCACAACGTCAGTACTTGGGTAAGTATCGTCATCTGTAATTTTACCCAATCCAGCAAGTTTTTGGGTTTTGCGCAAGATGCTGATGTGATCAAGATCAAAAGAAACGTTTGATCCTACAGTAGAGACTTTGTACAGTAAGTTTGAATGACAGATGTGTTATGCCTTCATCACTGAAATTTATTAACTTCCTCACCATTTTGTCTTTACAGGTGATGACAGACACAGAGATTATTGTGGGAATTCCACGGGTCAAGGTGACCTTGATGTTGTTAACTACAATGGCTCGGGGGACCTTCCTAATCCCCTGCCTACCGGCTTACTCGGCTGTTCCGATGCTCTGCAAGCCCTCCAGTCCCACCTCTTTCGGGACTCCATGAACAGATATCCACTTCCTTGCACCACCCTCGGAGAGAACCAAGAAACCTTCCCAAGACGTCCTTCAGATGGGATCAGGAACTTAGCGAACCGCCACGAACGCCCTTCCGACGAGTATTTCAGGGCCGCCGGTGAAAGCTTGAATAATTTCATTTCGTTAGACGAACCCAGCCACGCCATGTCCATGTGGTTACCCCACGAATATTCCGAGCAGATTTCGAGGGCATTCGACGTAGACGTGAACAGCGAGGACGACTTGGGTATACCAGTGGACGAACAGAGACTTCGGCTGGAGAATAGTGAAATGCATCAGGACAGTTCTAGCAGCGATCTAGAGATGATGCCGCCGATGAACAACGAGAGGCGGGACCAGATGGAGATGGAGTCGGAAGTACCCCAGAGAGGCGGACCCACCGATGGTATCTCGGAACCAACCACCAGAAGTGACCCGTGCATGGGACACTATGACGAACTCAATAACCCAATAATTCATGACCCGGTCCTGGGTATAGGAGCCGAAACACAAAGCCAGGAGGTTCCGACAGTGGACCTCCAAGAACCGATGGACTTATCTTCCAAAGAGGCTAAATCTGATAAGGACCCCGAAGAGAAATCGAGCAAAGACGATTGTCAGGGCCAAACTCCCTGGGATTTCTCCGATGTCGAGTCCACCTTCTCGGCCTGCAGCCATACCGCCACCATAGGCTCTGAGGTTCCATCGGTGTCGCAGAATGGGGACGTCACCACGATCGCGGATTCGAGCGACGAAGAGAGGGAGCTAGACGTGGTGAGCCTTTCGGACCAGGAGAACAAAGTGGCCGCCACATTTCCAGCGGGAGGAGACTTGGACCAACCGGGGACCAGTGGCCTTGGGATGTACCAACAGCAGTTAGCCTCGGGGAAAGTATCTTCCAAAGAAACCTTGACAGTTGAGGTGCTCTCCAGCAGCGACAGTGAATCCGATGAGTCAGTAGAAATCTTACAGCTCAGCAGCGACTCAGACTCCCAGTCTACCTGGTAAGAATAAGAATAATGAAAACACAAAAATAAGGACAAAAGTAATCATATAAACCAAATATGTGTAAAATACAAATCAGGAAAACACAAAACAAAAAACAAACAAAAAAAGGCAGAACTATCATGGACTGTGAAACTACTATTCCTGATACCACGCAGTCCACCATAGTTCCTTAACCTCTGACCACACACAGCCCACCATACTTCCTTAACCTCTGACCGCATGCAGCCCACCATACTTCCTAAACCTCTGACTGCACGCAGCCCACTATACTTCCTTAACCTCTGACCGTAAGCAGCCCACCATACTTCCTTAACCTCTGACTGCACGCAGCCCACTATACTTCCTTAACCTCTGACTGCCCCCAGCCCACCATACTTCCTTAGCCTAGGACCACTAAGAGCCCACCATACTTCCTTTACCTCTGACCGCAGGCAGCCCACAATACTTCCTTAACCTCTGACCGCAGGCAGCCCACAATACTTCCTTAACCTCTGACCGCACGCAACCCACCATACTTCCTTAACCTCTGACGGCAGATCAACAGACAGAAGTGGAATTTCTGTGATTAGGGAATTCGAAAAGACAGAGCGGAAGAAAAACACAACAACAGCATCACAGAGTAGTTGGTTTGTTGAAAAGATTCCTTACAAAAGTATTAAGTCTTTGGGAATTATTAGGTGGGGATCGGGAGGGAGAGGGGGATCATACAGGGGTTTACTAAATGTGAACTACATACAACCTGTTTTAGTTGTTAAGACTATAGTTAGTGCCTTCTAGTTACACAGATCTACATATATGACCTCACCCATTGCTCATTGACATTATAGTGAAACCGATACCTCACTTCATTCTTGGAGCAACAGTACGGAGTATGAAACTTGTTTTTATTATTACGCCCACTTTAGAACCTGCATAAGTTGTGTTAAACGATACCTCATGCTTAGCCATTGTTGAAATAAGGACTGTTTGGTTAAACATTTGACGGGTTTGGGTATTAAGTTACCCATCCACCCACTCTACAGTAGCGGCAATAACAATGTGTGAGCAAGTGAAGGTGTAACCTCTTCAATGTTCTCTACTTCCTACAGCTAGACAAGCTGCGCAATGCAACTTTATTAAAGGAAAGTCAGATATTTAGTCATCAACTGACCAGTGATCTTTACCACTAAGACCTATTGACAGGATTTATATACACCATGCTACAAAATATGGATTTCATAATAGCTGGACACAAAGGCTCCATCTCACATCACGGTGGTTTATGTTAAATCACAGAGACCTTCATGTTGTATGCATTGTTAACTTTGTTGAAATGAAAATTATTATTAACTATTAATTATCATTATTAATTGTTCCCTGTCTTTTCGTCACCTCAGGTCTCCATGCAGCTTCCCGAAATCCACCAAAGCTAAATCTCTCAAACGTAAGAAGACTCCCTCCAAGTCCAGGAAGAGGGCCTTGCCGGAGGTAGTCGACCTCACCGAATCAGATGACGGTGGGTGAAACTTGTAGTAGAAATCACAAAACAACTTTTTGACTTTGACCATTCTGTTTAGAAAGAGGGCAGATTGGATCTAAAACAGAGAGTTAGATTTGAATTTGCGCTTCTCTCTCTTCCCCCCTCCCCCCCCCCATCTTCGCACCATTAAAGGGAAGCATTAATTGACGGCTTCTCCATTACTTGGTTTCTATACTTAGCCACTAAACTACCTACAGAGTGGGCCTTTGGCGATGTGACATGATAACACGAAGGTCATTCACGTTTGGTAAAAGATGCAGTACCCCAGTTGGCAAAATATTCTATCATTACTGTGTTTCCTCATTTCTTCTTGTCTCCTTGGAAACGATTTTATTAATTGTTAGCTCCACCTGTATTCAGATGGATGAGTTTGAGCATTACCACATGGCACATGTTAAGTTAACTTAGCTTATAGCATCTCCTCATGTTTATCATTTTCAACAGAGGCTGTGTGTGAGCTTCCATCAGAACCATTCCTTCCCCCTCCTTCGACCACGGTCCCGGAACCGGTCAACACCACACCGGAGAGTCAGCAGCCGACGATCAGTGAACCGTTGTTCTCCATGGCCGCTCCGTGTACCTGCGTGCCGAGACCACACCCCAGTCTTCATGAGAGTCAGAACCAAGAGCCGGCACTGCCTGGGAATGGAGTCCCTTCAATACCTTCACAGGTAAAGGCCTCTTCTTCTTCTTTTCAGCATTTCTTGCTTGTCTGCTGTAAGCTGTTTGAGTACTTGATTGTGTGTTTATGTTGTGTATGCTTGTGTTAATGTTGGAGGCCTGTTTGTAAACGTATTATCTCAAGTGGGGCAACTTGGTGGGGTGTTGTACTCGGTATGTAGGTGACATGCCAGGCTTTGTTGTCTTGAAAATGTGGTGATTATTTTCTCTCTCCTTTTTTTTTATGATAATATGTAAAGTATGTTAGGTATGTGACAGTCCACTGCAGTGTTCCAAAACAGACTCTCCTGTTCAGATGTTTCCCAATAAGTGTTGGTTTACCAGAATATATCTCTTTTTAAACTTGAAAATATGGTCGTTTTGGGACACAGGATATCACAACTATTCAACTTTACTTTCTGATTTCCAGTAATGCCCACAACTAAAGTACTATCAAATTTCAAACATGTCACAAGGTACTGAGACCCATAAGGCCAAAAAAAAATTACGGGTCTTGACCCGTGTGGCCTCCACACGTTTCTTTTCATGCTGACTTTTGTCGAGGGATTCTTTATATTCTGACTTAAAACCCTACTCTGTTATCCTACCACTATATGGCTGTTTTGATAGTAGAAAATGTCTCTCCCGACTGTGTGCATTACCATCAGTAGTTTCAACATTTAGTGAAGGATCCCTGTTACATCCTATGTAGTCTTTAGGTTCATAAAATATAAGATTAGCACAGTTCTTTCATCAAACACAATTTGTTGAAATGTTACAATTCAGTGTGTAAGTGGGTCAGCTGGCAAAGCTAAACTGCCAGGTGTGATATTAATTTTAACTACTGGGATTGTCTTTTTGATGTTTTTGGTTAGGAGAATTAACCAGATGGACTACAAGATAATTACCATATCGGCCTAATTAAGAATTAAAAAGTTCAGAAAAATTTCCATTGTCAGTTTTTCACTGTTGTTGTTGTATAACTCTTTCATGGTTTCATAAAGCCAGTGAAATTCATTAAAAATCAAGTAACATTGTAAAAGAGAAAGTATCAAGTGTATTCTTTGGAGACTTCATTTCGGTGCCCATGTAAAGGGATCTGTGATACCAATTCCACACACTGAGACAGTATTGTCTTCTGCTGGTATTATACTTACAAGATTACACAATGGCATCATAGCAAGCAGTGCATGAATCTTGCTCTAAGGGTTCAAATGAAGCTATGTCTATGTCTTAACATTGTCTTATGTCTAACTATGTCTAACTAACTATGTCTAACTATGTCTAACTAACTATGTCTAACTAACTATGTCTATGTCTAACTATGTCTATGTCTAACTATGTCTAACTAACTAACTATGTCTAACTAACTATGTCTAACTAACTAACTTTGTCTAACTAACTATGTCTTATGTCTTAACTATGTCTTATGTCTAACTATGTCAACTATGTCTTAACAGGACCCGGTGGAGATTCAACCCCTTGAAACTGAAATAGGACCACCTCCATCATACTACGACAGTGTGAGGAACTCTACTCTGGAAAGTCGAATGGAGGCATCCCTCCCGGTCTCCTTCTGGGAAGTTCCACCGACTTCAGCAACTTCCTCCGCATCATCCTCGTCATCGACATCGTCGTCGTCATCTTCATCATCTGGTAACACCGTACCATCTTCCACAGCGTCAACGGGTCTACTCGCCCCCAGGCCGAAACACCATCATTGTCGAGGTGAGGGTTCGTACGGTTTGCCACTGATCTGCTAGCTAGTTGGCTGACAGCCAAAAACTATGCCAATAGAAAGTTTCACAGGAAGGGCTCGGAATTTCGAGCTTCATTTAATGTACGTGTTGTGAGGAATTCGCGAGTGGTAATCACTGCAGATGAGCCAGGGTGGTGTGAAGTGGGTGTATGTGGGGGGATGGTTTGAGGTGGGGTGGCCAGGGTGGTGTGAAGTGGGTGTATGGGGGGTGGTTTGAGCTGGGGTGGCAGAAAGGAAACAAAGCTGTTGGTTTTCATGGTGTTATTTTGCAAATCATTTATTCAAAGAGGGAAAAGAATTTTTTTCTTTCTGAATCATGATTGCTTGCCTGTATATGTCCATATCACAAATTGAAGTTAAAATAATAAGAGAACAAGAAAACATTAATTTCAGTGTCATCAGTTTAGCACTATCAAAGATTTAATGTATTAAGTATCAAACAGCTGAGAGGTGTATATAGAAAGAAGACAAATGTTCTTTTGCACTGTAAACTGCCATTATGTGTAACGATGCTATGTCGCTGGCTCTGTGAACAATAGCTGGAAATGGTCAGGACTAACAAACATGTTTGTGGGAAATTCAGAAAGGTTTTCCAACCATACAGTGTGGTTGCTAATGAAATGAGAAAGTGGGTAACTTTAATACTTCACTGCCTGCTAATGGGAGCATGATTGGACGATGACTTAAATTCTAGTCCTACTGCGGTCATTTCCATCACAAGTAAAAAGTATGCGTATTTCACAGCAATTATTGAAATAGCCAAGGTAGTGAGAGCCTCTTTTTGTTCTATGCATGTCTTCAGCGATTGTAAAGTATATTTATTCACATTGTACTATTTCCCCCACACCCCTTTTCCGCAGTCCACACCACCAGCGGCAGTAATTTCCGTCTCCACCCAGCCTACAACCACCGTCCATACCTGTCAGGCTGTCCTCATCTGCAAGCCCAGAGAACTACAAGTCAAGCATCCAGTTCACAAAACACAGCCAATGTTTCCACTGGGTTAGGTAAGGTGCAAAATGTCACTTTGCAAAAAGCATGTGGACATCATGTTTTTCTGGTAATAAAAGAGACATGGTTTTATGATCCTAGTACTGAGATGTTAACTCGGTGCTGTTTGTGTTTATTTTCGGTGGATTGTGGAAGAGAATATAAAATGTAATTGGGGAGGTCTCAGTTTGTAGTTGACTCGGTTTACCAATGCCAACTACAGTCGAAGTTAGACATGGTTTGGAGTGACTGTAGACATCTATTGTATTCTACACTTCCTAACAGTCTAATAAATAGGGGAATATTGGTAGACTGAGACTTCCTAAGCTAAATGCTAATCTTTATCGGAATTCTTTCATCCCTCGTGCAATTAAACTTTACAAAAGCAACTTTAGTCGTTTGTCCTCATATTGTGTATGTTTACTGTTTTTTTGTTTTTTTTCAATCCGATCTTACCTTTTTATTACTATTATCTATATACTTGTTCTTAGATTGATATATTTTTGCATTTTTAATGACTTGTGCAATTCCCACAATTTTCTTATATGGAGTATTAAAGTTTTACTCTAGTTCAGTTTAGTTTACACATCCTTCTCACGTCACTCTCTCGTCGTCGTAGGTGTGGCTCGCGGGCAGACGTCATCGACACGTTCAAAATGGTGCCGTCTGTCTCCGAGTAGCTGCGATTCCAGTCTTAACCGGAGACATAGGAGGCTAGGTGTATCGGAATTCTACATCCCAGCGCAGCAGCCCTCTATCCCACTCCGTCACCAGCGACTCTGGCACCAGCAGCAGCGGAGCCAGGAAATCAGAAGACGGTATCAAGTCCATAACTCGCAGATGCCTCTGCCACAGTTGCCTAACTGGTTAGTTGTCTTTGTTTTTTACTTGTTGTCAGGCGTGTAGCCAAGGGAGGGGGCAAAGGGGGCGACCGCCCTCCCCCTTGAGCATATTTTTTTTGTATGTTTTTATGATATCGCTAGTAATTTCAAAAGAGAAAATGCTAAGATGCAACTTACAAGGCCTGGGAAGTGCCATTTCCAGCGATCTGGGAGGCATTTTCAGCCAAATTTTTCTTGAACGCTTCGCGCCAACCCATGGTGGCGCTACGCTTGGATCG
This sequence comes from Apostichopus japonicus, assembly GCF_037975245.1. NCBI lineage: Eukaryota > Metazoa > Echinodermata > Holothuroidea > Aspidochirotida > Stichopodidae > Apostichopus > Apostichopus japonicus. The sequence goes on along the minus strand of NC_092564.1, from coordinate 25,777,433 downwards.
TTTGCAATGCCGTATCTACGGCTCTTATAGTTTGCCTACAGTTTCACCCCTCCCTTGGCAAATTCCTCGCTATGCACCTGCTTGTTGTTGCCTTCTTTTATCTGTTGGAAGTTCAGAGGAGGGAAAGGTTGGGGTGGGAGGCAAAGGAGGGAGGGGGGGCTTCAAGTTTCCAATATTGTATCCTCTAATTGCTGTATATGGTACAACATTCATATGAAATTTAATTTAGAGAAAGCTTTGACTGTTGAATGTGTCATCATGTGGAAACACTTCTTCGGTTTACATCTTTGTTGTTATACTTAAAGGTTCCCCTTTTTATTTCCTTTTTGTTTTGCAACATCTTAAAAAAGGTCATTGTTTTCAGTGTACAGCAAGGTATGTAATAGTTAGGGCACTGTCTTTGTCTTTGTCATGTCTGAAAAATAGACAACTTACCTCATCGGTATTTTCCATTTGATAAATGCCTTTCAAACGATATGGATCTTTTTCTCAAGACTTCATTAAACTGTAATTATTTTCTAAAAACTGCAATCTGCTACCCAGCATGGTGTTGCCAACTTTGGAGGTCATGTTCTGGCATTTCAACCTTGCTATTGTGTTCACCCTGTTGTTACCCTGCAATGGAGCATTAATGAAAATATTATGAAAGAGGAACAGATTACAGCGTCTCTTATTACTTCCTAAGAAAGTACCGGGCTTGATTTATCAAAGAGTTGATTGTTAAGCTGTAAAGGATTACTTTGTTTCTAATTCAACTGGAAACTACTGTGATTTGAAAACCAAAAACTCTACAAGCAATATTTCACATCTTTGTACGTCACTTGATCAAGTCCCCCCTCCCCCCCTTTTACTAATGTCTTATGGTTAGTTGAACTTTCATCAAACAGTTATAGTTTAAGTAGGAAATAAATCATCTTCATTTTGGAATGTGTGTACTAAGACAACAACTCCATGAAAATGATGATCTGGTATCGGACCAAAGGATCTTTGAAAATGCCCACATTCTTTCTTCCCCTAAATGCTAAAGTTGTAATCACGATCGCAGGATTCAATGCACTGTTTCAGCTCTCGATTATATCAAACTTTGTGTCGTGTCAGCATACACAAACCCAGGCGTGTCTGCTTTGACAACTAAACCTTCTTTTTTTTTTGACGTGAATTCACAGATGATTGTTCTTTCTACCCTTCCAAAAAACTGAATTTCATGTTATTTCTGTTTACGGTTTGGTTCAGTTAATTTAGATAAATTGTTTGATAATATTTGATACCAAAATCACATTTAGTTCAGCTCTTCAGTTTTACTAGCCAAGTTGGATTTGAAAATAATGATTGTAAGATTTGAAATTCCCCATTTTATTTGGGTACACGAGCTTAAAATTTCATTATAAAAATCTGTTGGGCTAACATGGTGTACAGAAGTTAATGGAAGCCTCAAGTTCTTTGCTCAGTTTTCTTCATTTGTGAAAGATATCCACAAGGGTGTCTTAGTTTGATCAAGTGCTTCTCTCTTGAGAGATTTGGGTTTGGGAAGTTTGGTGAAATTGCTTGAAAAAGCTTATAAAGTAGCATATATACTTCCCTTCACTACCCTATGAAGGGAACATCTAATTTGCATTTCTATACTGTTATTCATGTTCTACAATCTTGTACTACCTTAGCTGGTTGTGTGCTATCTGTATTGCTAAACTTAAAAGCCTTGTTACGTATTTCGTTATAAACAAGAACGAAACGATCCCTAACTGATACTCTTTTAGGTAATATTGTGTAGTTAATAATCACTCAAGCATGGCGTTGTACTACGGTGACAAAATTTTGGCCCATTTGCAGAGACCAAGGGACTTAAAAAAGTCAGACGACAAAATTGTGTCCCAAGTTTATCAACACAACCATCAGGTCGAAATATTAATTGGGCGTATGTGTGAGCAAATGCATTGGCCAAACATGCGTAATATTGAAATAATTCAATATCCCTACCCCCTTAAGGACATTAATATTAACAATTTTGAGGAAGCAATAAACCTTGCGCAAGATAGTGATACGTGGCGGAGGTTAATCACTGAACATGTCGGATAGACGAGACTCAACTTACTACTACTACTACCCCCTTCACTACCTTTAATAGCTGGTAGTGTCTGATTGTATCACCATACTTAATGACATGTTTCCCTACCAGTCACTTCTTTAGCTGTTAGTGTCTTCTTCTTTATATTGCTGTAGTTAATGATCTGTTTCCCTACCCCTTTCACTTTCAATATCTGCAAGTGTCTAATTAATAATTGCTGTACTTGATGACATGTTCCTATCTTTCTTTTCTACAGGCCAAACAGACATAATATGAATGTCCATTCAGAAAGTTTACTTCAATGGTAAGTTCCACCAGTTTATAGTGTTTACCTGTATCACAGCCATAAGAGGATCAATGAAGTTATATCTATTTGTATGCTATTGTGCTATTACAAACTAGATTATAGATATTAACAGGTTTATTATAGTCAATTCTGTTGTGTGGGTCACAGTGTTGTGTGTTGTTGGCCTTAAGAGGAGGAGAGGGGGAAGAAATACAAGTTTGACAAATCCATGGGAAATTTTCTCCAACAGAGCCCTGAAACCATATCTGTATGCACTGATGGTTTCTTACCACACTAGCCGGTCAGGGTTTATGATTTGTTATTTGGGTCATTTGTCATCTCTTTCCATATCTCCAAAGTTTTTCTCTGTATTGCGGGAATTTCACTTGATTTTGTTGCCCCGTTTTGTTGTGATACCCCATCCTCCTCATCCCTTGCATTTAATGTTTGTGTATTTGTTTTATTTTCATTATACTACCACTATCTAATGGTCAATTGTCATCTGTACAGTGAAAATGTAGTTGACAGTCCACTGAGAAGCAACCACACTCACTCTCAACACCACCCTCATCTTATTGGTAGTAGCCCGCCAGTCAGTCATAACCCCGTCGGTCCAACCGTCAGCAGGCATCCGCAACAGAGCATCGGCCCTATAGGACAGCCACTGCCAGTAACAGAGCCGCCAACGGTAACGCCAACTCAACAACTACGCCACCACTTATTACACTATCACCATCCAAGTGTCATCCCGGTCTTGCCCGTTTCAAGTGGCCAAGTGGGCGGATACTATGAACATGTAAGTACCAGCGTATACCCAGTGGGCACTTACTCTTAATATGAATGTTCCAGGATATAACCAGTTGGCATTTACTATGAACATATAAGTACCAGCGTATACCCAGTGGGCACTTACTCTTTATATGAATGTCCAAGATATATAACCAGTTGGCATTTACTATGAACATGTAAGTACCAGCGTAAACCCAGTGGGCACTTACTCTTTATATGCATGTTGTTCCAGGACATAACCAGTTGGCATTTACTATGAACATGTCAATACCAGCATATACCCAGTGGGCACTTACTCTTTATATGAATGTTGTTCCAGGACATAACCAGTTGGCATTTACTATGAACATGTGAATACCAGTGTTATACCCAGTGGGCACTTACTCTTTATATGAATGTTGTTCCAGGACATTACCAGTTGGCATTTACTATGAACATGTAAATACCATCGTAATACCCAGTGGGCACTTACTCTTTATATGAATGTTGTTCCAGGACATAACCAGTTGGCATTTACTATGAACATGTGAATACCAGCGTAATACCTGGTGGGCACTTACTCTTAATATGAATGTACCAGGATATAACCAGTTGGCATTTACTATGAACATGTAAATACCAGCGTATACCCAGTCCGCACTTACTCTTTATATGAATGTACCAGGATATAACCAGTTGGCATTTACTATGAATATGTAAGTACCAGCATATACCCAGTGGGCATTTACTCTTTATATGAATATTCCAGGATATAACCAGTTGGCATTTACTATGAACATGTAAATACCAGCGTATACCCAGTGGGCACTCACTCTTTATATGAATGTACCAGGATATAAACATGTAATTACTATACCCAATGGGCACTGCAAAATTCATGAATGTTTGAAGATATACCAAGGTGGCACATACTATGAACACTTAGGTACTAGGTTATGCCCAATTTGCAATTACTGCATACATGAATTTTCTTAGATACATTCAGGTGGTAGATAATATGAACATTGTATCCTCAATGGATATGAACAACATTCAATAACAAGGGTGTATACCGAGATGGAATGTATTACAACGGATGCAGTCACAAAGATGAACCATTTGTGCACATGTAGTATAGTACTAGAATACATTCGTGGAGCACTTTCTGTGTAGATGTAAGCATTAGCATGTACCCAGTGGACTTGTTTTATGAAAGCACTAAGGGTACGTAACATAAGTATGTAACTTAATGGATAAAACGTTTGGTCACATATCCTGTCCACCTGAAATGATATCATAAATACATAAGTTATGTTTCATGAATGTCAGACCCCCAAAGTATGAAACCTGTAACAATAGGTTGTTTTGGTTCACCTTGGCTAGCAGCTACGTGAACCCTCAGATATCTGGACACCCTCATCCAGATAAATTTACCCCATTACCAGTCACCTTACTCCCTTCTCCTAACCGTCCAGCTATACTTTGAGAAAGAAACAGAAAACGAACACATCATCCCAAAGCATTACTTACACTGTTGTTATCTCTGTAGAAAATCAGGTAAGATGTGAGTTTTGTTCTGTATTTCCTGTTTTGCAGTATCGTAGCACAAACATCGGGCCTGTCCATCAGGAGCACAGCCTACCACCTCACTTTGGCAACTCGCCCCTGATTAGAAGCATCAGGAGACCAACGGGGGGAAACCTTTACGAGGTTTGTGGTAGCATTTAACGATCGATAGAACGGGTTAGGTCAGATCAGAATTAGAAGACCGGAATTATGGAATCTCGGTCTACTCTACAGCTGTGATCATCACAGTTTACATTAGAGCACCTCTTTTAAGTTGGTCACCGATTTTACCAAACCTAATAAGTCTTCTTCAATATAGAATTGCACTTGATCAACTCTAAAACAGACTACTAATTTAATGCTCGTGAATAAGTCAAGGAATTTGCTGTTACTCAACCTCTCTTGCCACTCGACAACCTTTCCATAGTTTGCATTATTTGCATGCAAGCTCAGAAGGTTTTTCAACATTTTCAAAATATTTCCATTACTTGTTTTGTAACACATTAAAGGCGACAATAAAGATGTCTTTAGGAGGTTTCTAGATTTGCTTTATATCAAGTTCTTAAATTTGTCAACTGGAGACAAAACTATGTCATCGTGACATTCCAAGGCCAAATTTACAGCTTAATTTTTTCTCGTTTAGATGATGAACCCTTAACGAATTTGACTTGCCTCGTATGACTACATTGCAATCTATGTATTTTAATTCACATATGTAATTTGATGCAACTGTTTTCTAACTGGGAAACATCCTTCTACAGAATTTATACAAAGAGGTTATTTCTTGTCATTGGTGTGTTAAATCAGTGCTGTCGTTGGTTAGATGGATGTATTCAAACCTCCTTTCAACCAGCATACCCAAAGTAGTAATTAAAAACAAGAAGGAACCAAATCACTGAAGCACATGTGCTTTCTGCATATCATGCTTTAAATGCTTTGTGTTGCCCATAAAATGGAAGTATTTCTTTCACTAATGGTATTTTTATATTCTTTCCCCCTCCTACTTTGTTGACAGGAATTATTGATGATCCGGGGTATTAATCTGACGAGGGGTGCTACGAGATCGGTCATCGAGAAACACACACTGCCACATAAATATGTCAAGGTAAGACACGACTGTCTGTGCGCAACCTCTGAAGGTGTTTCCCCAAATGCCAGGTTAACAAAACTGAAAATGGGTTGGTTGGTTTAATGGATATGATGTATTGTGGAAGGCCACAACAGGAGTTAATTTGGGGAATCAGATAATTGAGTGTTACCTAAGTCAATGACAAATGCTTCAAGTGATAATTGCAGGATGTAGAACTACCTATGGTCGTACGGTCTCAGGGCGTGTTGGACTAAAGATGATATCTGCGTATTATATTGAAAAAAATTAACAAAGGTTGTGATTAGTTCTATAACTATATGGTGATGATGATAATAATCATTGTCATAAACATTTTAATAATTGATGATGAATGTTATTATGGACAAGGCAACCAAGGTATTCTAAGTCTTGGATGAAGATGCCCCCCTCGGGTGGCGATTATCCTGTTCATAAATACTATATTGCATATTCAACATTTGAGTTGTGTCACCTCCGTGCCGACCTTGAGGCATCTACTGTTTCACTTAAACTTGCTCGTAGTTTTTATAACCCAAAGAATACGTCGTAGATTCTGAGAAGACATTGGGGAAAAAGAAATTGTTTGAATGGTGTTATTAATATCAACGCAATATCTATGTCTGTCTTCCATCTTTTCTCTTGCAGAGAAAATCAGAGAAACAGCAACAAGAGAAGAAGTTGGACGAGGCTGCCTCTACCGCTCCAGCAGCAGAGGATGACGAGGATGAGAAGTGCACCATCTGCTTATCAATATTTCTACATGAGGAAGACGTCAGGTGAGGCAATGCTTCTCTCAAAGTCAAGCGAGAGGCAGGGAGCTCGCCTGTGAAACTGAAAAAAAATGCTCAATTTTAATTTTTGTCGATTTGAACTGACCAGTTGTGTGTTTAAATTACACTCAACTCAGCCAAACCCCTTGTGCACTTGCCACCATATTCCTGTACCCTTCATTTAAGTGAGTTGGAATATTTGCAACATAAACACTGTGAAAGACTCCTGTCGATGATGGTGCGATTGGGTGATACTCGGCAGATGCCAGTCTCACAGTCAGCACAGAGGTTGTGTCGATGCGCTTAGATGCAACTGCTGATACTTGTTTTGAAAAGGCTACACACTGTCATATTTGCAGAAGGAGAGTGCGTGGTGTGGGGTAGAGTGTGTGGTGTGGGGTAGAGTGTGTGGTGTGGGGTAGAGTGTGTGGTGTGGGGTAGAGTGTGTGGTGTGGGGGTAGAGTGTGTGGTGTGGGGTAGAGTGTGGTGTGGGGTAGAGTGTGTGGTGTGGGGTAGAGTGTGTGGTGTGGGGTAGAGTGTGTGGTGTGGGGTAGAGTGTGTGGTGTGGTGTAGAGTGTGTGGTGTGGGGTAGAGTGTGTGGTGTGGGGTAGAGTGTGTGGTGTGGGGTAGAGTGTGGTGTGGGGTAGAGTGTGTGGTGGGGTAACTACTTGCGGCACAACAGTTTGTGTGTGTATGGGAGAGTTTGAGTTTGAGACAATTTATGTACTGTCCAACTGCAACACTTAAAGATATCTATGGCATCATAGAATGATTTCATGAGTTATCATGGGGAATGAAATCATGTGTATCGGTTGAAGTTTGGCATACAAGCAGTAGATGGATCATATTTTTGTTAAACTCAGTCATATATACATATCTCACAGGACCTATTTGTGTGTGTACTTGTAAATAAGTTTTATTTTCTTGTTTCTTCATTGTTTTTTCTTTGTTTTCTAGACGCCTGCCTTGCATGCACCTCTTCCATACAGAATGTGTGGACCAATGGCTGGTCACTAACAAGAAGTGTCCAATCTGTCGTGTGGACATCGAGACGACAACGATAGCCAAAGAGGTCACCCAGCCGGGTGATTGTCTACGATAAAAACGCCGCAAGTCTACAGCGCCATCCAAACACTTAAGACGTATCAAGGAAACAAAGAGTCTGTCGTACAACGCACCACGTTTTTTTTTTTCTTTTTTTGGTCTATGGAATAAAGTTAATAATGTTGCCGTACCAGCGTAGAGGTATCGTTGTAACAAGATACAGGTCTCATTCCAGGAAATACAAAACACTTTCCTCAGCAATGTTTAAGTTCATTATAAAGGGATCATTGTTTTGACTAGAGTACATAGCCATCCAGCAGAGAGAGGTTGCAAGTGACTTGTGATCATGTGATATTTCATTTACCCTGGTTTCTAGAAACTGGGAGTTTACTATTTTGACTTTCGACAAAGCTGTCATATTTTCATGCCGGTGAAAGCAATCCTCAACTAACATGAGTATTACAAAGCAAAGTTAATAATAATAGAAGGCCTCTTTTTGTTTTGGATTTTTGGAGGAGTTTTAGTTGGTAGAAACCATGTAGCTGCTTAGCAAATATTCATTAAGGTTAACAGTACAAATATTGTGACTGACTGGCTTTGAATGTAGAGGCCCTGCTTTACTTCTGAAAGCCTTGTAAGCTACTTCTTCTGTCTCAGGTTAACTCATATGGTGAAACCTCATGAACGATTAATAGTACTCTTTTTTGGTTTGGTAGGCCATTAGATGTTTTGGCATTGGGCATCCAAAATCCCCCAGAAGCTTGCACCAGGAATTCCTCATATTGAAGAATGTGGTATTGTGAGTAGCACAGTTATGGGAGCAGCATTGGGCACATTGGTACATTGTATCTAGAATGCCAGTGACATGGTCACCTTTGGTGGTGCCCATTGTGCCTCAGGTATTAAACAGGTGATGTGTTAGATGCCTCTGATCTGACAGCTTTTGCAATCGAAAATGCCCCTGATGCCTTGTGTCTGGATTGCCAATTTGCCAATGAATTTGATGAGTTGAGCACAAAGAATGCCCCTGATCCATTTCATCTAGAACAGACATTAATATATTCGTTACTCTTTGTGCCTCTGATATGTAGGTATTGGATGTGTTAGGTGCCTCTGATCTTAAAGCATTGGGCATAAGGATTGTGGATTATGGTATCTACATTGCCTCCCTTGTGCATTTTATCTTGAGTGCCTCTAACATTGCTGAATTTAGTGCCCTTTATGCCTCTGATGTCAGGGCATTTTGAATGTGTTCTTCAGGCATTGGGTATCATGCAATGCCCCCTGATCTGTTGCATCTAAATGATCTAGATAATGATGCATTTTGTCTCCTGAGTGCCTCTGATATTGATATATATTGGAAACTGTGCCCCTGTTGCATTGCATCTGGAATACTATAAATGTTGAATGGGATGGTTGCCCGGCATGCCCCTGATGTAGTGTATCTGGATATCCTGTGATATAGATGTATTCAGTACCTGGAATGGAATGCGTTTGATATCTAAGTTTCAAGTTTCGAGATACCTCTCGAATGAATGTTTTTAGCACCATTGAATACCTTTCATCAAGCCATGGTTACATCTGGAATGTATCTAAGATGTCAAATGCTGCTGTTGAAAGCATTACTTTAGAGGTGTGTGGAATATTGGAAGCAAATAGTTTGCTCAATAGTTAATGGAAATTTGTTTTGAATGAAGCTGTTTCTTCCTTGTCAAGGATTGAGCTTTTAAAATCTCTTGATAAAGTGCTTGGTTTCCATATTAGCTGTGATTTATTGCTGGGTTTGGAAAAAGGAACAAGATTGGAATGTGGTTAGTCGGAGGGGATTTCAAAGCGTTAAAAGGTAGAAAATGAGAAAAGTAAGTTTCTAAAAATCATGACAATTTACCTCAATTTGTACAGTAATATTTTGCCAATATGTATCCGTAATTATTGATATCCAATTATAGCAAAGGAAAAATTGTATTTACATTTTTTGAGGCATTAGCAGTGAGGGAAAGAGAGAAGAAGAAGAAAAAGATAAGAAAATTAAAAATTTCATTTTGATTTGTGTATTTTTGAGTTTAGTATTAATCGCATAACCTCTTCTTAAAATTGCAATAATAGCTGAAGGTCAATAAGGATTACAAGTTTTAAGAAAAGGTCGATTGGATCTGTGTCACCTAACTTTCTTTTCTGTCTTTTTCTTATTTTTGGAAGGGGTGGAGGATGGGGGGGGGGGATTGGAGAAAGAATGAGGGGTGGGAGAAAGGAGGGGGGAAGGTTCATTTTTCAGTGATCACTTAGGTTGTAGATAAAGTACTTTTTCCTTATTTTTCTTTTTTTTGCTTCCCATACTGTCTAATTTCTGAAAATGCTAGAATGGATTTGAGAATTTTTATATTCTTTTTACGAATACGTTGCCAGACTTTTGTTATGGAATCTTTCGTTAGCTGTTGGACGAACTTGGAGAGTTTTAAATTTTCCTGTCAAGACCGTAATTAAAATTGCAAAAGTAGCGGTTTAATGCTCACTGTGACATCCGGTCCAATGTCGTAGGATCTTTGATGGAGGGGGAGTGGACCTAGGGGGAAAAAGAGAATAATTTTTGGGGAAAATGTTTCTTTTGTGAACCAAGTGTTATTCTGTTTTTTTGTTCTCTTTTTTAAATTAATATACAAATTTCTGATCTCTTGTAGTGCTTGATATATTATCTCTGTTAGTGTACTTTATCATTTAGGAAGTTGTTTATCCACTATCTTTCATTGTATAATTATATAGTATCATGGTTCTTTTTGGTCTGTCACCATATCTGATAGTTACATTGTAACATTACTGGCAGTCATGGTTAGTGTCAAGGCCTTGAAGGTAGTGAACTGTATAATGTAGCTATCCAGTAATGTATACTGCAATATAATGTCCTTCATTATCTCTCTCTGGTAAGGAATTATGTATTAACTGAATCGAAATTAATGTAGCAAACTGTCTCTCTTACAGTTTTATGTAGTGCAGGGCAAGGGTTCTCAAAATGTGGGGGAGGGGGGGAGGAGAGTGGGCTCATAAACTTGTTCTGATTAGTAACTCCTAAGGCCTTAATCGCCTACCCTGTCCTACCCTATCCTACCATCCTATCCTGCACATTGGTATAGTGAGATTTTACTTCATTCTGGCCCTTTGCTCTAACCAATATTTCTCTCTGGAAATCTTTGAAAATTGAGAACCCTAGTGTAGGGCTTGGATTCTCTCCCTGCAATAATGAATTTTATATTCATTTCATGAGAACTCAAGTTTGCTCATGATGTATTAATTAAATGGGAGTAAGTTTGGCTCACTGCCTTTGATAGTGATTTGTATAGTGTAGGGTTTTATTCCCTCACTGTCTCCAGTAGTGAATAATATTAATTCATTTCATGAGAGTTCAGTTCGCTCAATATCTCCGGTAGTGATATGTGCTGTATTTGTGGTTCACTCTCTCTTGTAGTGAATAAGGTATTGATTGTATTAACTATATTGGAATTCTTTGGGCTATTGTACCTTGGGTAATGAATCAGTAGGGCTGTGCCTCTTATATCTCTATGTCTGATAGTGAATTATCAACATGAGATAAAAAAAATGGTACATTATCTCTGATAGTGAATTGTATATTAATAAAAGGAGGGATATGATTTTCTCTATCTTTGAGATCTATATTATGTAATATAGGAAATTCATGTTGTATTTTTTGGCAGCAAATTATATATGACCAATACAGAAATGTATTTGTGTTTCATATTACTGGTATTGTATTACATATGAGAGTATTGCATGCCCTCACTATCTGTGATAGTATATTACATAAGATAGGAATTTCTTCCAAATCACTGGTGGTATATTACATTATATAGAGATTACGTTAATTACATTAATTTACGTTAATTAATCTGGTAGTATGTATAAATAAAACAAGTCACAGGGGTCACAATATTCCTCTCTGTGACAGACCCATATATGAAGTGATAGTAAGAGGTGGTGTTTAGTCTTAGTGATACGTAATTATTGATTTGGTATTTGTCCTTGCAGACATGAATATCAAGGGCTGTTTCAGCCACATACAAATATGCTCACACATAATGGGCAGGTTGTGTTTGTCAGCACTGTTGTGTACCTAGTACATGCAAGTTTGTACATGTCGGCACTGTTGTGTGCATAGGACATGTAAATGTTAGCGCAGTTGTGTGCATAGTGCATGCTAGTTTGTACATGTCAGCACTGCTATATACATAGTACATGCTAGTTTGTACATGTCAGCACTGTTGTATACATAGTACATGCTAGTTTGTACGTGTCAGCACTGTTGTATGCATAGTACATGCTAGTTTGTACATGTCGGAACTGTTGTGTACATAGTACATTCTAGTTTGTACATGTTACCACTGATGTGTACCTAGTACATGCAAGTTCGTACATGTCGGCACTGTTGCATACATAGTACATGCTAGTTCGTACATGTCAACACTGTTGTATACATAGTACATGCTAGTTTGTACATGTTAGCACTGTTGTGTACATAGTACATGCTAGTTTGCACATGTTAGCACTGTTGTGTACATAGTACATGCTAGTTTGCACATGTTAGCACTGTTACACAATACATGCTAGTTTGTACAAGTTAGCACTGTTGTATACATAGTACATGCTAGTTTAGCACTGTTGTACATTACTCAATACAGTTATAGATCTAACACGTTTGTTTCCACAATAAGCAAGACATTAGTCTCAGTTACAAAATTTAAAAAGGACTCAATTACATTTCATCACCTTCAAAAATTTCTATGTCGATGACATGAAATTGTGTTACCATGACGTTTCCCTGGAATATGTTTTAAGAACCTACCCTACCCAATCATTTTTAAAAGCCGTCAAACAAACGTGTATCCTTTTGTATAATTGTTTGGCCAAAATAATTTTCTCATTCGTAAAATCGCATGAAAAGTGGTGGCTGTGCTATCATATAAAGTAAGGCTCTGTTTTATAGTGAAGGACTTTTCACTAGGGATCAATCCACTCTGGCACAACTTGACTCATTTTCAATTCTTTTTTCTGTACAAATAAAAACCATTTGTTGAAATGTTTGAAATCTGAATTATTGGGAAATAGCAATTTTTTTCATATGTGTCACTTTCTGGAGTAGTTTAACAAGCAATGCAAAAGCCATTTTTAGTGATAAACAATTTTACTTTTTTTTTGTTTAATGTTTTTTTTTTCATATTTGAGAATCAGACAGAATACCAGATTATTTCCAGTAGCAAAGAAAGATTTTTTTTGGTCAAGTGTTTGGTGAGGCAATATAAATATCTTCCTTGTATTCAATGTGTCATTCAATTTGTCAAAGAGAATATCCTAATTTGTATAAAGTGTTTGTTACAAAATGTGCAAGGTGGTCATATTGGAATATCCAATAATATTCTTTTTAAATATCAAATCTGAAAATATGGTCAGCTGATTTGAGTTTTAAAAGCTAAGATGATCAAATTGACCTTAAAGAGAGCATTCCAGACAGATTCATGTGACATAAAGCTAAATAATATTATCATGATACTAGCTAGATACGGGAATGTTAAAAAATCTGGAATTATGTGTGGACAATGTTACGAAGATGTTGTTAAACTGACTATATTGATATTAGGACGCAGTCAAACTAATAGCCAAAAACCAGCATCTATTACTAAGAATGTTCAAGACCCTTTCAGAATCACATTAAGAAGCAAACACAGCAAATACATGCTACCATTCAAATTTCACAAATTGCAAAGTGTGGGGGAAAAAATTGAGGAAAGTTTGGTCAATGTCTGGCAGTAATTAGAGGTTGTTACTATACTGCCAATCTTGATTAATTAGTAAAAGCTTTAAAATTTGGTTGGTTAATTTTCCAAAAACAATTTATCACTTGAAGTAAACTACAAGGTACATCAGTTGTCTGTTACAATTAAGGTTATGAATAATACAGAAAAACTATGATGTTGTTGAATATGGTGAGACAAGGGCTTTAACATTTATGTCACATTTTTTGGTATCACGAAATAGAGTAAATTTATGGTGAGGAATCGGCCGGAAATCTAGCAAGTCTTTACCTACCCTTGGAATCTTCCTTTCAATTTACGATATGAAAATATAGCTTACATTGTTGATGGCCACACAAAGATTTCAATTTGAAACGTGAGATCTTAACAATACTTTTTCGGACTTAAATATCTCAATTGTTTGATCATCAATTTCACTCACAGTTATGGCACAAAGGTTTACATTCATCCGTCTATATCAAGGAGTGTCCAATAACTACAGAAAGGTATATGTAGTAGGTAGGCACACTGCTGCTAGAACTGTTATATATATAGGAAGCGGCTGTATGAATCTGTATCTTGTGTTGGTGCGAACACGCAACCATTAAAAGAGAAACATAAGATACAGGAAACGTTAACAAGCTGCATCTTGTGTTTATACAATAATAATAATAAATAAAATACCATTAAATGAGAAATGATAACTATAAGTGAGCTGTAAAACAGTCTCGATGGTCTCTTCAAACTATCAACGTTTCTTCTCTTTCTCCCAAAAGATGAAACTTTTATTTGAGTGACAATTTTGCCAAATGCAACAACCTACCTACCAACCTAAAACTTAAAGGGGCTATTTTTTTTCTTGCCCATTTCAAGTACCATTCTGCTGGTATCATGTACTCTCAATTCCTGTATGGGTCCTGTAAGGTTGCCAATCATGAAAATGTTACTCTATTTAAATTCCACTCATTAAAATTAAAAGGATAGTAATGGGTGTGTATTTATTTTTGACTGATGAACTCAGAAGATGTTGCAAGCATCTTTGTGAAGTGTGCTGTTGGTTCCTGCAGACATGCTGTGTTCAAGATAAACGATTGACCTTTATATGCTTCGTACCAAATGTCAAACTTTAATGCACATGGATGTGATGTCATACATGTACCTAAGTTAAAAGCACAAAATTAGATTTTTGCATCTCTGGTTGATTTTGTGTTAGTTAATTTGCCAGTCGCAGGCGTCGTAATTGAACATGTGGTGAATATCGGCTTACAGAGGGTTTTCTCTCCAAAGTCCTTGAAGATACCAAAGCCATTGGTTCTTACAAGTCTCCCAATTTGCTCTGTTATGTAATGTTTAAGGTGATATTAATTTATCTTATGCATATACTTTTTGACATATTTCATCATGTACCACTGATTATAGTAAAATTACTAAATTGTTTTGGATTTTCATTTAAAATTCCGCCCAGCTCTTTCTTGCTTTTATTTTTTAAACTGAAACTTGTTTAAATGATTGCTATAACCTCTCTGTAGATCCTAGGGTGCATTACCTTATGCAGGACATTATGCCCCTGGGGCACAATGGAATGCCCTTTGAACAGAGAAGCTTCAGTTAGCATGGCAATTGCAGTATGCCCTTAAAGGCATTGCACCATGCCCCTAGTGCACTGGGCATGTCCATTGGATAGAGCACCATCAGGTACCTTGGGTAAGGCAGCATACCCGTTAACAGCAGTATACACTTAAGCCACGCCTTGCATCCCCTTTTCTGTTGTTCTGATGGTATATTCTTGGCGTGTAACTTCTAAAACACAAACTATGCTTTTACAAACAGTCGTAAAGCATGGTTTGATGGGTGAAAATTTAAAAATAATTATTTAGGTCATTACTATAGAACATTGCATTGACAGCTGGCCAAATTGGCTGGATCCATTCTTCCACATTATCTGAGTGTATCTACCCTTTTGAGTAGA
Source organism: Apostichopus japonicus (assembly GCF_037975245.1). Classification (NCBI taxonomy): domain Eukaryota; kingdom Metazoa; phylum Echinodermata; class Holothuroidea; order Aspidochirotida; family Stichopodidae; genus Apostichopus; species Apostichopus japonicus. The sequence goes on along the minus strand of NC_092564.1, from coordinate 25,762,062 downwards.
ATAACTAATGAGGACCATGATACCCAATTGTGTTGTAATTATAGAAACACGCCTATACAGTATAGTTATATGTTTGTTGAGTATATAGTGCAGTACGTTGTTCATAGCTCTATGGATAGACTGTGGATACACTGTGTACAACAACTTTACCTCGTTTACTCTGATTAACTGATATTTTCATATAAGTTTTTATGTCTAACCTTCACCTTGCTATGCTTATCTCACCATAGAAGTAAATCTTTTGAACATTTAAACAGAAAAAGCATTTTCTTTTTCTGGCCGATCAAACAATTTCCTAAAATGCGAGCAAATCATGAAATTTAAGAAAACTGACAACAGTTAGTATTTAGGTGTAAATTACTACAGCATAAATGTTTCTGTTTGTAGATTTCTTTTTGCCTAAGTCATTTCTAATAAAAAAATAATAATTGAGTTAAAATGTTTAACTATGATGATGAGCTTTGCAAACTTAATATTTACTCCTTTATCTTCGTAATGGGAGACAGATTTTTTTTTGGGGGGGGTGAATTTTTTTTTTTTCTCTTTAAGTCATAGGAGGGCAGTGTATTGTTTTAAAAAAAAGAGTACAAAAAAATAAATAAATAATGAGAGAAAAGGAAGATGATAGAGAGAAGCCAAGGTAACAATAATGTGATGACAGTGTGTTATTTTGGAAAACAATGAAGGAAATTTGCAAAATTCTTGAAGAGGAGGGAGTGAGTGTAAATTAAAGAAACATTCTGATGGATTTTGCATGATAGTGTATAGATAAATGACTTGTTGAAAAGAAGTTTTTGTACTATTAACTGTGTGTCCAGGAGGGGCCATGAAAATAAACTTATCTTATTGGAATATGTCTTTTTTTGCTATTATTTTCACTGTTTTTATGTTGCCCTTGTTCAAGTTGTGATTTTGGACATAAGTAAGAGGTAAAAAAAAAAAATTGTCAAATTTTGGCAGATTACATAGAAGGGATTGTTCAGAAAATGCTTGTCTCAAGACAGAAGTGGCATTCCATGAAGGTTTTGTCCTTTAAAAATTTATTAGAAAATGATAAGAAGATATGAGTTTTAAATTTAAATTTTATATGAAAAAAAGGAGATATTGTACAATTCCAATTGCCTGGAGAGAAATCAAAGAGTGCCACCTAGTATACGTATGATTTTGGGAGGAATTGAAAAGGTGGTGATTTTGCTTAAATAAAGTTACAAAATTGTCAAATTTGAGATCTGAAGTAAACATAATAACAACAACAACAAAATTTGGATATATAAGTTTCCTTCAATTTTCTTCGGGCAGGCTATGAAGAATCGAATATTTAAATTTTGAAACAAAAATGCCGAAGTTATTTTGAAAACTCCCATCTTTCGCCAAAATCATGAGTTTTTGTAATTCCTCCTAGAATCATGCATTGAATTGATAGCCTTTACCTTTAGATATTATAAACCTAGTTTATAGTATATTGCTTCCTACCTCCATCCCCCCCACCCCCACCTTTGAAATCCTTTGTACGATACTGGACACATTTTCAACTTCTCATTGACAAAGTATATTTCCGACATTCACTATATCATTTGATAGAACCCCACTTTCAATTAGTTCTTAATCGTCCACTGGGACCCTGGATGACCATGAAAGGTATCCTGACCAAATCTGGAAGAAAAATGGAACCGAGGGTTATGAAATACTGCCCGATATAACATGACAACAGACCTCCACCTGCCCCCCCCCCATTCCAGACACATGTCCACCCCTGTCTTCTAATATTCTTTCGTTACTCATTGGAACCTGTTTTGCTATTCCTTGGTCTTTTAATGGGATAACATCACAAATATGTATAACATTTCTCTTTCAATTAATAAACAAGGCAATGCATAGTTGTATGAAATTTATTCAATCACACAGTTTTTGTTTTGAATAGCAGTAATGAAATTTGATCAACGTTTTCCAAATGGAATTTAACGTGTACAGTTTTAAATAAGAAATTAAAAACCATTGTCTTATGGGAATGTTTTTATGGGTGTAATTTATTCTTAAAACAAATTATCGAAAACAGGCATTAATAACCAAATCTTGGTATTTTTTTCTTCAAATTTCAATGGGGAAATGATCTGTTCCCCTGGTTACAACGTCATTTAACCCCCTTCTAAACCACCCACCCACACACCGATATTAATCCTAAGGCAGCATGTCTCCTTGTGACACGCAGCATGCAATGTTCTTTGCTATTTCTTCTCGAACCATACCAGTCAGCTTATAAGTCTGGTCACAGTACGGAAACTGCCCTCAATGCAGTTCATAATTTTATTACATCCAAGCTTGATGAAGACTGCTTTGTCCTTTTAGTTCTTTTAGACTTATCATCAGCTTTTGATACAGTTAATCATTCCATTTTGTTAGAAAGACTGCAGTCAAAGTATCGATTAGGTGGTACTGTTCTATCCTGGTTCAATTCTTATATTACTGAGCGTTATCAACAGGTGAAAATTGAAGATGTTCTCTCGTCTCCTCGTCCATTAGTTACTGGTGTTCCACAGGGCTCTGTACTTGGACCTGTTCTTTTTTCTTTATATCTTGCGGAGTTGAGTGATATTATTCGGCACCATGGTGTTCATTTCCATCATTATGCGGATGATACTCAATTACTTCTTGCTTTCGATAAGGATGATGTGCCAAATGCTTTTCATAAAATGGAAACCTGTATAAGTGCTGTAAACACTTGGCTTACAACTAATCAGTTGAAACTAAACTGTGATAAAACAGAGTTTATTGTTTTTCGATCACGTTTCTCTGAAGTTACACCTAATTTTCCACCACTTACTGTTGGTAAAGACTCTATTAACATCTCCTCAACTGTTAGAAACCTTGGTGCACATTTTGACCAGACCATGTCACTTGAAAATCACGTTACTAATCTCTGTCGTTCTGCAAATTGGCAACTTAGGAAAATCAGTTTGATGAGGAATTACCTCGATAATAAGACTTGCGAGATACTGGTCCATGCGTTTGTGACATCAAAGCTTGATTTTCTTAATTCACTTTTATTTGGCCTTCCTGATTCGACCATCAAGAAACTCCAAAAGATCCAAAACACCGCTGCCCGTATTGTGAAAAGGAAAGGAAGAAAGTGCCGCACCACCCCACTTCTGAAGGAACTTCATTGGCTACCTACCAGCTACAGAATCCAGTATAAAATACTTCTTCTCACCTTCTGTGCTCATCATCTTGAACGGCCTGTGTACCTGTCACAACTTCTCTTGCCATATACTCCAACTCGCACACTTCGTTCCTCCAACAAACTGTTTTTAACTGTTCCAAAACCACGATTGAAGAACTATGGTTACAGAAGCTTCCAATACTCTGGGTCTTATCTCTGGAACAAGTTACCAGATCACATTCGAACATGCTATAAACTTTCTACTTTCAAAAGTCTACTTAAGACCCATTTTTTCACTTGTTCTTTTGTAAATTAATTTACTTTCTTTGTAAAGCGCTTTGAGCAGTAACTTTTGTTTACTGATTTGGCGCTATATAAGTCTCATTTATTATTATTATTATTATTTCCATGTAAAAGCTCTCAGTTTTTCCCGAAAGCGCTAGCATACCTACACACACCTTGTATAAATGTCGTTACACGGCATCCGTAGTGACATCGTTTTTTGCTCCAAATTTCTTTTTCAATCATGCCTTTATTCTGCTTTCCAAAGTTATTTTTCATAATGGTTGTAATAATTATAACATCTAAAGACTTCTGAGTGGTATTTCCTTTTCCTGTGAAATCGTATCGCTGAGATATGAATGGATGAATTTCCCGTACGTTTTCACGGTAGGCCTCTCCGTTCAAGGTTAATGAACGACTATAACATTAGGTCCAAAATATTCCAATTCTGGTCTCCGTTATGCCACTCTTACCGCGATAACTCCTCACTACGTATCTACGGTGTCTTCTAAACGACATCATTATAAACAACGGTTTACATCATCGATAAGGTCTTTGTTGTATTTCTTAAGTCATTTCTAAATACTTTTTCTACGATAAAAATGAACCACGGGAAAGAACCAATGGCCGTCGTTGTGAGCTCAACAACCACAAATCTCCTCCTATAACGATCAATTTGCTCAATTTGTTTGAAAACAGTTGCAATATGTCATAGTTCTTTTTTATTCGTTCTTTTTATGATCGATCCTGCTAGGATCGAAACGTCAGGCCAACTTACTTTTACACATTCTTTTCTATGTATAATAATATCTTTCATATGCGTCGAGCGCCCTCTTTAACAACGGTCACTAAGTGCCATATTGAAAGAGCTCAGACAGGTTTCCGTTGGCAACTGCGTGAAATCTCCAGGAACATGAAACGTCGAGAATTTTCACTGTTAGTCCTTCAAACGATCGTAAATTATCTTTAAGATATTCTTATGGAATGATTACCATCGAAATTTTGGACGAATCTTTCGTAAAACTCTATAAACTGAGGGAAAAAGAAAGAGATTTGGAATGTTTCGATTTTCTCTAGGCTTGAACGACAGAAAATATATATTTCTCGGGACGATTCATTTGAGCCAGTAAATATTGACAAAACACCGTTATCTTTAGATAGAGGGTATATCTACATATACAGACGTACAATGGTGCTTACCTCTTTCACGTAGTTTTGAATAAACAAGGATTTTTCATTACTTGTTTGAAAGTCAATTCATAGAAATCAGCCTTAGCCTACGGAGACGAATGCATGCCGGTAACATGAGTAGTAACGATTTTACATCTACATAATGAGAAGGACCCCCTGGTCCATATACATGATTTTCTGAACTTTATTTTGGAATTGGGTGTTGTGTGTGGGCGTGCAGGGGGCCAAAAAAACCTGATTTATGATTTATGCAAAAAATAGAAATCGTATAGACAAAAAGCATTTCCCGGTCAGATAATTACACGAAATTGGTGTATAACAAAGACAAGGGTGTCTCCTACTCCACGTCTAATTTTAATGTCGATGGGTGTTTCAGAGAGGACAAGAGAGTGGGCTGAAAAGAGGGGGTTTTTCCAAATTGTGCACTTATAAAGAACACTTATTTCTATCGGGTCCTTTGGGACCACGTATCTCCCGAACGGAAGCAGATATGGACCTGGAAGTTGCAGATTTGGGCTCCTGAGCATCGATTACTCCCTGTTACGTCATTTGGGCGAAATCGATTTTGGGTCAGTTTTGGAAAACTGCAAATCAGGTTTTTGGCCCCCCATGCCCCCACACAACACCCAATTCCAAAATAAACTTCAGATTCGTAATCAGCGTGTCGCGAACTACCAGAAAAGATACACATTTATCGCATTTGCGACAACAAGTTTTTTCATGTCAAGAAAAAGTAAGAGCGAAAAACTTTTACGAAGAACAAAGGTTTAAAATCTTTTGTTGTCCCTAAAAGTTTTTCGCTTTTCAATTGTTCCTCTGAAAAGTTGCAAACTGAGCGAAATAAAAGGGCGCTCGACGCATCTTGCCAGTGATACGTGATTTCAAAGCAGTCAAATCAAACTTTTGTTTTTCATCTTGAGTTTTATCTTGTTATTTATGAATAAATGGGTCAAATTTTGGCCAAAATTTTGGCAAAAAACTGCTTACGGTTTTTTTAGGTGAAAAAACTTTTTGTCGCAGAGGCGATAAATGTGTATCTTTTCTGGTAGCTTGCGACACGCTGATTACGAATCTGAAGTTCAATCTGAAAAGTTCATAGCCTTACAAAATCCAAAGACCAAATCTGAGAAATTCGAAGTTTCATCCCAAAAAATTTGAAAGGCTACACAGCCTTATGATTTTTCAATTTTGGCGCAAAAATCGTGACTTTTTCGATTCTCACCAATCATGCACATAGACCAGGAGGCCCCTTCTAATAATATAGAAGGGATAAAATTGTTACCATCTATCCCTAAAGTAGCGCAAAAATCATATATAATAGTCCAATTTAATCGTAATATTAGAATAATTACCCTATATCTGGGCAGTTTATTTTGCCTATTTGTTGGGCATTATGTTTTACACAGGTGTTAATTAAAGTAGGCACCCCTCCCCGTGACAAGGTTCCCATACCAAATCTGTTCAGTGACAGGACTTTTCTCTAGTTCAATCACCACCCTCATCCTGTCCCGAAACAAAATTTTCCAGTGAAACTTATCTCATAACAGACAACAGAATTTACCATAATCATTTTGAGCAAACTAACGCATAATAAACTCCAAGTCATTCTTCCCCTCCCCCTACCACCTCCTAGACCACATCCTTGAACCCCCACCCCCACACACATATGCATTACTCCATTGTCTTAGCAAGAGTTTAATTACACATGCCTGTGCACTTCCATGTATGATTCTGCATCACTTTGCTGATCCGATTGCAGAAAATATATCAAAAGATTAATGTCAAAAATGGATATATGTCAATAGTACAAATGACTGGAATTGTTTAGGAAGGTGTATTGGTGTAAACAAAGAGGGCGCTATTCCCAAAATGGCAGCTTCCATGGAAAATCGGACGTTGTCTGTATAGACGAGCACCAACTCCAAAGTCCAAGTCCAAAGTAATCAGCTTTTAGCTTTGTATGTCAGAAGGCTCGGTCTTAGGCAAGTACAAATTAACGATAAATTGCATTGCGATATTTTATCTCCAAGTGATAACCTAACTGTCCACCAGTTATTGCGTTTGAGTTTTAATGTAGGGGCTTCCCCTACAGCATTAGGGACTCCAGCCTACGTTAGTTGTTGTTATACATTCAAGATATGCTATAGGATAGGATATGTTATCATTAGACCTACTTGTACTGTAGCTTGCGTGTTAAGGTTGGTTGACGAAGCACTAACAAAACAAATTAATCCCATCCTGAAGTTGCTAGAGAGTTCCTCAATTCATTTTCCAAATAAGGGAAATAGGCTATTTTATGAAAAACATCAGTGTTGGCCATACATTAGCTTGAATTTTTGCAAATTAAAATCAAGGATTCACCAAAAATACTACTGTGACTCATTTTTGGAATATTTCATTGGTAAGGTGGAGTTCAACATATTTTCATCATGAAATTTTAAGCATGCAAGCCAGTGATCAAATGGTCACAGAATTTGACAAAATATGTATATATGACAATTGATTATCGTATTTAGTATGAAATATTTGGTTTCGATATTGGAAATGTTCTGCAAATCAAAAATAACCCCTCCCCATACATTTACATTATCATTATGAAAATTAAATGTAGGTGTGCAATACACCTATTTTTTTCTGGGAAAGAATGGGGGGGGGGAGGCTTACAGGATGGCCTGGCAGTGGCGGAGCTAGGGGTTTTGGTCAGGGGGGTGAGAATGGTCTGTAGGGGCGCTTTCGACACTAAGTGGAGCGTTACCACAGGTTGGCGTGGAGCGTACAGAATTTTTTTGAGTAAAGATACTCCCTAGATTGCCGGAAATGACCCTTTCTGGGCCTTGCTAATTTGCAGATAAACGTAGAATAAATAGACCTGTGTCATCGCCATTTTGTCAGAAAATTACACCAACAAAATGTGACAAATGTCCATAGGTATTTGAGAGCGCAATAAAAAAGTCAATAACCGCGAATAAGTAAAAAGTGGTAAAAGCTGAAAAGGGCACCAGCAGTCCATTTGAGTCACTCGGGGGGGGGGGGGGGGCATCCGCCCCCTCTGACTGTATGGACGCTCCGCCACTGTGGCCAGGCATTATTAGTGTGGGCAGTCCGGAAATTGAGTGCACTGACCTCCATCTGGCATGACCTCCTGTTGGAGGGATGTATGTCTAGAATTCTAATTACAAGAATTTGAAGCAAAAGTAGACAATTAATCATTGTCATGTTATGATTGTTTCCAGTTTCATACTAACCTCACATATCAGCATCATAAAAGCATCATGAATTATGTAACATGCATGGCCGTGTCCCACAAACTTTAAAACATTGTTCCCGACTAGCAGCACGAGTCTTATATTGTAATGTCATCTTCTTGAGTCGTTGATGTGTTGATGTGTAAATATAGGGGGCTGAAGAAAATAAGCGGTTTATATAAAAATTACTTTGTGTGTTTTCATCTGTCATATTAAAGGCCTAGAGTACAACAACATAGCACAGTGACATATAATTATCCCCAAGGCCCCGTCCTGGCTCTAAGAGCCTCTGATGAAGCCTATTTTGATAACATGTCATTGGCCACCCTATGGAACTTGAATGCGATGTAGTTATAAAGTTATTTCTTATCATTTTATTCGAGTTGAGTCATTAGAAACAAAATACAAAACTGTACAATCTGAGACTGTGCAGTGCATAATTTTAAATTATGTTGTTAGACTGGAAAACATTAGTCCTGAATTGATCACTCTTAAAAGGATTTTCTTTGAAGACTGGAAAACATTAGGAATTGATCACTCTTAAAAGGATATTCTTTGAAGACTGGAAAACATTAGGAATTGATCATTCTTAAAAGGATTTTCTGATGGCTGAAGTTCATTGCTCAGCAAAATTGCTGAAATTTTTCCTAAATCTTTTAACATGAAAACCACATATTTATGTAGCTAATTTGCATTGTGAAAAATGTTGTGATATGTTGCAAATTTATGCATCTGGCAACAGTAGAATAAATGATATCATGGTACAGTAGCTCAGCTGAAAATGTATTTGTTTTTGTATTTAATATTTCAATCATTTATCCTCAGAGGCAAATAATTGGTTTTGAAAAAATCAACATTTTGACAAAATTCTACAACAGAAAAACATTGATTGACAGCTAAGCAAATTTGCCAGATGTATCAGGTTTAAGGATAAATCAACAAGAAGATTATAGTAGCCTTTGAACCTGTGAAGCTTTTGACAGCACTTGACCAGCTGATATCATATATATCCCTAAATACTGTGATTCAACCCACTGGAGTTGTTGAAGGTTTTTGCACTTGTCTCCATATTTGTTGTAAATAATTTTGAGTTTTTCATTTTAAATCAACTTGATAGTGATATTATTTAATCCATAAGAAGTATTTAGTTTGTAATTCATTTTTTTCAGTGTTAAAATTAGCATAAGTAAATATAGAATTAATTTGCCATTAACAAATCTTTCCATTAATGGGGTTATATACTTGGCAGCTGCCATTTGCGAAACAAATTCTGTTGACACAGGCCTTACAAATTTTGTAAGAGGTAAGAGTGAAATTTGTATGACACTGTTGTACTGTAGGCTTCCTGAATAAGGTGTGTATTTCATGTGTTCTTCCATGCAACATAATATTGTATAGATATCTTTGTTAGAAATCTGTCCTTTTCCATCTCCCTACTTGTACAGTACCTCATGACCAATCACAGCCCTTGCCAGTATATACACTTCCCACCTCCATCCTCACCCTTTGTCTCACTCCACCTCTCTCCCTTCTTTCCTATCTCTCCCTCCTCTTCCTTCCCACACCCTCACCCCTCATCTCCCCCTCCCTATTCTGTACTGATGCCACCAATGTTTATTGACCTTACTTATCATTTAACATTACATTCTGTGTAAAAAATCTGCATAATTGTTCCTTTTTTTTCCCTTTCTTTCTCATCGTATCATTTTTAGGTGAATGTTATGTTCCTGTGTTACCAGGATGGAAAGGTGACCTGCAAGTCAACTATGTTATCGATACATTCCTGACAGTTATAAAAGTATTTCATCCCAAGTACCACCCGGTCTAGGAGATCTACCCAAATATGGCATCCTTCACCAAAAATGATCCCACCTCCTACCGCCTACTTCAGATGGAGGAGCTCGATGCGAGCGGCAATGATTCTGGTCAAGATGAGACAATTGTTAAGATGAGAGGTTTGATAATATTACATTCTGTTCCCCCCTTCTTACAAAATGTTTCAATATCCTTGTTTAATCTGTGTTGATTTCATTTTCATTCAATCTCAAAATCCCTTAGAATCGAAGGGCAAAAGGAATATTTGGGAATGAAGAAGTCATAGCTTTGCTTAGTCTTCAACTTTGGAAGGTTACTCTGAAGGCAGTCCTGAAGGGTGACTAGGGACAGCGGAAGTGGGGGCGCGTTGTGGTCAAGTGGTTAAGTCAGTGGACATGTGATCTAAGGATTACAGGTTCCAGCCCTGGCCAGATCATTACGTTGTGTCCTTGAGCAAGGCGCTTTATCTCCATTGCCTCTCTTCACCCAGGTGTATAAATGGGGACTTGGGAGGTAACTTGTAAATATAGTTGTGTGCCCTGGTTTGTGGCTGCACCCTATGGGAAGTCCCCCAGGGGACACGTGGTTGTGGTGCACTGTGGTGCTCCAGGAGAGATTGATTGAATTGTGCACACTTTGGTTTGTAGGTGTGACAAGTTACCAATGAAGAAGGCTAAAAGCGCCTTTGAACAATTCTGTTGATTTTGGCGCTATATAAATGTCTTCTGATTGATTGATTGATAGAAGTGTGAGGGGTGGGGACTAGTTAATTATTCTATATCCACCAAATGAAGCAGTATCTTGGACTAATGTCCTCATCAGACAAAAAGCATAGACAAATTGAAAGAGTTGTAATAATATTTTTCATGGTTGGCTTCTATATTACATGTTAATACATTATTAGAATTATGTAAGAGTAACTTTGGATTCTGTGACACCTGTTATTAGCATTTATTTATTTAACACTGCTGCAAGAATGACAACCACTCTTTTCAAACATTATTCAAAAGGGTTTCATTCTTTGGAGTAGTTCAGCATAATATACAATTTATTGGAAGCATTAATACCTACAGATTTTCATCTATTCATTATTTATAATGTATTAGTTGGAAAGTAAACAAGTCCATACATTTCCAAATGAAACAGACAGCATATGGTTGTTAAATATGGATCTGTTATTGAATAATTCGGAGACAGGGCATAATCTTAGCATGAAACTCTTTGATTAGTAATCAGCTACAAGGGTGATTAGCATTAATGTAGTAATCTGAATTTTAGCAGCTCAGTCAATCATAATGTTTTTTGCATGATGTTCAATTTCAAGATCATTATTCTGCAGTGCTCTTTGTGTAGACTGTGTTAGTAATAGGGGACTACAGTACATCAATGTCTATTGATGGGCAGTCCATCCAGCATAACATTGTAATCTAGTCAATTTCATTTGGGTGCGGGGAGGGGAAGGGGGAGGGGGCAGGTGTATTCTGATATTTCACATCTTAATTATGACTCCTTATTTGAAGGATGAACCTTGTATTGACCTTGTTTGGTAAAAAATAATGCTGTTCTCTCCATTTCATAAAAAAAGTATTACTCTGATTGGAATGTCCAATAGCAGTTTAAGAGAATTTATGTTCAGGTTTGAATTGAGGTGTGTAGCTGTGTAGGAAAGTAGCCTTTTCAAAAGGCTTGTGAAGTAATGTTAACACACTCGTTGTTGTGGAATAACTAATTCTGTCGGAAATTTGGTTAAATGGATGATCCAGTCGATAAATAGGTTGTATTGGAAATATTGTTAATTGTGTGGAATTTTCATGATTTTGTGCGGATACTGTGTGATTTTGACAGCAACCTTATCGAGATAAATTGACTCATAACTTATGCTGGATAGTCATATCAAATATGGATTTAAAGAACACAGGGCATGTACTCGATTTTACAGTAGGTAATTTATGCAGTTTTTACAAACTGCTTAGTAACACATGCTGGGCCAGCTAGTTAGCAGGATACTACAAATAGCTCATAAGTATTGAGAAAGGTGAGAGAAAAAAGAAGTGTAGCCTTCATAAGATGGGGCAATTATCTGCTTGTATAGGGATACGAAGTTGGCCAAGATTTGGCATATTAATTATTATCAGTAAAGGAAAATGTTACCAAAGGAGAGGGTGACACCTTCCACTAAGAGTTACCCCTCCATCCTTCGTACACCCCCCCACCTCCCCCACAGATACCTCCTCATGTTGCAAGTATGACATGCAGACCAAGAATCGAGACTCCCAGCTTCCCAATATTGCTTGCTTAGCCTATAGCTTTGCTTGGAATACTACACAATTGCAATAATAATAATGAATGAGACTTATATAGGGCCAAATCAGTAGACAAAAGTCACTGCTCAAGGCGCTTTACAAAGAAAGCTGGGAGGATCCAGTTAATCTCATCAGAATATGAAACTGGCAGTGATCATGGAACTCTTTCAAATAGCATGAGATGAGTGGTCCATGTCTTCTAGTCTAACAAGAATTGAACAATTTTAAGTTGTATAAATATAGTATTTTTTGGCTAAAAACTTGTGTAATTTTTTCCTTAGATTGGCTCCTTGTTATACACATATTGAAGCTCACAGATTAGCTCTTGCCCCCCCACTAGTAATTTGTCTTTGTCATTTTGGAAGCACAGTGGCACTTTTATGACATGGATTTATTTATATATTGTCCTGTGTAAAGCTCCCCCATCTCCCCTCCCCACCCCCACCCCCCACTTGCACTCAAAAATATAAAAATGAAACAGTACTTGGGAAGATTTAGTAGATTGTCACAAAGTTGTCAGCTTTCAAAACTAAAATTGCCTATAACCAAACTCACTGACCATATCTGACTCTTTTTATAATGTTCTACCCTAGTGACACAAAAGTTGACTTATATAATCATATCTTGAAAGGCAAATGTTTAAAAAAGATCAATAAAAAACGGAAGCATTCTATACAAAGCACAATAAACAGCAAGGATAAAAAAGATGGCCAGTTTACATAACAGTAGAAAAAAAGAAGAAAAAAGAATAGTTCCATGGGAATGTAGTTTTCACAGTTCACACCTGCAAAGAGAAAAAAACATTGGCTTGACCTCATGACCCACTGGTATCACTTAACTCCAGCAGGAGAATTGTTTATAGAAAAAGATAAGGGCTGTCATTGTTGTTTCTACCTTGCATTGTTTCAAGTCAACAAGCAATGCAGTTTAGAAGTTACCTTTTGGTGAGGTGACCAGTATTTGGTCTTTACCGTTGGTGTGTTTATTTTCTTACTTACACAAACTGGAGAATGTTGAATTGAAGTTATTCCAAGTTTGAAAGCATGCTAGTGTACTCCAGCAGTGAGAGCTGACAGAGAAAGAATTTGTTGGAAGTTCTTCTTCTAAGTTGATCTATTAAGGTGTTTTAACATCTGGTTTTTACTTGATTGGAATTATTTAAGTAGGAAGGAATCCAATGACACAATTAACAAATATTTTTAATTGACTTCTTGTGGGAATGATGTCACTGAAAAGGAGATTGTAGAAGTATTTCTTGCTATTTAGTTAATTTGATTGACTCTTGTGGGTTTGGAGGTGTAAACCAAAAGGAGATTATTTCAAGTCCATGAAAAGGTTTGAGAACTCTTTCTTATTTTCATTTGATTATTTCTTCTGTTGTTTTTGTTGTGTTTGTTGCTGCAAAATAAAATACTTGTTTTCTTGTGACAAGAACTTTTGAAATGAAGTTACTTTTAGTTTAAGTAGGCCATATTGTTGTTGCTTTTTCCTCTGTCCATGTATTCGTGACAGTAGTTTTAAAGTTATTCAGTTTGTTGGTAAATAAAGTTTACCTGTAATAGTTTATTATAACTACCTAGGTATAAAGTTGATTTCTTGTATATTTGTATCCTGGTTTTAGATTATCAAGGAGAAACTCTATTTCACTGTTACCTATTATTCATATATTTTGTCAATTTTGGTCAATTTTGTTTGGCTTGATTGTGCTTTTTAACTGGTTTATTTATTTTTTTTCACAAAAGTGAGAACACTCAGTGAAGATTTGTAGCAACAGAATTTGCGCATTGTTATTATTGGGCTGGTTAGCTTAAAGGGTGTGAGTATTCGCGCACAAAGAAACCTCTCTTGCTGGTAATCTGACCTAGTTTCGAATGAGGTGTAACAGACGTGTTAGACACCACCATCAATCCCAGAAAATACACACACAGCTTGCTACCGTCGGTAATTAGACACTAGTGTACAGTCAATACATACAGCTGTGGTCAATACCCACAACACAGTGTACATAGAAGTGATGGACATCTCAGGTCTAGATAAAAGATAACTAGGTATTACGTTTCATTACTGTCTGCATTTTGTAGCGACAAGAAGAAAACTTCACTTGCAAGCAACGGAAAGTTAACTTTTTCAGAGTGCAGCACATAGTTTGGGGCGAGTCTTCAATGCCTTTAAATGTTGTTGGAGAATATGGATCAATTCTGTAAGCTGTTTGTAGTGCTCTAGATACACAACTTCAAGGCAAGTTGCGGTAATTACATTCCAAACTAAACTAATTACCTGTGTCAAGTTTATCCTCAGAGAGAAGTTTATACACCTGGAACTGAAAACTAAAAAAAAAACGATTCTGTTCTGTTCAAGGATCGACTTTAATGCCGTTCAGTTATTTATTGTTAACGTTCTTTGAGAAAAAAATTAATTTCTCTTAAAATTGAAGCTTATTTTTTGGCTCGCATCAAGTTATAGAATGATAAGAAAGACTTTACCCAGTGATTAACATTCTTCACACCCCGGGCACCGAAAATGAGGTCACTAAATTGTAATCTGTTCCAAGCTTTGAGCACTTTTTGTTATCCCAGAATCTATTGTGTAACTTCCATTATGACTGAGCTATCTTTTAATAACAAATGATTTGATAAGATGGATAATAATAATCCATAGAGAGGTGATAATTGCATTTTATTGGTATATTGCATTGATTATTATCTTATCATGAATTCTCCTTGGGGGGGGCCATTTGCAAATTTCTGATCAGATTGTAACTTAAAGGAGTACTGTACGGTGTCAGAGATTTTGAGATGCTTTCCTTTCCGTTTCAGATTCATAGTTATCACTGCACGTATAATCATAGCTCTGAATGCAATTAAAGTCTGCAAAACTTTTGCAGACTTTTGGGTGTTTTTTTATACAAAGAAGGGCTGACATGGATAATTCAATTATTTAAATTGATGATTGATGTGAACATTAATGAATGGATTCATAGTAAAAGAGAAGAGGAAAGAAATAAGAGTGAACACAAATGTGAGGGTGAACGCAAATGCGAGTGTCAACGCAAAAGCGAGAGTCAACGCAATGTGAGAGTGAACGCAAATGAGAGAGTGAACGCAAATGTGAGAGTGAAGGTAAATGTGAGAGTGAATGCAAATGTGAGACAATGCAAATATGAAAGTGAACACAAATGTGAGAGTGAACTGAATTTCTGTAGGATTTTGTATCATTTGGGTGAAATTTTAAGATACTACTTAAAATTCCATACAGTAATGTTCCAAATCAATGTGGTCAGGGTTAATTTTCAAGAAATCGAAAAGTAAATCCCATAGTTTTGAATTTTTTGGAGTTGTCATGTGATTAATTGTTAAATTATGGAAAGTTTTTGGGTGACAAAAACAATTGTCGAAAGTGAATGAAATTGAGTGTCTTGTTTGTTTTAGGATTTTAGTGTTTTCTCTGTAGTCACTGTTTTATTGTTTTGTGTGTACAGAGACCACCATGTGTCCTGTATTATCAAGGTGTCTTGTAGTGTCATTGTATTTTGGTGTGAAATAAATCAAATCAATAACAAAATTAGCTAATTAACTCTCGACTAATTCGTAACTTCATCAACGTCGTTCAGTTGATGCAAACATCAAGGAAAAGACCTCTTTTTTTCTCTTTTTTTACCAATTGTAACTTTTAATATTCCAAGTAATTCAATGTCAGTACCCCATTTCGGTAAATTGTTGGATGTACAAACTTGAGGAGTTGCTTTAACAAAATGTCAATAACAGTTTGGAACTTTGAATCTGGTACTACGACACCCCAATGACTATAAACCCTTTCAGCACTAGTCAATGTACTGTCTTCACAGGAATCTTCAGCTTGTGATAGTTATCGCTATTAAACCGTAGATTCGACTCAAATCTTCTCTCTCTTACTGTGGTAATGTTTTATATTACTTTGTACTTAAGATAAATCATAAATTTCTGCTGTTTTTTTTGGAGACTTCTGTGTGATTAATTATATAAGATCAAACTTTTCTTTAATGTTTAAATTAATTTTCATAATCCCTTGGGTGTTTTAACATCATGAAAACTGGAAATATCTGTGAGGACCATTTTGAGCTGACTTTGAAAATATAACAGATCCTATTTTGCTTTTGGATGCTAAACTTGACTGACAATACAGTTTATTTAGCTAGTAATGTTTTAATTCACTTGTTCAGTAGTCGTCTTGTGGTGCAAGGTGTTGGGAGAAGTTGGAAGAGGTTGGTGTTTTTATCATCAGTTGCAATCATATTTCCAGTAATACGAAGAAGGTTTGGTAAAATTGTCCACGAAATGACAGGCACACAAGCTACTGTGGCCGAGTGTATAAAGTCGGTGGCATTTGAAGCATTGAAGCTTAGCAATAGGGAAGTTCCGGGTTCGATACCCGGCCAGGTCATAGTAAGGTGGGTTTTTTCATCCAAGAGCAATCTACGATCTGAAATGGCTTTCTATTAAAATTGAAAAGATTCCAAATAGCAATGTTGAATTGGAAGCCACCTGACATGTAAGTTGTAATCCATAAGCCCTTGTGGGCTTCTCCCACATTTGTGGTTGCTTACGTAAGTGTCGTAAAAATAATTGCTGATTATTATTATTGTACTTGTTTTCAGGTTAATTAGTTGAAAATTGTGTGCAGTTAATCTGATAATAATTTTGCAAGTAACTATATATATATAGCCATTGGTTTTTGACACCACTGTATACATATATTTATATATATACATATAATTTGTGCTATGATGCAGTTCAGATGACTTTTCTCTCATATCATACTCTATATAGTCTGTCGTAAATAACGATGTGGTCACAACTAAAATAGTTTCATTAGTTTTATAATACTTTTATAAATTGGAAAAATGAATAAATCGTAAATCAAAAAGTGAAGTTATATAGAGATCATCGTTTATTCCTGTCTGTGGTCTTAGACTGTCTTCAGTGTAATTTATAAGTATATCTAAATATGTCTCACACAGTATGGGAGAAGCACAACAAAAGATGAATTTAAATAATGACAAAAAGTTGGGTAAAACGTACCAGGAAGTTCACCTGTTTATCTCTTTTCTTCCCGCTTATTATTTTTGTATGCACCTGTTTCAAAAGTGTTTTTCTCTCGTAGTATTTGTGGAAACATCTCTTGCAGTAAAATGTACTTAATATGTCATTGTAAGGTGAATAGGGATTGCACTGTTACTTCAGTCTCTCAAAACTTACCGGTTTTGGATCGACACTGAATTGGTTCCGCTCTGAAAGCTGAATTTAACAGCGTGCAGAAAAATTCAGATTCTCGAAAAATGCTGGGAACTGATTGTTGAGAAAGATCATCATACATAGTAGCAATTATGATGATAATCTGAAAATGTAACTGCAGTGCAGCATTAACTAGTGGTTAAGCTGGTGGAGTTGTGGAGTGGCGGAGTGGTGGAGTGGTATGGAGTGGAGTGGAGTGGTGGAGTGTCGGAATAAGGAGGCCTTGACGTAGACTCCTTAAGTGAGTTGATTGTGTGCCATGCTACAATGTTACGCATTTAAAGCCTGTAGACTAGGTATACTGGTTGGCAATTGTGTAATAGTAGCTAGTAGAGACAAGTAAAGATTAGTGCAGTAGTAGTAAATGCACTAAACCAACCATGCTCTGATAATTGTCTAGAAATTTTCATGACGGTACAAGCAATAATTTGTCAAATGTTTATCAGTAGAAAACTGGGAATTTTCTCGCTGCAAGTGTCTGACGTTATAACAATTTTGTTTTCTTTCTTCTCTGTTTCAATTAAAGGACCTTCCAAACAGACGATTCCTTTTCACCTTGGGAAATCTCAGTTATGTATAATGGCTCTCACCATTACCTCTATCATATCGCTGATAAGTGTATCACTGGCCTTGGCTTTCTGCTCACATGACTCTCTAGCTGTAAGTATAAATTACTCTGTCGCCCTCTATGTTCCTTCTCTATCTTAAAGTCTCAATACGTGTTTGCCGATGAATTTCGGAAAACAAACTTCTGAAGCCGATTCAATGTTTCTTATTCTCTAAATACACTCCGACCAGGTGGGTTTACTGGAGAAAAGCTGTCGCAATTGAAAGAAAGAAATTGATTTTCTGTTGCCCTTATGGCGCGAACGAATTACCGTAAAATCACTGCGACCGCTCATATCATCATGCTCATCTTAACAAATATGTAACCTATATATGTACTCGTATCGTCCACTTTTTTTTACCCAATTCCATGGAGGAAACGTCTGAAAATATCTGTTTATTCATCCCAATGGAAGGAAATGACACAATTTCGCAAGCTACATCGGTAAGACCGAAAGAATCAAAGATACTATTCAAGAGACCTAACACAGGCTAACCACGAAAGTGAAAGTAAGATATGCGTATGGAACGCGAAAAGGGCAAACTTATTTCGTTGCTAAGTTTAACGTAAGTTTAGACAATGACGTAAGTTTAGACAACGGAATTTTAGACATCAACATGAGTTTGAGCAACAGCATGGTAAAACAGCAGCAACAACTTGAGTTTAGACAACAACATACTTAGTTTAGACAACGAAATAAGTTTGCCATTTTCGCGTTCCATATATGCGTAACGGTCGTAAAAAAAACAGAGAGATTT
Source organism: Apostichopus japonicus (assembly GCF_037975245.1). NCBI lineage: Eukaryota > Metazoa > Echinodermata > Holothuroidea > Aspidochirotida > Stichopodidae > Apostichopus > Apostichopus japonicus. The sequence continues at coordinate 25,743,434 of NC_092564.1, read as the reverse complement.
GCGCATGATATGTTTGCGGGGCTTGAAAATTTTGATTGAAATTTGTAGATTCTACGGACTCGTTAAAAAATCTGGTGAATTTTATTCAGCTCAAAATGTTTAACGACAGATAAATCAATAAAAATAATAAATATTCACATGAAATTGCATAAAACGGTGTCATTTTTACTGAGCTTTTAGGGCAGTAAGCTTGAAAGGTTGAAGTTTAAATTTGACAAACACACATTGAGACTTTAAATGCTCAACGACCTCCAAAGGAGCTCAGGTACTTTGTATGTAAGTGGCTGGCCGCATTTTGTATCTGAAATGATAAAACACTTTTTATGTACACCCTTTCCACCCTACAGCTAATAATAATAATAATCAATGAATAATCAATAATAATCAGTATTCAAAACAATACAAATTTACCAAGATATAATTAAGTTTAATTTCATAAGTGCAGAATTTAGTTATTTTTTTTTCAAATATAAAATTTTACATGAGGTAAGTACTATTTCTACAGTAGGTGAGATAAAGCTCTGAGGATTCTAGACATGATAGCCTTTAATAGTAGCACAATTTTAGACAATAAACTGCAGTTAATTGTTAAAAAACAATTGTGCCATTGTCTACCCTTTCTTCATTTGAATAGTAATGGGTACCATTCTCCACAGAGTGATAGGGAACTGCCATCAATTAGCAGCGTACAATATAAAATATGTCAAAACGTGTAAATATTCTTTTATCTAGATACTGGGATGAGATGTTCTTCAAGAAAATGCCAATTTTGAATTTATATATTATTATCTTATCAGAAGAATCCCTGCTGCAACAGGAATGGAAATGATTTAAAAAAATCATAGCTCTCTTAAATTCTTCTATATCAAGTGTCCCCCTCCCTTTTACCCTACCCTCTACCCATTCCCAACCTCCTTTCCCTGCCCCCTTTTTCATCCAACTGTTTGCATTTATTGGCAAGGGAAAACAAGTAAAAAAACATATTTAACTACAAAAAATATCTCTGCGTTGTTTCTCTACTGTTTACAGAAAGTTTTGTTTACATGATAAGCAGTATCATTCCATTGTATGAACTTTTGACATTTGCAGAGTTTTTTCCCTCAGTTTTAGATTTATGTGAATACCAACCTTAAAGCAGCTGTTAGAATTCTCAAAATAGCAATGTCTCCCACTGTGCAAGAACAAGACAGCACAATTGGTACCTTAAGGGTTTGTTGCATAGTTTTAGGAAGGACTTATCATTAGTATCGCCGATATTCAACACCTCAGGACATTTCTAGTAAAATTTCATTTGAAAGAATTGTCATTGTCATTAAGCTGACCTGCCGACCTGCCTTTCATGATAGAAACAGATAGATTACAATGTTAAACATCTGAAAGATAGAGCGAATAGGGGGAAAGTTAGGTAAAATTGGGCAGAATCCAACTAATACAAGACAATGGCATAAAAAGCAACGTATAAAAACAATGTTTGGAAATTTTATCCCAGAAAAATTGATGTAGTTTGCACTTTTCAGGTCTGCATTAAGTGATAAGGTTCATTGCTATTCAACTTATGTTGGCAAGAAATGTAATATATAATATATATATATATATATATATATGACTGAAGTCGAAACGGTTTAGAAAGTTCTGGTAAAATCTTGGTCAGTCATGTAAGCAAAGGCACACTGCCCTACTGTCCATGTAAATCCATGTTCATCAGTTGTGTAAGCACAGGCACACTGCCCTACTGTCCATTAAAACCCATGTTCATCAGTCGTGTAAGCACAGGCACACTGCCCTACTGTCCATGAAAATCCATGTTGATCAGTCGTGTAATCACAGGCACACTGCCCTACTGTCCATGTAAATCCATGTTGATCAGTCGTGTACGCACAGGCACACTGCCCTACTGTCCATGAAAATCCATGTTGATCAGTCGTGTAATCACAGGCACACTGCCCTACTCTCCATGAAAATCCATGTTAAGATGGTGGAGTTTGATTCAGGTCTCATTCAGTCAGGCATTGTATAGATAGTTTTTTTTTCCATTCTTTCCTAGGATTTAGACTGAGAGACTAATTTCTGTTAGCGTGTGTCACTTACTATGCTCCTTTAATGCCAAGACAGGTACACAAAGTCATTATGGTGCCGTTATGTTCAACAGGTCATTTTAACTAAATGCTATAAAGTGGATAGTTTGTTCAAAGGGAAGCATTTTGTTTTGATAATCTTTCGATCTGCAGAGGTGTGAAATTGCTCATTGGTTGGTATAAGCTTCCAAGAGACAGGATTATTTACGACTGCTTACAAAACATTTGACCTGACAACATAACTATTATACATAATATATGATAGCAATGACTACTATACATAACTATGATACATAATATATGATAGCAATGACTACTATACATAACTATTATACATAATATATGATAGCATGACTGCTATACATAACTATTATACATAATATATGATAGCATGACTGCTATACATAACTATTATACATAATATATGATAGCATGACTACTATACATAACTATTATTCATAATATATGATAGCATGACTACTATACATAACTATTATACATAATATATGATAGCATGACCTTGGTGCTTATCAAAGTACCTTCACACAACAGTACCAATCCTAGGTTTGTGTAAGTTAAAAAAAAAGGTCCTGATGAGGTCTATCTGTTTCAAAAGATCCCTGGTTTGTGAGAAGTTGTCAAATATTTCTCAATATTTAGACAAAAAATAAAAGCCTGTAGACAAACTTTTTAATGTATCTTCTGAGGAAAGTATGTGTGTAGGCCAAGGGGGTAGGAAGCTTCCAAAAAGTGGGGGGCACGTGTCCCCAGTGCCCCCAGCTTTTAACCCCCTGGTGTATGCCAATGCCAGTTCACCCTTGCGAAGAATGTCATGCTTGGAATCGAAACTATCAAGCCCGAGCTGCCTGTATCTTTTCAGAGGGTAAACATGCCTGTTCTCTCTGTTGAGAAATATGATTAAGTTCTTCAGTTGTCTGTCTCCACACAAAGCACAACACTTTTGTGTCTTGAGCTATTTATTAATTTATTATTGAATTATTTATATAGATATTAGCATGACAAGTGCTAGACTATCATGTTATAGTGAGAGTAATAAGCCTAAACCAGCGTTGTATTCTACTTACATCTTGTGAATGTACTGCTCACTTCACTTACCTGTCCCCTCATAACAAATGCACACTTGCTGTGCTTAAGTTACAGTATACACTCTGGGTGACAGGCCCATTCCAGTCTACCAGTCCCCAGTCTCATTCTACATCCCAAAGGTTCTGGATTGCATAATGAGAATAAAAAACAAAATTCTAAACATTCCTACCATTAATTAAATCATCTGGGCCTTTTTGAAGGATTGATACATATCATCTTATTTACCAGAAGCATGGAGATTGGATTGCATTGAGTACCACTTTTATGCTACAATTTTAGCAGCTTACATTGACTATAATATTATTTAAAGTGACAAAAATGCTATATTACTATCTGTGTTCACAGGGTCCTCAATACTGTGAGGCATGTGGGAGGGGGTGGGGGTGTGTGTGGGGGGGGGGTTGATGGCCCATCCCCTTGCCAATAATAATTTTAGACATGATGTAAATGTGGGGGTATGGTGCTGACAGGGGTGGATGTGTTAAACACTGGAAATTGTGCTGACTCATTCCCATCTGCCACCCACCTGTCTCTGTGTTGGCTTGCCTGCTACAACAGCTGTGGACCTGATATAATGTATGCATAGTTCGATGAAGTTGATTAAGTGTATGATAAAAGCACCCAGAGAATAATCATATGGCTGATCATCTCCTCATAATAAACAATATATGTATAATTATTTTAATCACTTGTTGAGATAATCAGCAAGCAGGAATAATTTATTCATTATTCTTATATATATTTTTATGCATTAATAAATTTACAGGGTATTTGGGCATTCAATATGTGCCATGAAGTTCCAAGAAAGAAAAAAAAAGATTGCCCTATTAAAAGGGAAGAAAGTTCAATAATCATTTGTTGAAATTATTGATAGTGAAAGCTAGTTTACATATTTATCATGTATCCTAATGAATTGTTTAACATATTTTAGTTGAAGTGCATTCATGATATGTACTAGGTAATAGGTGTGGCTATTCCATATGTCATATATGTTAGTGTAGATGTAGCAACAGGATTAGGTATGGCAAAGGAATTGTTTTTGGAGGTTATGGAAACAACAACTTGCAATTCTCTTGCAAAAAATATATATTGGGATTCCTTTTGCTAATTCGACTACAGACATTTTAAATTGCATTGTACTTGTATTAACAAGTTGTGGAAAGAAATTAACAAGGTTTTTAAAAAAAAAATTATTTATGAAAATCTATTATATATATGTTAATTTTGGTAAATTAAATGAATATTTATGGGACAGAAATAACAGACCATCTCATTCAATCTATTTGTAATATGACTGTAATCATTTTTGAGAAATAATTCCTTATAAAGGGCATTGATTCCTTGGCTGTATGCGTTAATTATTAATAATTGAAATGTTTTCATCTAATTTACCATAAACTACTGTAAACCAATTTTGAAGGCCTGTGGTAACATGTGATAGGTCTGGTTATATATCTGACATTTGCTTGAATTTGTCCACAGAATTATTTTTCTACAGTTGGTAATCTGAATAACATTGGCAAACATGACATATGATTTAACTCTTGAGCAAACAGAAATTATTGTGTATAATGGCAACTCTCTACAAAATTCTGATTCTTGACTTTTAAAGTTTCTAATTCACAACTGTCCTTACATCATTTTCCTTTGATTTTGAACTTTCATCATAAATTCTAGTTTAAAGGTTTGCAAGACCATTATTGAAAGCATGAATATACAATATAATATCCAGGTATAATATACACATATGGCTCTTTAACAAATCAAACTTCCATTTTTTTTAATAAAAAAAATTCCACCTGTCTACATTGCCTAAAATAAATTATTCCGGCTAGAAATAGAGTCGGAAAATTTGCCCTGTTCATCAAAATGTTTACTTCCGACAAATAAACATTTCAAATGTAAAGGACAGGTGCAAACAGCTGTGAATACATAAAATAAGTAAGAATATCTAAAGAGGGGGGAGAAAGCCATCATAAATCAGGAATAAACCAAACTGGGGGTCCTCCACTCTTGCCCTTACTATTCCTTTCTCTCTACTGAAAATCCAGATTTGATTGCTGCTGGTTATAAATCAATTTCCGTAGTGCCTTCACCTCTCTCAAGTGTTTGTTTGTCTTGAAGTTTGTGGAAGTTTGGCGGAAGTGGTATTTACGTGACCGTTGGCGCAGACAAAAATGCATGGACGAGGGCTAGCAATTTCATTGAATGAAAAATATAGATCTGGGAAAATGCTCTCTCTGAATATGTTTCTGTTTTCTCAAATTCCCATTTCGACCAAGTTTATTGTTAAATATCGTTGCCATTGTAATTGCTAACCAACAACCGTTATCCATCATCCTCGCAAAGGTTGTTGAACTTCATAGACAAGTGTAATCAGGAGGGATGTAAAGTATGTTGGGAGTCAAAAGAAGAAGAAAAAAAAAAAAACTCTAGAATTATAAAAAATGTAATGACTTGAGAGAAAAGTTCCAAAACAGTATAGGGCAACAGCTATCATGCTGATCATTTACTTTAAAGGCATTTATGGCTCACTTTGAGTGTCCAAAGTCTTCATCCATCGTGGTCACCCCTCCACATATACGTCATTGGGGGTGGAGAAGGGAGGAGGGAGGCCGAAGTATCGCCATGTGTTGGCTTGAAAAACTCTAGAAATGAATATAGAATAAAAATGGCTAACTATCCAAGTCTAGGTTGTCACAGGTCTCAACAAGATAAAGTACTTCTAAGCCAACCATAAAATATAGTTGACCTCTTCCCCTTTCTTCCAATCCTCCCCACACCCATACCAACCAACTCTCTTAAATAGGAATCATAAATGCAGAATTTAATCCTATCAGTGCATAGCTTACAATACACAATATCCTACTCAAACAAACACTATATCTGTCAAGAGGGAGAAATTACAAGATGCAAACTGCATTCATCACTTTACGCACCAGCTGATATGACCATCTGCTATAAGGCAACATCGAATAGAAAAATAAACTTCACTGGAATCAGCTTCTAGCTTCAACTGTTTGATAGTAAAAAAAAAGAAAAGGGAAATGTTAAAAAAAAAACTGATTTAAACGAGTAGAAAACTATCAATGACCTAGAATAGTCATCCATACTTCGGTACAAATGGTAGATTCAGAATGGGTCAAGGGGGTACAGTGCTAACAATGCTACCAGTTATTAGGCTAGGTAGATGAGGGGTTACATCAGTAGAGTCAAGACAGGTAAGTATTATCGCTTGTGAATACCTAAATCAGGGAGTTTGGATTTTTGGTAACTTGCCATCTCTAGGGCAGGCCAGTAACCTATGCAATCAAGCTGGTGTGTATGTCTATATGTGAGGCCCTAGCTTGTAAACACGTTATCTCATGGTGGTGGGTAACATCTGCAGTTCTCATATTTGGCATTTAAGGTTATCAGAGGTCAAACCCTAAACACCTTGTAATCACATATATATATGTAAACTTCACCAGATACCCATATTTGACATTTGGCTCCCCTATAATAAGTACAAGACTCCTAATGTTTTTTGGTAGAGTTCAAAGGTGATTTAAGGTCAGCAGTTGTCAAAAAGTGAGAATCATGTATCTCTCAAAGATCAAGATTTAGTCAAGGTTTATATATGCATGGTACATCACTCTTATGATGGGCAAAATGTCTACATATTGTTCTGCAGGTCAAACGTCATATTAAATCAACAGAGATGAAAAACCTGAAAACACAGTAAACATGATATATTAAAAAGGGATTATTGACATAAGTCATATTTTACACCAAGGTTGTAAGGTTTCACAGTGTCAAATATTTGTGGAACCTTTGGGAAATTCATCTTCATCATGTGTGCTACACCTAATGTTGATCGGTGTTGGCAACATCTATCACTTGGTAGCTTGGGGGAAAAATGCATAGAAGGTCATTCAAAGTTTCCTCAAAATGTCTCAAATTTTCTTCTGACTTAGGGACATGACATCCTCAGATAATGATAAGATAATGATCTGGCTTGGTTTCAGGTCTCCAGCGTGTGAAAGGACACAGTGTTACTGTATATTAAATAACATGCATATGAAATCTAGACTTATTTGTACTTGTAAACATCTACTTTTAGTAGTATTTCAAACCATACTTTCAGTAGTATTTCCCTCTCACCATACCATATCACTGTACATAGCAGCTATAAGATGTCATAGCTAATTTCAGCTAACCAAGAGGTCAAAGATCATCTGCAAATTACCATTAAAAGGTAATTTCCTTCTGACCATTAAAATGCAGGCAGTAAGCTGAAGTCAGTTCATCAATTACACCACTTGACTTTGAACAACAGGTCAAACATCTGATCATCAATAGATGTATTGACAGAAATTATCACAATATTTTCTTACTGGTAGAAATGGGATGTCCATTCTGGTGGCAGACTTCATATGTTAAACCAATACTGAAAAAAAATTGCTATGATCTCTAGGGAGTAAACTGGTTCCTTTAGACCAATTGAGTCTATAATGATCTTTTTGACAGTTTTGTGTTTATAATCCTTCATCTTAGGATGATTTAGTAGAATTTTGGAAGGGTTAGTTCCCAAGTTGCAGTTCCCTGATATAACATTCTGCAATAGGTATATAGAATATTCCGGAATGAGTAAACTATTTGAGAGCTTGTTCTGCATATACTGTCTAGGCAAGTAACCACTGGGAGGGGTCTTCACTCTGGTTTTACTCCCTTCCAAGTTAATAGTATATTCTTAGTTGCTTTTGTCTATGGGATACAGATTTGATTCAGACTTTAGGTTTTGAATTCATGGGCACAAGATACAGTACTTGTTGTACAACATTGGGTATATTAAAGATAATCTTGACTTATATCTACTTCTTTCATATGATTGAGACTGCCCCTTTTTAATTTCGGGAGGGAGAGCGGGGGGGGGGGGGGGAAGAGGGTATATTTAAGCTCTTTGCAGGCTGAGTTTAAGTAAGTGTTCATATGTCAAGGGTCTGCTCTGTGATCTCAAGTGGTCTGAAATCAGATAAAAAAAAGAATTTTCTTGTGATATACCAGCATATTTTGGGACAGTAGATTTGGCCATAAGATGTCAGAAAATTTCACAATCGGAATGAATAATCCGTACATATACCTTTCCTTTACTAAATAACAATGGCATCCAATTGTCCATAATGAGTGACTATATTCCAACCAGGAAACACTGCAAGAAATATGAAATATTATGGGCAAGACCTATAAAGTGTACCACACTTATCAGTGGAGGTATTATTATTGTCTAGCTCAGTGATTTGTTACCAATGAATCAAGGAAGCTTAAATCTCTCTGATACACTGAATAAACCTATGGCATAAAAAAGTTAATCCAGTCAGCTGTAACAGTATCATAACTTTGGTCACGGAACCACAAAGTCCCGTCATCATGTTTAATTATGCCAAATCTATGTTAAGAAAACCTTTTCTTCTATCTCTCAAACCTCAACAGCACCCTCGTGTGAGCTCTGGCAGTAGTGAATACGCACAGATCATCGACTCGCTGGATGAGACCGTAGACCCCTGCGACAACTTTTATGAGTATGCCTGCGGTGGATGGAAGTCCACCCAAACGGTACCTACCGGTCATTCCAAGTGGAACACGTTCAACATCGTCGAAATGGAGAACAAAGCAGCTATGAAAGAGGTCAGACATTGTTATTGTCATAATCGTATTTAAGCCTTATCCCTTATCCCTAAGCTGAATCCCTTTCTATCGCATCCCACCATTTCCCCTCCCCCTCCTCCCCACCCAAAAAAAAAAACAAAGACACACTGGTGCTTGTTGTTTGTATCTATGTAATATGACTTTATAAATATTCAATTGTATAAAATTTGTTTTTGTGACGATCGTTTACTTGTTTATTTCTTAAGTTAACATCTACTGCAAATGGGGCAGTAAATATTGAATCACTTTAGATGATTTATAATATAAATGATACCATATCAGTAATCACTCCCAGATTTGGATCTAATCTCCGTTCATATCTCGTAACTTGAACACTAAGTGACGATTAACTTTGGTTTGTCTTTGTTCCGTCATCAGCTGATAGAGCTGATTATGAGCTTATTCAAACCTCAGTTGTTGATCTATGGAGTGAATAATCAGGAAGACAATAGATAACAATAGATTTCTATTGTTTGCACTCAACACATAAACAATTTTGCAATATCACTCAACATTTTAATAGTCAATGTTTGTTACATGCACTTTATAATTCCAAAGGCAAACTGTTGGTATATACTCATTATTGCCTGCCATAAACGCAAACTATGTTGACTTTTTGAAATTCACTGTTTGAAAAGTCGTCTGATATTCATGTATTACATTCCTAATATTTAATGCATGTCATGTGCATCATTTCAAAATGATAACAGGAATGAGTTATTCCTTACACATTTTTAAGTTTTGCTGTACCTGTTACACTGTACAAAAAAAAACAGAAGTAAAGTGTACAATATTGTATAATAGAATATGATTGAAATATTTATAACAAAATGTGCTCAATAGATACTTTATAATACTTGTCATAATCAGACTGAATAATTATTCAAATGCAATATGCAAATTTATATGGTTCCTACTGTAATGGGGAGAAATGAAGAACATTATGTAAGTTGAAGACCTAGCTTCTTAATGGAATGACCATGTATATTTACTGCAGTTTCAATATTTACAGTAACAGGAATGAGTTATTCCTTACATATTTATAAGTTTTTCTGTACCTGTTACACCGTACAAAAGACAAAAAAAAGGGATATTTATATAAAGTGTACTTGTATAATAGAATATGATTGAAATATTTATAACAAATGTGCTTAAGAGGTATACTTTATAATACTTGGTCAGTACAAACTTAACCCATTCATAATCAGACTGAATAATTATTCAAATTCAATATGCAAATTTATTCGGTTCCTACTGTAATGGGGATCGAGATGAAGAACATTATTAAGTTGAAGACCTAGCTTCTTCATGGAATGACCATGTATAGTTACTGCAGTTTGACTATTCATCAGTTCACATTAGTGTGGATTTATTTTTTGGAAGTATTTTTCTCTGAACTTGATCCATCCTGTAATACACTATCATATACATGAAGAAGTGTCAGGGTATTTAGCATTGTTCTATCATTAAAATAGATTAATCAGCATCTTCTTCTTCTTCTGTATTGTACATTTTGTGTTGATCTTATTGTTTTTGAGTATATTTGTTCATTTCACTTTTCCAGTTGAAGTCAAGATTGTAAACTATTATGCTACTACATTGCCTTGACTTTGCATAAATTTGTATACATTTTCATAAAGTTTGTTCTTCTATACTGCAGAACAAAGGTGGTGTTTTATGATTTATTTATACATTTTGTTCCGCTAACACAGATGTTTGGGAGTGAAGACACCAGTTACAAGGGTCAGGAGAGTTCTGCATTTCGTAAGACTAAAGATTACTACAAAGCCTGTATGGACCTGGATAGAACGGGCCTGTTAGGAGCACAGCCACTGATAGACGTAAGTACAGCCATCGGACTTGCCACAAACAGCGGCCTGCATTTGCAGTGTTTCTTCTCACGACATCAAGTACTCTCGAACAGAATTAATATATTGTTAGTCTGTTGTAACGATGAGTCTTTTATTTTAAGGAATGGATTATTGATTCTCAAAGTGGGTACTACTTTGTACATCATTCATGTATACATGTATCTATTAGAGCTTGTCACAAGGCTATGTAAGATTAAGCTCTGACTTCAATACCAGTGAATTGTCTTCAGTTTTTTTTCTGTTTGATGAGATCAATTTCTCCTACCATGTAAAATAACAATCATGTAATTAGTGACATGTTAGATGATTAAAATCTTGAGAATTTTCTGTTTCTATGCAAAATGATTCATAGAATCGATCTACCACACTTTTCATAACAGAAGTACTTATTGCCAAGCCTCATTTGCATATCAAAATTGATGCTGTTAGTTGGTATAGAGTCATTAAGATCATAGTCAGCTAATTGTGACATTTGGACAAGTTGAATACTTTCACTAAAGCTATCTACAGCACATGCAGGCTGACGCAACTTTTGTGGTTTTGGTGAGACTGAAGTGAAAATGGTTAGAAATGGCCAACCAGGTACATAAAGTGCTTGTCTTAGAAATATATTATTTCCTACATTACAGAAATAGTCAACAGATATTGTTTTATTGCACTATCATACTATTTCATACTTCAAATAAGTCAGTTACAACTACCCTAGACATACCATATTTCATTTCATCTGAAATATGTCTTATCATTATGGAGCCAATTTATGGTACGAAAAGTTTGAATTTGGTGTGAACTTTTGCTTTGTGTACTAGGGTTGTACCCATATATTTATATAAGTAGTCAAATATGCAGTACTTTACCAGCAATTACATCATACAGTATCTCAACATCAGAGATGCAAATTTGAATCATCGATACATTTAAAGTCCATAACAACTGTTTCTTTTTTTAGTTGGTTCATAAATTTGGTGGATGGCCTCTGTTTGGTGAGGACATCTCTGCTGGTGGATGGAACCAGTCTTCTTATAACTTGACACTCCTTCTGATCGCCTCCAACAAGATAACGGTCTCCCCGTTTTTCAACATGTGGGTCGGGGCTGACGACCGCAATTCTTCCAGAAATATCGTTCAGGTAATTTCCTTAAATTCCTTAAGATCCGGAACCAGGAGCCTGCAAAGTTACTTGACAAATGTTGTCATCTTCTTTATCAACACCTCTTGCTATCTCACAATCTCCCTACACCCCACCCCCCTCCCCCACCCCCTTATTCCTTCCATGTCATAATGTTAACTTGCAACAAACCACTTAGGTGAGATTGTATAACTTTGATACAAGCCATGTCAAGAAAATACAAGTGGTGTCAAAGGATTGAATTACTGGTTAGCAGTGGAATTTGTTTTTTTGTTCCCCCCCAATATTTAGCCAGTTTGGGAAGGTTGAAGGGGGAGGGGGTTGGGCAAGGGCGGCGGAAGCACTTTCAATCTGGGGGGGCACCAACGTCGAAGGGCACTATGCAGAAATTCGATTGGACTGATGCAACCTGATATTTAGTACCCTTTATAACTCTTATTGTATTATCTTATTTGCGTATACACATCACTCCATCAACGCCCCCCCCCCCCCCTCAAGGAAACAATGCATACTAGCACTGCAGTATCTAATGTGCAAATTGGGAAAGAAGGAAAAAGACAAAATGAGGTGAAATCATTATAAAGTCCAAGTCCCTGCACACGCGATCGATACATGCATGAAAGCAAATGAAATATGTGAAAATACTGAAAGAAAAGTAATTTTCTATGTGTTTTTCAATGGTTAAACTGATATTATTATGATCATTATTATTGTAACGACTTTGCCAATAATTCTAACCAATTTAGAAGGGTTATAACACGGCAAATGATTGTATGTTATAGGCATGCGATGTAATAACCGGTGCATGCCTATATGATATGCACATTAACGTGTTGAACGCGCGCTACGCGCGCGAAAAATTTTGGTAATATTTTTCGGGCAAGTCGTTACAGCCCCCCAAATCAAATTGGGCTCCTACGCCTGTGGTAGTAAACATTTAAAACTTCCCGAAATATTTCATTCGACGTGGGTTTCGCTTTGTAAACTCTTTTTTATTTAGAAATTTTTATGTAGAAAAAGGGCACATTTTTAATCTGAGGAAAAGTGGGGGGGCACGTGCCCCCTGTGCCCCCCCGGTTCCGCCGCCCTTGGGGTTGGGTTAGCGGTGGCAGCTTACTTCATCATTAAATTGGTTATACTACTGCCCATGTGACATGTCCCTTGTATTACATTGTGATTCAGTGTAGTAATAATGTCACATTCAGTCATAATTCAGGTGTTAATACTAAAGTAACAGGTCTCATATCATTTCCAGTTTCCATATTTGGCAGAGCAATATTATCTGCAATCAAGTCCGATTTCATCTTTTTCTCCTCAGTTTGAACAATCCGGTCTCGGTCTGCAGTTTCCTGAGATGTATGAAGGTCCATCTATGGTGAGTATTTCTACTACAAAAACTGTCAATGATTTCCAAGTCTGTTCTTTTTGCATTTCTATAAATTTCTAAGAAACTTGCGACAAAAGACAGTCTGGTAGAATCGGACGGCAGGTTCACATTGTAAAATCAGACACTGCGTTATTTCCGCCTTAGGTGGAAGAGACTCTCAGGTTTAATTATTTTGATAGTAAGATGAAATATAAAGTTATGATTATGACATATTCAAGTGCAATTGGTATGTTTTATCATTATCTAGAACATTGCCTGTTCTTTGAGTGAATACAAACAAGTATATTTTAACTTCCTCAGATCATTTTTTATGAAACCAACATGCTTCTTTTTTTTTATGATCACACATTTACTTAGACTTCCCTTCATAGTTCAGCAGTTAATCTTCCACGAACCAACATTCCATCACGTACAGCCTCTGTACAGTGGAGTAAATTCTCTAACTGTTCTTTGATCTATATCAATGTGTAAACATTCACACAGGTCATGTATGTTCAATGGCATTTAATATAAACATTAAAATTACCAAAAATCTTACATTTATTGGTAAAAAGGGGAACGGTCCTCATTTTCTTATTACATATGAACATATGATGGATATACTGTACAGTATGACCTTGTCAGGCTCTGTTTATCTTCATCTTGAAGTCAAGAAATAAACAGCTGTGAACCGTAAGACATATATTGGCAGAGAATTACTGTATTCCATACAGAGCACTAGCTACCATTAGCTCATATAAAGGCTCATCATTGCTGTGACCATGGGGCAGTACTGTAGCTCACAAGTGCCATGTTGAGTTTCTTATACAAAATCTGTAACATTGAGTTGATTTTACTAGGAACTATTAACCTAATTGCAAGCTAGATCAAGAAAATTGCCTTTGTTCATAATGTTATAGACCAATTTTGTATGTAATGCATTGTGACCATTACAACATTAAAGGAAAAAGATGCCTAAGGTTTGGCTAATACTGTTAAAATGGTACTGGAGACAGGTTAGAGAAGCTAGTGTAATATTGTACACGCAGAGTGGCTCCTCTGACAGTGGTGTTATTCCTGACCTGGAAAGCAAATTTTTTTGTGTGTTTTTCTGATCAAGTTGGTGTTATTTTCATACAACATTTTCTCTTTGAAATGCAACAAAAAGAAAGCAATCGCATTTTGAAAAAAGTGGTTTCCTTCATTCCTGGAAACTTGATCGTTAGGTCAGCCTCTTTCTTGGGCGGACTTCAGAAATGAGATACAGTTCAGTTCAAAAACACGTTCGGACATAACTGATATCACAAAGATTTTTTTAAAACTTTTTCACAGTTTTCTAAATTTTTAAACTGTTAAAAATTCTGAATAATAAGCAGAACCTTTTCTGTAATGGCATTTCATCATTCATCTTTTCTTTTTCACAGACATAGCCATTATGAAAAAGTGGAAATCTGTAAAAGTAAAACAATCCTGCTTGCATAGTGTAGGCTGCTCTATAATGTATTCCTCTATGTACATGATGTATGTTGCATGGATACTGTGGTAAATGGTAAAAAGCTGGAGTAACAATAGTTAGCAGATGGAACCCCATTCGTTTACTTTCCCTGTTTGCAATTATTAGAAATAAGTCTACAAAATTAGGAAACAACAAAAGAAGAATCCCAATGATTAAAGAATGTCTCAGCTAATTTAATAACAAAGTTAATTACTTTAGTGCGGACATATGCATGGATTTCTTGGGTATTATTGAAGTTGTTATTTAACTCGAATATGTTTTTTTCAGCTTGTCGGCATCATTTTGTTGTTGTTGTTAATACTGCATGTGTTATGTTTTGGTACCAGTGGTTGTGGTTTCTTCTTGGTGGAGGTTAGTAGGGTGGTATCATTGTTAAGTGAAATAGTTGTTTTCTGTGGTCGTTGTTTCATGGTGTCTGATATGGTATTTATGGGGTGTTCTTTGGGGTAACCACCAGTTATTTTTGATGAAGAGAGATCGTTTGAGAGGTATATCGTTGTTTATTAAGTCAAAGAGTCAAAGGCACAAGTAGGTGTCAATAAATTTTGCGAAGAAGTAGTTAAGGACGTCAAAAGAGGTTGAAGTTTTAAATTGAATATTTTAGAAGTTAAGTGGGAGCCGGTTCAGCTGAGCTCAGCATAATGGACAACTTGGTATACTAGAGGAATGCTTTATTGGGTTGGGGGTTATCTCTGAGCTCTTCATTGTATTTGTAGAGGTTTCTATTGTGGTAATATTAAAGATACTGGTGTTTAGTGATCTCCCACCTGCTGAACGTGTTACATTATGCACAGGGTGTCCATGTCTTTCAACATAGTTAACACATTCAATTTCTTGACTGCATATTTTTTTCTCGATACTTAAACATTTGTGGGAACCTGTCAATTGGGGTGTTTGTTGGAGAGATTAGGAAAGACATTCTTTCACTGAAGTTGAAAGTCGTGAAGGAATGCCAACATTTGAGCTGCACCTCATAACTTATTGTTCTTGGATTTTGAATGTGTGATGGACCATTTATATCAGGTGCCATTTGATGAGAAGCTTTGTTCCCACTGTACTAGTTTTACTTAAAGACTATACTTGTCATTTAACTGTAATATACTATTTCAACTAACATACCATGTGCAGTAATGTGTAGTGCAATTTGGAGGGAATGGAAGTAGATAAATCAGAGTACTGTTGCCATCAAACACAAATATTTCAGCTTAATATTAGCAGATATGCCGAACCAATCACATGTGTACAGAATTATATGATGCATTAAACTGCAGTGTTTGACTTATGGGGGGGGGGGCATAGTTGACTGTGTTACCATGGAAGCATACATTAGCAGTTTGCCAGAATATCTGGGAACGGATCAGAAAGGGCTAAAATCACAGGTTTTTAAACCAGTAGTCTCCCCTTTTTGGCTCCAGTGGTCAAAGGGAGAGGTGACATAGATAATGGGAGAATAGGCTTTTACTTTATAACAAAGAAGCTTTTGCATAAATATATTAAGTTATTTGCTATACATAAAATATTTGAACATATAATTTTACAGCACATCTGTATGATTATGTGACATGTTGTATCATTCTTGTTCCTCTCCATGACCTTTGACCTTAATTGTTTCATTGTTCAGTCATGTTAACCTGCAAGTACATAATGCAAAGAACAACAGAATCTACAAACTTCTGGAACAAACATGACGGAATTACTTTTCATTTGTGATGTATTTAAACAAGGAAAATGTTGCAAACAACATTCTTAAGATCTCCTGTTTTTTTACATTTCCTGTATACCTAGTTGTCATAACAGTGGAGAAACTATTTACTAAACCTTTTCCTGGTAACTAGGTCAGTTTTTGCTCTGACGGGAAGAAGAAAGTAATTTCCAACTAGAGAACCTGTTTGATTCTGTTTTAATATACTGTGATGTTTATTCGTTTCCATGACCAGAGTTTTTATGATATTTGATCATCAAAAAGCTAGCCTAGGCTAGAAATAAAACTGTTGACATCTTCATGTTGAGCTGAAATCAAATGAAAAGTTAATAGAACATAAAACTTTTCAAATATTTTAAGCTTGGCTAGGGGATTGCTACATTGAGTTGGTAAACAGTGTTTGTTTTTTGGGAATAGACAATCACAGGTGAGGGAACGGAGAAATGGAGATTGAATATAGGGTGCAGGCTAAGGTTGGTATGGTAGAAAGAGAGGTGAAAAAGGGGTGAAGGTTGGGGGTTACTGTACATACAGGATTGAAACAGGTTTGGAAGATTACATATGCAGGGAGGGATGAAGGGGTGTGGGAGAGCTGGGAAGGGGAGTTGTTGATAGGATAGAGCAAGTGAAAGTGAGGGGTAAGGGTGGGGGGGGGACTAGGGTTCATAAGTTTGCAGTTAAGAAGGGAGGTTCGGTAGGGTATAGAGGGTTGAAGTAAATGTGTGTCAGCAAGGAGTTGAATAAAGGGAGAAGGCATAATTGATAGATTTGGTAGGTTAGAGGACTAGAAGTGACAGTTTGAAGGATGGAGTTGAGTATAGGGTAGGGAGCACAGGTGATAGTTGTAAAGTGACTACTGAGATGGATTCAATGGTGTGGGAAAGAATGAACTCCATTTCCCTCTGGTTTGGGTGTTTTCTTAAGTACCTTTTGAGAACATACCTCCAGTAATCAGTAATAAGTGTCAAAATATACGAAAAGTATTTGGATATTTCCACTATATTGCCAAACTATCAGTAACAGGCAGATTTTTCTCGGAATAAGTCTTTTGAATAACTGACATACTTTGAATTTGATTATATCATAATTTTTTGTTTTTTTCCACCTCTAATTCGTGAAACGTTCCAAAATGATGATATATCTCACAGCTGCAAAAATTTACTGTTGTCTCGTTGAAAGAAACTAGTTTTCTCTGGAGACATTCAAGGGGGTAAAAGAAGAGACTACTACAATCTTTATGGGACATTTACTTTTATACTGAAAAAGCATTTGGTTTTCTCAATGATCTTCACAGGAAGCTGTAAAATTCCTAGGAAAAGTCAGAACGTACAAAGTCTTAAAAAGACATTTTTGACTTCCTCCTCAATAAAGTAAAGTTCAATTTATTCCTAGCATACATGAACTCTGTATGAACTTTGTGATGCTCATTAATTAGTTTTGTCGGGCGGCAGAAGTCTGAAAGATCAATAACTGGTCACAAAGTCCCCTCGCGTGAGAAGGTAAATGTTGTCAGACGTCAACACACTTTTTTCATTCTTTTTTGTCATTTCATGCTTATTTGTTTGCAAAGTCATACCAGAAAATGAGGTGTCTGCCAACCTGAACATTTGTGACAGGAGCAGGCCCTGCCCCCTTGAAGAAATAGCAGATTATAGTCACTAGTTGAGGATAGACTCAGCAGTGTCTGCTGAAAATGGAATAGTATCTTCTTAATGTATATGTGGTTTGGGGAAGAGAAAGGGAGGGGGAAGGGAAGACAAAGGTAGGGGGAAGGGAAGAGAAAAGGAGGGGTGGGGGAGGGATGGGAGGGACAGCACCTTCAGTTGATATTTGGTGACGTGCATGTTTTTTTCATGCACAATTTAGTGCCAGTTATCGCAAGGTGGTGTGGTGTAGTGCAGTTTTTTTGGTAATGTTTTAAAGGGTGTGAAGACTCGCGCAAAAACAAACGTTTACTGCCGGTAATCTGACCTAGTTTTGAATGAGGTGTAACAGAAGTGTTAGACACCACCATCGATCCCAGAAAATATGCACACAGCTTGCTACCTTCGGTAATTAGACACTAGTGTAGAGTCAATACATACAGCTACGGGCAATACCAACAACACAGTGTACATAGCAGCGATGGACATCTCATGTCCAGCTAAAGATAATAAGGTAACACGTTTTATTACTGTCTGCATTTTGTAGCGACAAGAAAAAAACTTCACTTGCAAGCAACGGAAAGTTAACTTTTTAAAGATGGCGGCACGCGGTTTGGGGCGAGTCTTCAATGCCTTTAAGATAGTTACAAACAAACAAAAAACGGAAGAAATTAGCAAAAGGAAATGAAACATAGTCTAAGTTTTAAAGATAGAAAGACAATTTTCCCACAGGAGTTGAAGAATCATATAATTGACTATGTTTGCTTGTCTGTGGGTTTGTATGTCAGCAAGCATCTATAATCATGTTTTATGTGGCTACAAATCATGTTTCTTGTACTTTCTTGCAGGATGCCATAGTGGAAGGTTACAAGGTTCTGGGAGCCAAGACAGCTGCGTACCTACACAAAGGAAAAGATTGGGAGAGTTTCTACGACATAGCTCTGACAAGATTCCAAGACATTATTGACTTTGAGATTGAGATGAGTCATGTGAGTGGAGCACAGAATTAAGGGACCAGGAAGGTGGTGGTACTGTAGGGTTGTATTATAAAATAATTGTAAGGGGGGCTGTGGTGGGGTGCAAGCAAACAGATTGGAGAAAGTGCCAGGGGTGTGAGATGTATGGAAGGGAAAGTGG
Organism: Apostichopus japonicus; assembly: GCF_037975245.1. Classification (NCBI taxonomy): domain Eukaryota; kingdom Metazoa; phylum Echinodermata; class Holothuroidea; order Aspidochirotida; family Stichopodidae; genus Apostichopus; species Apostichopus japonicus. Next base: position 25,724,200 of record NC_092564.1, on the reverse strand, counting down.
TGGTGGGGGTTGAGAGAAAGGAAATGTGGAGTGATAGGAATCTTAGAGAAGGGGGAAGCAAACTATGGGAGTGAGAAACGGGCAGAAAATGTAAGAGAAATGGTAGAGGAAAGTGGTAGGGAGTTATATCGTCCTGTGTTAAAAGTTCTTGAACAATGCAATGGTAATAATAATTTAATGGGAGGGTTGGAGGTGTCAGTAGGGCCATTGAAATGAGGCTGATGAGCTGTACCTATAAATCAATAACTTTCTGCATTGCATTTAATACAGTCTTCCACACACTACTCTGCATGTATATTTGTTTGAAGTGTACAATGTAACTTTTAGCACATGTAGTGCTCTCATGATGTTCTCCTAGAAGAATGTCATCTTTTGGGTATATGATTAGCATATGATTAGCATATGATTAGCATATGCAAAAGAAATATCAATCCTTCTGCATGTCATCTGTGGATGACATGCAGTCACTTTACTGAAGCCAGCTGCATTAATTGTATTCACTTTGTTTTATTATTAAGGAATATTTATTGGTTGTAAATTAAGAGAAACTAGATATTTCTGTCAATGCTGACTCAGTTTACTGAAGTTGCTACAATCTAGTGGTACCATACGTAACCAGTAAAGGAAAGTTAGATTTATACCCAACAGAATCATTTGTTACTTGATTACTAAATTCTACCAAAATCACACAAGGCATTTATAGCATTAGGCATAAACTTCAAAAGTTTGCAATGAAAAAGATTACACTTATAATTTGTGAGATACAAACTTTATAGCAATTAAGAGCAACCAGCTAGGTGTAACGTATGGATCTGGTAGCTATATTATGCGTGAACATTACGTGGCTGATCAAAGTGACATAAAGTTAGGACCCAACACAAGCGGTAATGTTAAGAGTAGTTTTAATAGTACGGTAAGTGTTTTTAGCAAGATTAAAGTAAAAAGAAAGTATGACAATGTGCTTTTATTGTAGCAAAAAGTAAGAGCTCATAAAGGTTACAATCTCATGGCAAAACCACAAGTTTTTCTCGGTTGTTGAACAAGAACTGCCAATGATTCACCTTGAATAAAAGGCCAACTCTATAAATCTGCCCATTTTAACATCATACCAGGAGCTGTGGAGTTTGTTTGTTATGGTTTACATGGAACGCTCTTTCTACTGATATTTTCTCTTTATTATTAATTTTCTTATTTTTCACCATATATCTTTACAGATATATGTACCTAAACGTGAAATGCAAGACCCCACGGCCACCTACCACAAAATGCAACTCAAAGAATTTGGTGCAATGTTTCCAATGGTAAGTAATGTTAACGATAATGTGGTTATTACTAACTGCTATAGTTCAAATAGTGAGTTCAAATGACTAAAAACATTTAAATGGGGTTTATTTGAACATTCGTATATCTCACTAGGGTCATCATAAAAATGACACTTCTCTATGTTATCAAATCAATTAATTTATATTTACTTCTTTTGTTTAGAATCTCTTTCAATTTTGTAAGATCAATTTTCCCTATCAGATAAAGACAAAATGGGATTGATTTTGCCTTCATTGACCTTGTGCTTACCAACAGCTGTGAACATTTAATTACAGTGTTTTTGTAGTAGTGTAAAAAATGGATTAAAACATTACAACTAAAGAATTGATTGATTTCACCTTGTTAAGAGGAAGTGTAAACTTGCCAAAACTGCATAAAATTATTTACACACAGCTTAATCATTAGATAATCATGCATCCTAATTATTGTTCCTTCTAGCTTAAAACTTTTTGACCTGCAACAGACATCAGTCTACTTATGAATTTGATATTTGCACATTTATACTTTTTCTCATGTTTGCTATATTATTTTCTTATTATTTTTTGCCTTCTTCCATATAGGTATATTAATGGAGTAGATATTTGCATATTCTTGTTTCTCTATTGTTCTATACCCCTGTTTTTCTTATTATTATTTTTTTGACAGGTCGATATTAGTCTGTTTATGCAAGAAATATTTGGTGAGGTTATTCCCCTAACTGAAGAAGTTATAGTTTACACACCATCGTTCTTCCCTAAACTGACCCATCTATTGCAGAATACTCCAGAGAAGTAAGATATTTTACATCTTTTTTTGCCATATTAACTTTGTCAGTTATTGGCAGTTAGTTTGATTGGAACAGAATACCTTGCTTGTTGTGAGAGGAGAATTATTGCCAATTACAAAGATTATATCATATGTAGCAATGTACACTGTCAAGCACAAGTAGACTTTGCCTATCTTGCATTGATATCTCTGTGGTGTTTTTGCAGGGAATTCATTGCCTGTGATTGGTCAAATGGGCCAACTTAACATTCTAGTTCATGTATATTCATATTTAGTAGATAAGCAGTGTACTTATAGTTTTTTCCTCCCCATATTGTTGTTTTTATCTTGGACTTCATTCTGAGCAATTTATGCTTACTTTTGTTCTTATTAATTTTTTTATGAATATTTTTGGCTTAATTATCAGGTTGATCGTGGACTATTTCATGTGGCAGATGCTTCAGCCATTCCTGACTTACGTCTCTGCTCCTTTCGAGAATCTCTACCGTGAGTTCCAAGAGATCTTCAGCGGCACCCCTGACCTTCCCCCTCGATGGCAGAGGTGTGTCTCGAGGACCGACAGCGCCTTTGGATTCGCTACTGGTGCTATGTTCGTGGAGACCATCTTACCACAGAATATTAAGGAAGCGGTACGTGTAAGACAATGGATAAAAACCGTTGGTAAAACATTGCTATCATGTTGAAAAGGTTAAAATTAACAGAGAAAACACCCACAAAATGATGAAATGAAAACAGACTTAGAAATTGTTTAAGAAATATTCTTGAATTTGCAAATCAAATTTGTGTTAAATAGTGATTTGGAAGATCTGAAGCCACATGCATAGCTTGCACACTGTCGGACTGAGGATGAAACATAAATTCATTAAAGATGGTCACGAAAGCAGCCGGGTTTAGTTTTTTCAAAGGAAAGTTTCTTCAAAATGAAAAAGGATTTAAAGAATTTTTAAAATGGAAACACTGATATTGAAAATGATATCTAAAATAGTTTGAAAAAGAAGCAAATCCTCCTGTGTAAAACTTTGAAGAAGGAATTGTCAGCCTCACAATATAAGCTGGCTCTGGATAGCATTGATCAATGGTAGATTTGAAGTCAGTGAAAATTGGTTTCTTCATTCCAGGCTTTGAAAATGGCTTGAATATTAATTTTGTTTAAATAAGCTTAAAATAAAAATTAATATATGTGTGCTATCATACTGGTTATTAAGATGGTTGTATGTTAGTCTGGTCATGTTAGAATGGCGCAGATAGGCACAACCTTGTTACCATGGTTACACCTGTGTCATGTGTGGTCTATATTTGTTATCTTTGATAGGCAGTTGAGATGATCGAAGAAGTAAAATCGGCCTTCATTGGAACTCTTCCGGAGAATGAATGGATGGACGACACTACCCGCGAGAAGGCCAGACAGAAAGCAGAGGCTATCGTGGACAGAGTTGGACATCCCGAATGGATAGAAGACCCACGAGCCTTGGATAATTATTACTCGGAGGTCAGCTGATATTAAACCTTATTCCTAAGTGTACGTTTGGTTCACTCAGACGATGCAAATTCTCTGAATGTCTGTCTTTTCTGTGGTAATATCTTATATCCTGTTTATTTTCTTCTTGTTTCATCAGGCTGAGATAGACCCGCATCAATTTTTTAACAACTACATCAACATGCGAACATTCACATTAAATATCCTGTTGCAGGAAAGAGGCAAACCAGCCAATAGCTCAAAGTAAGATGTCTTTTTATCATGGTCATCAATTTTAACAAACATTATGCAACTTTAATGTTTTACATGTACAACTTTGGATTAAAACCCTTTCATAGTCAAAGGTATATGACAGTTTATGCTTAAGTGGTGTGTTATATGCCTATTGATAGTTTATCTTTTGTGTTAACAGTATCAACCTATATATTTAATGCATGAACATGGTGGTTTATTTTAATGTTTAGCATATTACAGCTACCGATAGGATAGACTGGATAGTACATCACAATGTTGTTGCAATAAGTTAAATAAGTTAAATGAGATTGTGAAATGAGAGTCTTAGATCTGTAGGAACATGTGTAAGTTTCTCATTGTTTGCCTCACTGGTTAGGCCAGCCAGCCTTCCATTCAGGACCATATTACTGTCATTACACATACAATGTTTTTTCTAAGCTGTTTAGCATCTGTTTTTTTTACATCTCTCTAACAGGTGGGACATGACACCAGCTGCAGTGAATGCTTACTACAATCCTTCCCACAATCAAATTGTCTTCCCTTCGGGTATCTTCCAAAGACCCTTCTACAACACCCAGATGCCAATGTGAGTATTCATATTTGCTTCTTTTGCACATCGAAACCTTGCAAACACTTTATCCTCTTTTAAATACCATCAGTTTAGTTGGAAAACAGTCGAGTGGTATGACTCTTGCAAAAAAATCAGTAAGATTGTACAATTTCTTTATATGTTTTCATCAATATAAGATTACGATACTATATAATACATATACACGCCAGACTCAGGAGATATCCCACTGTGGTCAGTTTGCATTTGGCCACCAACTTACCACAATTCTCTAAATGTGCCAAGTATCGATCAAATCAAGGCGCCTCTTCTAAGTTTTATTACGTAATAGGGTAAACTACTTAGCTAATTAGGAAAGTCATTAATATTTTTACTCAGTCACTCGTCAGATTACCTTTAATCACGTACAAGCTATCCATCAAGTAAATACCGATTCAAATGAAGAGGACATTGTGTGGTCAATTGCATTCTTTGTTTCTCAAATATCGTTGCTAGGGCGATGAACTTTGGAGGTATAGGAATGGTGATGGGTCATGAACTGACACACGGGTTCGACAATCAGGGACGAAAATACGACCTGCATGGTAACTTACAAGACTGGTGGGAGGAAGCAGCTTCTGCAAACTTCACAGTCAGAAGCGAGTGCATGGTGGACCAGTATCAACAGTACACAGTTGAAAGTGAAGGCGGTACTATCCATGTAAGTTAATTAAGTAATGTCGATGTATACACAAACACCTATCAACAGTGCACCATTGAGAGTGGAGAGATGGTTATCTGTATTAGTAAATTAGGTAATGTGCAAACAGTATCAGTAATACACTGATCATTCGACAGTACATCATTGCATGATAACAAAGAACTGGTTATTCATTCCATCAAATATGGTGTACTGCTTGTGCATGCACAATACAACTTTGAAAGTGGATGAGGCGGTTATCCAGTCTAGTAAATTAGGTATTGTGTGTACTTTCAAAAATAGTACATGCACAATAGTACATGAACAATGCAACATTGAAAGTGATGAGGTGGTTATCCAGTCTAGTAAATTAGGTATTGTGTGTACTTCCAAAAATAGTACATGCACAATAGTTCATGCACAATAGTACATTGAAGTGGTGTAATTAAGTATTGTGTGTACTTCCGAAAATAGTACACGCACAATAGTACATGCACAATACAACATTGAAAGTGGATGAGGCGGTTATCCAGTCTAGTAAATTAGGTATTGTGTGTACCTCCAAAAATAGTATCAGCGATAAACCACTCAACAGTACAACTGTGAATGTGAAGGCCTGGTTATCCTCTCTGATATTAAAATGAGGCAATGTTTGTGCGTACAGAAACAGAATAAGTGATAGACCATTGCAAGTTAATTGCTACTTATCCATCTGTAGTAAAGTAAGGTATTAATGTTTGTGCATCCACAAACAGTACCAGAATAAAACAGCATTGAAAGAGTGGACCCAAATGTCCAGGTAAAGTTAATTTGGTAACATCGCTGCATGTTTAAAAGTATCAACAATACACTACTGAAAATGACTCCTTCCACTGTTTATTTTGATCCCACTGATCTTGTCCATACTGTTAGCACTCTAACCTTCCAGTTTGTTACCTTTCGCTCTTTGCTTTATAGGTCGATGGTAACTACACATTACCAGAGAACATCGCCGATAACGGTGGCTTGGTCATAGCGTACAAGGCCTACCAGTCGTGGAAGTCGGCCCACCCTGCTGACGACCATCCATTGCCAGGTCTAAATTTAAACCCAGACCAGCTCTATTTCCTTGGCTTTGCCCAGATTTGGTGTTCATTTCAGACACCAGAGCACGCCCATCTGTCAGTTTTATCTGACCAGCATGCCCCTGATAAGTACCGGTGAGTCAGACAAGCTAAATCTATGAATTTTCATAATTGTTTCCGCGGATTAAGTTTCTTTATCGTTACCGTATCGTGGATGACAAGTTGGTTTTAATTCCAATAAAGGTAGTAGTATTCCCTCGCTTTAGAAAGTTTTTTTTGGGGGGGGGGGGGTTTCTCTTTACGATATCCACATCTTCAGTTTATAATTCATCATTGATTGAGTCTGTTGTCATGTAGGGTATGCATTACTTACAAACACACTGATCATCACATTAATTACCTTTTTTTCCTTTCCATTATTCAATTAGTATCAATTAATTAGCAAGTACTTAACAAATTTGCAAAGCAGTAATGGTAAATGATGTGACCTTTTAGATAGATTGTGATTCTGCTAAAGGTCAGAAGAGTATTAAGCTACCTCACAGAGTTTCATCATAAAAAATAACTTAATGTTATTAAAGAGAAACATAAATATAGTTTAAACCGCTAAAACGGAGATACATTTTACTTTATTTATTTAGTATTGAAAAATGAAAATGGGCAAAACAATAACCTTTTTCTTGCACTTCATGGACAGTTTCTCTTGTACGTACATTCATCTACAATATGTTACCCGGCAATATTTAGTGTTATTCTTCTTGTGTCTACGTTTTTATAATTCTTGTGAGGCTTGTATGATTAGTCACTGTACCTATTAATCAATACATTGCCAAATTTCATCTATCTATCAACTGAACTTGATATCATATCAACATTTCTTCTTCTTCAGGGTGGTTGGATCCATCTCCAATTCGGTGGAGTTTGCCGAGGCGTTTAGTTGTCCTACTGGGTCAGCCATGAACCCCAGACACAAATGTAAAATTTGGTGAAGGAAATCTCAGAAAAACAACTGGCATCAGATTTGGAAGTATTTATCAAGAGTTGTGCTGATTTGCAGAGAAGTAATATTAGCCTTAAATGCTACTTTGGAGGTTGTGATGAAAATTTTAGAGTATCAAAGGATTTACATATTTGATGACTGCAGAAGATATGGAAGTTTCAATTTTTTGCTGTAAATTATGAAAAATGTTATAATTTGATTTTTATATCAGATAAAGAGATTGTTTTAGTTTGCTTTTTTTTCTTCTACAACTAACAACATGCCTCAGTATAGGATTTTGACACATGGTTTATTTAGTATACAATCTGATTTTTATGTTATATTCAGTTGTTTTGTACGAATCATTCCTTCGATTTATATTTTGACTGACCTAAATTTATGAATTTCAAACAAAGTGTTTTAATTGTATTATGATTTATACCGTCTTGTATGCTATAGTTGCATTAGTAAGACAATTTGGTCTGTTATAACAATAATTGTTTTTGTTATGTTAATGACCTAATAGTTATTAATTTTATTCAGCATGGTACCTTTGATGATGTTTTTTGTACTTAACTTCAATAATAGTAGTTTTTAAGAAGAAAAGAAGTATGCATACAGATTTAAATATTCATTAGTGCATAATTAATACAGTAGTATTGAAATCAGTGGCATAGTACCTTAACTTTGCTTGTAAATTTTATTACAAATATTGAATATGATTCTTAAAATGATTTTCCAGGAGTAAATAAACACTGATTTAGTAAAGTAACTGGCAAAAGTACATTTTAGAATATAATGAAAATTATTCATTACTTGCTCATTAATATTCATATTGACCTCATCAGTAACCATGACTAGGATATCATCTAAGATGGTGGCTTTGTAGTTTGATCAAATTTCTCTCTTGTTTTTGAGAGTACTTAGTAGTAGATTTAGTGAAAATCTGAAAATGCTTTTAAGGAGTCTTAAAAGCCAAATATCAAGTTTTAAGGTGAAACAAACCATATTATCTTCTTGTGTGATAAAATATACATGACATGAAAAACAACTCTTGCAAAAAGCTAAGAAAAATTAGGCTCCATTTGGGATATCATAGTCTACATGTACAGTAAGATCCAGGGATGCCATTTTGTACTATGTGTATAATGTCATAATCCCTCTAGCATTGTTTAACATTTCATATTACTTGGTAATACGGTAGCCAATGCTGTTCATGAAGCGTGTGTCAGTACGAGGAAAGGATACAGATTTCATAGGTCAGCATTATAACTTTTAAAATACACCTCCATGAAAGAAACTGAACAAAAACATTAAAACAATGAAGATGTTATTAATAGACTTGTTCAGGTGCTTAGACTTGGACACATACATGTATGAAGAAGTAAATAGCCTGAACATGTTCCAAAAGGAATTTTTAGCTCTTTTTTTGCAGTTTAGGGGAGTTACTGATCCTAATTCCAGTCTTCCCCCTTTAACATAGAAAACTCTACAAAGAGTTAGGAATTATATCATAAAGGTAACCAAATAAAATTCAGTAGAGGGAAACTGAAAGACAGAGAGAGATGCAAGGTGGGGGGGGGGGGGTTAGTGATCATATTCTTGAGCTTTTAGTTTTAACTTGCTGTGTGTATTTATGTGAAAGATAGTGAGGGAGTGTTCATCTAATGGTATTCAGGTACAAAATAACAGTAAGGCTCTCTGTAAGTCATGAAAGCAGTGAGAATCTGTTTGATATGTTAAATAATCACTAAGACGTCATAGATTATGTTTTAAAATTTTATATTGTGTTTGAGAGATTGATTATTTCCCTCAATATGAAGAAGTACGATCACGAAAGAACCATGATGCCAATATAGGTGAGGTTGTGTGAAAAAATATTTTAACAAGCTCCACATTCTGCGCCTTTAAAAATGCTGATTTAAAAATGACTAACATGGCTTTGGTATACTGTAATTGCTACTGGTGATAAAGTGACTAAATTATGTACATATGTTGGCTTCCTCTTCTCCTGTCTTGAATTCTACTAACTGAAATTAAAACAAATTGTTTGATAATTATCTAATATAGACATTGTGCAGGGCACATGCCTGTACCATATCCATATACCTTAGTACAAGTGTTTTTTTAAATATAAATATTGGGTTCCAAAAAGAGATACTGCTTTCCCCTCCCTCCCTTTCCCCGACCCAGGGGGGTAGGAAGCTTCCAAAAAGTGGGGTGCACAACATCAGAGGGGCACTTTCTCATTCCACAACCACCACTCGTTATGCTATAAACTGATTCACACCAGCCATATCACTTAAATATATATGATGTGTTAGTATGCTATCAATAATACTATGTATGGTGCATGTGAATAATTAAAATAAAATATTAAAATTAACAAAGCTATAAGATATCCAAAAGACAGTTCTTCAACAATGGGGCACATTTTATTTGCCAGTAGGGCACTTTTGCTATTTTGAGAAAAATGGGGCCCCTTCCCCCCCTCCCCCCTGCGGCCTGACCCATTCCATCATGTTGTAATGTGACTGGCAGGTATTGTTCTTGCCTTTAAGAAATTTAATTTGTTATCGTTTTAAGTACAAGTTACGAGAGGTCAACTCTTATATCACTCCTTAGGAGTGTTATACCTCAAATTCGAAAGATAACTTTACTGATGATTTGTTACAAAGTACTTCATGAACTTTATTAAAGAAGATATATGCCTTAAATATGCCGATATTGTGTTGTTTACCCTGTCTTTGTGTTGTAAGGAATGGTTTACAGACCAGGCTACAAGTAGTATCATCAACCAAGGGCGTAGGAACCGGGGGGGGGGGGGGGGGGGCTGGGGGGGGGTGCGCCAGCCCCCCCCAGTGAAAAATGTGGGGGGGGCGGAAGTATCATTCCGCCCCCCTGCTCAGCAAGTCAGAAAACCCCTTTTTCATTTCCAAATCAGAAAAAAATCTCATTTGGAGCACCAAATTGCATCTAAGGCCAGGTGAAAATGCAAAATTATTTACAAAATTGAGTGGGTGTTGAAGTGTGCTATATTGCACCAAATTGCATCTGAGGCCACCTGGAAATGCAAAAAAAAATGTTAAGGGGAGGGGGTGTCCAGTTGTACAGCCGCTAAAACTTTTGGAGAGCAAAACAAAGTGATTTTCAAGTATAGGAGAGAAGCTCCTTCCCTCTCCTCTCCCATTAAGCTAAACTTCTCAAAAATGCATTTTAGTTAGTTTTAGTTATTTTTTTTTGTGGGGGGGTGGCAGTTGGGAGACAAATTGAATGATATCATTATAACATCAGTTACTTTGGGACATTTGTTCCTCTTTTGTTTGGAGAAGTATGTTTAAACCTGAGAACTGGTAACATTAGCCTACAATTAGTCATAGTTGCAAAAGTCTGTGACTAGGTCCCAATCTTCACTTCCAGCAATCTTACTATTCAATCGTAATGCAACCATTAAAAAAAATATGTGGAGAGTGGGGTAGTCATGTTTCTATAGTTGTCATGACTTTCAATGTTTTCAGATTTAAAATATGCTAACTCTCTGGATGCTTCTTTAATGTTCAAGTGGTCATTATTTCAGCTATTCTCTGCAGACATAAAAGTTGTATCCATTACATACTAACTAAATCAAATCATTTCCTTAAACTTCCCGACCCCAGGTTGGGGACATGAATTAAGTTAGCTGATAAACTCCAAGCTACTGACAGACGTGCTGACTGGCCAATAAAGATAATACCTCTGTGACAGGGGAAGCAGTTTATGGTCAGCCATATCCCCACATAAAATTATTGCTGAATTTCAAGGTAATTGCTTAAATAATGCATTTTTCCCTATGGCAATTTCTACGCCCCCCACCCCCTCCCCCAACACACATCTCTGCCCACAAGTGTACTATGGTGCTATCAAATTTCCCACCATTTCGTCGATAGTGGAATTCTTTTAAAACTTGGACATTAAATGCCTGTGTTACAGTTCATGAGAAGAAGAAAACAAAATTATGGGATATTCCGCACAAATGAAAAGAATTTTAAATTTTGGCGCTATTGGCCTTCCTTACGTACATTTCCCAGCTAGCTATGAAAGAGTCCAAACAAGTACCAGCGCGAAGTACAAACACCATGCCTTTGACATAACTAAAGTGATAAAGTTTACATAAATCACTCCAAATGGTGATATCGTGTGCCGCATTTCGCCAAAAATGTGGCAGTGTACTGCAGCTTCACAGGTAATTATTAAGAAGCGATAGCAGAAGCATTTACATAGGAATATAATTACTTTAGTGTCGTCTGCCCATCTAATGATCTAGTGAGTAGTGCTGTATTGTTATTCACTGGACCTTGGAAAATTGGATGTAGGCTAGTTAGCCTACTGTAGGCCCCTAGGCCTAGACCAGCTATATGGCTGTCCTTTTGGATGCGAAATGACTTAAGCCTAATGACAGCAATTATCACCACCTCATTTTACTTATCTTTATCCTTCTTTATCCTTTATCCCTAACGATAGATCCACATGCCAGAATAACTGAAGATGACATTTACATAGCCTACCTTGCCCTTGGTCTACTGGGGTGTTACTAAAACGAATGACAATTGCGTTGCACATAACGAATGACAATATGTTGTACACACTAAAAAATTGCGTTGACTAAAAGGAATGACAGTAATGACAGCACAGACATTTGCTTCAACCGGATATCACAGTTCAGACTTCGTGGGTATCTAGATACGGACAAGATAAAAACGCACCTTACAGTCTGATTTTGAAAAGTAAATTTAACGTCATTTTTCCGATATTAATTGTTAGAAATTAACAATACTATAATCTTGAAACGGCTTCAGTTATCTTTCTATATAAATCTACAGAGGTAAAAAGCACAGCACTCAAGCGCATTCTCACACAAAAACTTTCCCTGTGGTTTCTATCCGTAAATTACACCAAAACCCTGCAACCACGTTAGATGCGATTTTCCTCAAATCATATTTGGGCAAAAAACCAATAACCGCATTTACTCCACTCCGTTAATCATTCCATCTCTTCTCAATACTGTCCTTCGTTGTCATTCGGTGTCATTCGTTGTCATTCGCCTTCATTCGCTGTCATTCGCAAATGATAATTAACCCTGTACAAAGTCAATTGTCATTCAGTCATTCGCTGTCATTCGTTTTAGTTTGCCCCGTCTACTGAAGAGCCATACTGGAAAGTACGACCTTTCACACAAAGATCTTTGGCGTATGGAAGTGTACGCCAATAAATTTGGCGTACGGTGTACATTACTGCCCCAAGGAAAAGTACGACAGTTGGCGTGGCGTATCACGTAAGCGTGGAGGAAAATTCAGCCGCAACATTGCAAGTGATGCAACATGGTTCATACCATCGAGTTTAATAAATCTGGAGAAACTTTCACACAGTAAATAGGTGCGTACCATGCATGGAGGGTCATGTGATGTGTTCCAGGGTGGTACTAATATATTACTATCCCCATTACGCATGATGATTTCACCCAAATTTTCATTACACGAAACCTCCAAATATACAAATACAGATGTAAGTTATATGGTCCGGGAAGTGCCATTTCCTGCGATCTGGGAGGCATTATTGACCAAAACTTTTTGTGTATGCTCCACGCCAACCGATGGTGGTGCTCCGCTTAGATAGTGTGGCGTACAAATACAGAACAAAACCACATCCACCTTGGCGTATTTCTTTGGCGTATGGTCACAGTTCTTTCCAGTCTGAAGAGTAAGATTCTAACATAGGTTCGCCTAGGTCATAACGAAGCCTATAATATTTCAGTCTATTAATATATCTACTAGAATTGTACAAATATTCAAACACATTCTCCATTTGCAACATATTCCCAACAATGTATTAGTTAGTGTGGCAAAAGGGTATAGGGCCTAAGCAGTAAAGCAGGCTAAAGCCTAGCCAGTAATCTGAGTCTTGGGGTAGGCTAGGCCAAAGCCTATAGCCAGGTATGTTCTGGATAGTAACTTTAATTACAGGCAATTTGCATAAATTTACTCAACTATGATTTAAAGGCCTAATGATATTCACTTACCATGTTTGGACAAAGCTTTGTAGGCAATACAACACACTCAAGCCACTACTCGTGATAACATCTCATCTATTGATGACAATATGAGACTGAATGTAGATATGCATCAAACTGTTTGCACTCTCACTTCATAAGGTGGGATCTGTTATCCTGCATAATCTACTACCCACTTTGCAACATTAACATTTAACTGAAAACTTCATGCACAGACTAATATGGAAATATTACACAAAAGTAGGTGTGTGGAAAGAGGGAGGGGAGTGGGGTGGAAGGTGGAGGGAGGGTTGCTTCTTCACTGCATTTTCCTGGGACAACTATGACACTATCTGAGTGGAGCACTAAAATAATACAAGCAAGAAAATGTTTGCCATATGCTTCTCTGATACCGGAAATGACACTTTCCAGACATTAAAAGTTGCATAAATAAAGCACTCCACTTGTTCATAAGAGGCGAGAAAATGTTTCAAAGTTGGTTCTTATAAGTCAGGAGTATAGTAATTACTACTCTGATCTGGTCACCATAACATGTCTCTCTTGTGAAAAGTACACCTACCCTTTCGGAAAAATGGGTAAAATCAAATTCCGTTTTCAAAGTCGAATGGACAATGTATGTATGACGACTTATAAATGATCTGGCTCTTTGCCTCACTTTTCTCAAGGCTTCACTGCTTCAACACACGATTACTTTAATTATGTCCCATTGAGATACTTTTCTTGACTCACAGACAAAATGTTTATCGATCCTTCCATACAGAATCTCATATAATCTTTGATACAGCAATTTTTTTTATTCTCGTATATTCTCCTATAGGCAAATATGGAGAATAGATGTGCAATACAGTGTGTCAGTTGTGGGAAGCATGTCCTCTACCTTGCACACCATGTAGCCAGGCAACACCAGGTGAAGGACAAAGGCCAAAGATTGCGGCTTAAGTACTGGTGAGGACAAATGTAAGTAGGAAATGTTTGTGAAAAGTATCATATTCACACAGTGTAAGAAGTAAAGTTCTAATATTTTGACAAGTAAAATTACTGCCTTTTCTTATTAAGGAACTCACATTGTTCTTCCAATTTGAATGACAGCATCTAGCTCTCTCCTTTTCTGCTCAAACAGCATGCAATTGTAGTAGCATCCTGTACTTCTGCCCTTAATCAAAAGTACTTTTATTGCAAGTTACTTTCAGATATAACCCTTCACGGTTCAAAAGGTCTCCTGTTAGAAATAACCCTTCACAGTTCACAAGGTCTCACCTGTTAGATCTAAAGATGCAGTACTTTAAGTGGCTAGACCATGTTTCATATTGTGTGATGTGACTCCAGTCAGTCAGTAACTCTATTCCAGCTAGATCTGAAGATGTTGTAAGTGGCTAGACCATGTTTTGTGTTGTGTGATGTTACTCCAGTCAGTCAGTAACTTTATTCGGCAGTGGATAACTTTGATTTGTCCAGCGAAAAATCCTGGAAAAGTAAGGAAATTTCAGTTTCAACCCTGATAGTTATTGAAATCTTTGATAGCCAAGTACTGTAACAAATTTGTGTTGAGATAATACTAATAGTATGAAATGTTATAAAAAGGTGAAGCTAATATGTATAATCAAACAAGGTTTTGAGACTGAAGACTTTTATTAACTTGGAGATAATGAGCTTGGTTTCTTGGTAGCACATGCAATAAAAATACTATTTTTATGTCATAATATTTACTCACAATACTTTTGTTAAATTTTGAAAGTAAATATTTTATCAAAATGCCACACTTTTGGACCCATAATGTATTGAATAACCCATCATGTAAGTTTCTAAGATAGTAACCATGTTTTAATTTATTTGTATCTTCACAGAGGGGCAATCCTATACTGTACAGTAGTTACTCAGATTTTGATGGTGACTAGAGTAAAGAATTTAAGTGATGACACACTGGAAGGAAAACCTGCAGATAGAAATAGATGGAAGTATGTTGAAATAAAGTATTCAGAGAATGAATTGTGACTTGAATATATGGCATATTGCAGTGATTTTTTGATGGACAGGAGAGTTTGCAGCTAATCAATACATTTTGCTGCCATCTTAAAGTGTTTAAATGATTACCTGCTTAAATATTGATATCGTACAACATGGTGGATACCAAATCAAATTCATCAGTTGCGCTATTATGCCTTGGTTAAATATTTTGTAAAAAGTGTGATGTTTGTTGACATAATTTTCAAATTCATCCTCAAAGCATATAACATTGTTGAACTGATGAGTTTCAAATAGACATAAAATAGCAATGAAAAATGAACTAATTGACATGATTATAGCAAAGTATGGTCTGTGAAGGGGTGTGTCTCTTGTCTGTTCATGGGTCAATTATACTATCTTTCACTTGCATCATTTCAGGAAAGCAGGAATTGTTGCTTGCAGTGCTGAACTGTTTTTATCCAAGTTTACAGTGGCTTTTCTTATTGATTAATGTTGAATGTGTTTCTGTAATTTTTTAATTTTTGTGGTTGTAATTTCATGTTTGTCCTGTAATTTTTAATTCTGTTCTCTTTCCTTTTTACAGTAGCTGTCATTTCCTTGCCCAACATGCTGTTACATTGGAAAAGCACTTTTATATATGGTTCATCATTGTTTATACAACTACAATCATGGCAATCTAATGTTTTACAAATATCTAAGTAAAATCACAACTTCAGTAGCAGTATCTCCAGGCCAGCCAATTTGAAGAAGTTCAGATTTACCATTTAAAAATTCATAAAATATAGTATTTTCCCATGTGACCTAATTAATATGATCTGAGCAACCAATAGTGAGACATATAGCAGGGCTCTAAGCCAGGTTCACTTGTCCAAAATCAAGTCCAAGTCAACGTGTCCTGAGTCCAAGCCAAGTCAGAATCAGAGTGAAGGCCGGGACAAGAATATCAGAGTCGAGAATCCAGTTGAAACATAATTTTGATTTTTGTTGATCACACCAACTTGGCTGGCCTGGATGTAGTGCCATTGCTAATGTTGTTTGTGATTGTACTTAAATATTTGCAAATATTGGATTGCCATTGTGTTATCGATAAGGCATGATAAGTATGGACAGTTTGTCAACTGCTTGTGACAATTAGGATTCAAAGACATTTTAAAACTCTTGGCATAGTAGTGTTAATGAAGCAGTCTACGAGTCATGTATTACAAGTTTTCCCTGTCATATTGTATGGGAGGGGGCAGAAGAGAGTAAAGGAGGCTACTTGGGAATGGTGGGTACTGGTGTGGAGGAGGGGTAGGGAAAGATTAAACTTTGGAACAGGAGGACTCCCAGAAAAGTTGTCCATAGCTGTTTAAAACTATGAATGCGTCATTTTAACCTCAAACCTTGTTTATTTTCAGTGTGATAATCACCATGCAAAGCTCAAAGATCATCATTCAAGGGACTTGTGCGAAGAGACCAGCAAGAAAGTTAAAATCCTAGATTAGAGGTGAGAGGTTTGATCAGACATAGTGAAGTCTGCATGTTTTTGTGTGATTATGTGTGTGTGTATGTCTTATAATGGAATCTTGGGTTACAGTATATAGTTACTCATACCATAAATTAATTATGAATTAAGTTTTCAATATATACACAACTATAAAGTAGGTAAAATTTCATCAAGCATGGGATGTGCTGCTGTACAACATAAATTGACCTTACCAAAATTTTAAAACTTTATTATAACTCAAACATAAAATTTTTAAAAACAAATTTTATGGACCAATACAAGATTTCTACATGCCAATAATTGGGTGAATGTTTTGTTACATTTCATAAAGTTGTATTTGTGTTGTGTGGATCATTCCATTCTAATGCCAATTAGTCCAAAAACATAACATTGACTGTTACATTTAATAATTGTGGTTTTTTTACCAAATTTTCTTGGTTGATTACTGTAGGTGTTAACATGTACTGGGGAGAAATAATCATATTGGAGAATATTTTACCATTTTGTTAAATTTGCTAAACTAGAATGTTAATTCCTGTATGGCTATAACATTATTTTATTTTTTCCATTTGGATTGAACTCATGTAAATATGATTATTATCATTACTTTATCAACAATGCAGATTTGAACAATTTGCACTTTTTAGTAAAAGTTAATTAATAACAACTTTTGTGGCTAATAGCTCATTTTTGGCAAGGAAGTCGTTTTTATTGGTGGTTGGTCATATGCAAACTCATCCCTTACTAATTTAATTATGTGATTAATTGTTGGTAAACAATGAAAAGTTCACACTAACTACTGTATCATTTCATGCGAAATAATGATCAGTAGTGCAAGCAAGCCATGATATTTCTACTGGTCTAGATTGTCATTACATATTTTTCTTTTATATAGACAAAATGATTGATGCCAAAGATATAAACACAGTAGTTATGATGCTGAAGAAGGAGACAACACCATACATCAGTGAGTTGTATTGTCTTGAAACAATTGATTGGCTCCTTGTTAATTACTTCCCATACTGGAGGCAACTAAAATTTATGCAATCAAGTTGGTGTCTGGGTGTGTATGTGACAATGAGCTTGTGAACAAAATATCTCTACAAAATGCATACTAGAGTGATACCATACTTGGTTAATAAGACCCAAAATGACATGTTTGTTGGACAGTACGAATGCATATATTCCATTATATTTCAGTAACTAAACTGATTGAAAAAGAACATTTTTCCTCTCTGCATGCAAATTATTATTTTTGTTTTGTCTAAGGTTAACTTCTAGCTAGGCTGACTCCTACTGGCTCCTGCTCAACTTGCTCACCACATGGTAGAGCAAAGAAATACTATCATAAATGCATACAATTCAGCCATTACATCTTAAAAATGAAAATAGTGTTATTGAACTAAAATGTTACAAAATATCTTACTTATATGATGAATATTAATTATCCTTCCTGAGTGGATGAGATTGCAAGTCTCAGCTCGACACATGGTCCTTGTCATTGATGGAATGTGTACATGAGTACAGGTGATATTTGATATTAGAAAAGTAGGTTTGAAAAGTTTGGTTTGTCCTATTGCTGTTGTCTATCAGGTGCCTGGATGACTCTGATGAATTAGCTGAGAGTAGTGATCTTAAAGGGGAGCATTGGTTTAATTCCTTTTAAGTTGCTGATGTGATTACAAGTCTCAGCTCATCACCTGATTGGTTGTTGGCATTGATGGCTTATGTTCATGAGTTGCTAAGGCCTGTGCCATTTAAGTAAATTGTTCATGTGGAACATTGTCCTTATTTACAACTTTTTATATCTAAACAATGAAATTAAAACTTCATTGTTACTTAAATCACATCAAATTTATGCATGTTGATGACCCACATTTGACCTTCATCACTTCTCAGCAATAAAGCACCTGTCTGAACATATGATATTCCACTCTAAATTTGCTGAACATGACATTTTGTCACTAATATCTGAGAGTTAATCCTAATATTTGAATATTCATAACAGCATCTGGCAATTTTTAAAAGTACACATTGGATAGATGTGAGGAGGCAAACTGTTAGGTATGTGGGAATTTGAAAGGATTTCTACTTGGGAGGCACACTGGTAGTGTGCAAACTGGTAGTGGGACAAAATGACCTGTTATCTTCTCAAACTGCCAAAATGTTGATGAATGAAAACATAGTATAGAAGCTTCTATTTCTTAAATGCATTTTCATATATTTTGATAATTACTTTCAAGAAAATGTAACAGTAACTTCAGTCCCATACAGAAACTAGAATTTCTTCACACATTTACTGTGCAAAAAAATGTTTATATATTCAAAGCTAATTGTTGAGGGCATATTCCAGTTGGTTCATGGTGAGTCACTCTAGAGATCACATTTTGTTTAGAGGTACTGATCAAGTTAGGTCTATAAACAATTATCTCTACATTTGACAAATTTCACCGTGATGTCTTTGTTGGTATTTCAACAAAACTAACAAGTTAGTTTTAAGCAAAGTTCTGCAAAAGTTTATCAGCTGCAAAACCTCACTTTAAACATACAGCCGGCTGTTGGCCAACAGGTACTGATAGAGTGCTGCAATATTTCTGTACCTTTAAAGTAGGGGGCTACCATGGACCATGATATTTTCTAAACCAGCCCCTTACTATTAACCTCAAAATAACAAAATAAATTACTGAATGCAAATGAAAACTCCCATTTTATAAGGGTAAATTTCCACTCCAACCTGTTTTTTATCATTTAACCAATAACTCATTTGATTATAAATGAATTTGGATTCTACACTTGTGCAAAAGGAAATATCATCTGCCAATAGATAATCACTAGTTATGGCTGGTACTTAAGTGGCTATCTTTGGTGTGGACGCTATAAATAATCAAAAGTTGCTGTGAGTCTTAACTACTCTGGATCATACCTTGCCACTTGGATTTGTTTTTAACAAATATTCATTTTCAGAGCAACATGTCTCTGATACAAAATGGAAAAAAAAAATCAAACAAACCATATTAAAGAATTCTTTCCTTAAACTTTCTACCTATTATTAGATTAAACAGTAGTAATTATTTCTTAAGCGGCGACTTATGGGACATCATCCAGTTTGCTTCTGCTTTTAACTTACTGCTTTCAATGTCATTGCATTTGTATTGTTTTTATGATTTTAAATGTTTTGTGATGTTATCTCTCTTTTTTATGTAGTTTCATAATAAGATCACCCTACACCAGGACTGCCTCCATCATGTACAATCAGAGTGTGATAAGGAAGACTTTCAAGTGAGGTTCATCATTGATACCATTGGTAAGATGTAAAAAAAATCATTTAATGCCTTTTTAGGATATTCTGTATGATAGTGCATCAGATTCAAGTGGGAAATGATCCACAGCTTAAACTATAAAACTAACACTAAAGATTTCAACTTGAACGTTGGTCAAATTGCTTTTACTGACATTGGAGTACAGTATGTTAAAGGTAGTCTGTATTGGCCCTAAATTTTGGCATGCTTAAATTGCTAGAAGTTTCAAAAAGCACTGACCTTGAGGTCTTTACTTTCCAAACTGTTCTCATATTCTAAATGAACACACAAGATGACTAAATGTCCCAGTGAGGTAAATTGATTAGTTCCAATATGGAAATTACCGCCATTAACTGTTGCTCAATGGAATACTATTATGAATACAAAGCAATTTTTCTTCCTGCCACTGGGATTGGGGTGGGGTGGGGGTATGAGGGGGTCATGCCCAGTGTCTCTCTCATTTTGTTTTGTCCTTTTTGTGAGTGGGGAGATGGGGGGTGTTCATTTAGAAGAGTTGGTCTTGATAACATTACTGTTTCATTATAATGGTTGTAAAGATGGAGGGATGGGGGTGAGCAGAAAGAAGGGAGATTATTTAAGAACAAAATCACTTGTAGAACACCAACTGTGTATGGCCTTCTGTGATTGTTCCCAATCCGATATGGAACGCGGGAAGTGAGGCTGTCCAAGATTGAAGACATTGGACACAACATCAAAGAACTCTTCTATTTTCTTTCCCTGTATCAGAAAATCTTTTTCAATCCATTCCTTTTTTGACATCTTGACAGGAAGAGGAGTGTTTGCAACAAAGTAAATCAGGCAAGGTGATTTCTAGCTAGAGTATGGAGGAGAAATAATTTCTCCTGAGGAGGCATTCAAAATAACTAGAACCAAGGAAGATGGCAACACCTTCTTGTACTTTTATGAGAATGGTGGACTATAGAATGGTAAGTTAAAATGTTTGCTTCCCATATTATGGTCTGTAAATGTTTATTTTTCTTTGACTATTCACAACATTAAGGATAACAATTTAAACTTTGAAATGCATATTTTGTTCTATAAATATTCACAAAATGGAGGGTTCGAATGTCACACTACTTGCTAATTTGTGAGTAGGATTTTATTATTACCAGGAGAAAATGAAAGGCACTACTATTTTTCATGGCGTAGCCTTAATTCCCTGAGAATATTCGCTGCATATTTCTACAAATAAAACCTAGTCTACTTTCCAAAGATTTGTCTGATGGAGCGAGATATCACCTTTGAATTACACTGATTTTTCACCAGAAGTGGACTTGAAGCAAACGAGGGTGATGTCAGAGTTACGCACTGACAACAAAGCGTTTTTTTTTACCTTTCACAAACTACTGTATGTTTGCACCTTGGAATGAATAACTTGCAAATCAGGAATCATACTTTATGCTTGGGTTGACTTTTGTGTGAAAAGAGACAACTTCAAATGTACATCAAAACATATGACTTGAATCAAATTTCTCCAGAATGTTACATTCATTTTCCTATTTAACCTGTTAAAAATTCATTTTGGCTTGTACTATCATATACAATGGGTGATCTGTCTATGCAGCTCTCTATACAGTGTGTCAACTTTTACAGTTGTTCAGTCCTGCTCCTTTGGTTTCATAGTCATTCTGAATTGTTTTTATAATCCACTTAAACTTTCAATTTGTTGCCCTCAGTATTGATGCTACAGACACAGCCTGTGTTGCAAAGATGGTAAATGATGAGATTGGCAGGGAGGCCAATTCTGTTATGAAGAAACAAATACTTGAAGGAAGAGTCTGTCTCTGTTTGTTTGCCCTAAAAGACATAAAACATGGTCAAGAACTTCGGTACGACTATGGGCAAACAGATTTACTGTGGTGAAAGAAGGTAAGAAAGAAATTGCAAGGCATGAGTAAATATTTACTTCATAGTTAAACTTTAATAGGGTATGGAGAAACATGTTTAAGATAAATTCCAGTATACCCAGTATCTGAAGGAGATCGTTCACTGAATACCACCTGGCTGAGGATTCTGTCCGTTACAAAAATCTTGGACATTCCTCCAAACAACATGAATCTTGATTCATATAAGAGATGCGGGATTTGTACAAAATTGCTCTGCAATGGTGATCAGTGTTTACAGAGCAAATCATGAGGGTGGGATGCAGGACATACATGAATGTATGAAGGAGTGAGCCCTTCTGGCTATCTGCTTAGCTGCTTCACTTTACTTTGGCAAATCTGCCTTAAAACATCGAAAAGACCGTTTAGCTCAGAACGATAAGATAACTATTGAGAAATGTACAAGACCCTAGGAATGAATATAAACATCAAGTATGGGGGGGGGGGACTCTGAGCAAAGATGTGTTCAGCTTTGTGTAAAGAAGGAAGGTGTACTCTGTGTACACTGAAGCAGCTGAAACTATGGTCTTAACAAGACTAAGTATGATAGAGGGTTTTAACCTTTCGCAGGGCTTCAAAGATATCTCTAACTTTTTCAACCTCTAACTGTGGTAAGTGTTTCCTGAAGAAAGACCACCATTAGAAATCAATCAGCAAGGTAACACTGAGAAAAGTATTTTAGTAAAATAAATAGAACTTGACAAGAAATGTTCTTATTGATTGTGGGATTCAAATGTTGGAAAAGTCGGGGCAATAACATACCTGAATGATAAACCCTAAACAAGAGCTTACAGTAACCACTTGAAAGTATTCTACAGAATGTAGTTTTGGCTTTCAAAGTGTAATTGATCAAGCATTAGCTTACATACTACATAGGAAAGGCCAACTGGAAATCTTTACTTTCCAAACTATTCTCATATATTCTACATGAACACATAAATTGATTGAATGTCCAATTGAGGTAAATTTATCAAGTTTAAAAAAGGAAGGTACCTCCATTTATTGTTGCTCAATGGAGTACTATTATCAAGACAATCCAATTTTCTGTCCTGCCACCTGTGGGGAGGGGTGGGGGTGAGGGGGTTGGATCATGCCCAGTGTCTGTCTCATATTTTGTAATATGTATAGTACCAGGGTAATGCAGAGTACTGTTGAAACAGCTTTATGACACTTTCCTTTTCTGGGGTGGGGGGGGGTGGGTGAGTTGGTCTTGATAACATTACTGTATCATTATAATGGTTGTACAGATGGAGGGATGGTGGTGAGCAGAAAGAAGGGAGATTATTTAAGAACAGAATCACTTGCAGAACACAAACTGTGTATGGTATTCTGTGATTGTTCCCAATCCGATATGGTATGGGGGAGTGAGGCTGTCCAAGGTTGAAGACATTGAATGCAACATCAAAGAATTCTTCTATTTTCTTTCCCTGTTCAACCCATTTCTTTTTTAACATCTTGACAGGAAGGGAAGTGTTTGCAACAAAGGAAATCAGGCAAGGTGATTTCTAGCTAGAATAAAGAGGAGAAATCATTTCTCCTGAGGAGGCATCCAATAGAGCTAGAACCAAGGAAGCTGGCAACACCGCCATGTACTTGTATGAGAATGGTGGAATTATAGAATGGTAAGTTAAAATGTTTGCTTCCCATTTTATGGTCTGTATATGTTTAATTTGTTTTATGACTATTCACAACATCAAAGATAACAATTTAAAATATGCATATTTTTTTTCTATAAATATTCACAACATTCAGGGTTCAAATTTTGACTATATCAATCACTAATTTGTGAGAAGGATGTTATTATTGCCAGGAGAAAATGAAAGGCACTAGTAATTTTTGGGGAGTAACCTAACTTACCCTAGAATTTTAGGTACACATTTCTACAAATAAAAGTCTCCTTTCAGAAGATTTGTCAGATGGAGGGAGGGGGGGGGGGGGAGGACTCAGGGTAGCATGGCCAGAGGTTGATATTTAATGTTTTGTGGAATGTGGAAGAGAGGGAGGAACTTTTTTCTAGAGGTAGGGAGGGGCTGGCACAAAACAATGCACTAAGTTAAGTGCAGAAAATCTAGCCTAAACATTGGTTAAAAGAAAAAAACAATTTTTTTTTATGAAAAACAAAACAAATGCATAGCCATGCTTACAAGTTTTACATGTAGTCACCTGTAAGTGGATCGTGGAGCTAAGAATAATAAATTGGGAAGAGGGGAGGACTGGGGAGAGAGGGATGGGTGTTTATAAGGTACAGTACCGCTCACGTATAACTCGCGTAGACGTATACTCTACGTTTATCTATGCGATTATACGCGATTATACGATGTTATACGTTTCTGTACGCGACTTTCTACGCGGCGTCTACGCCGTGTCTACGCGGCTTAGGGCTTCGCTTCAGTGCACCTGAATAGGGATTATACGCGCGTAAAGAAGTACAATCTCGTATAATCTGTAAACGTAGGGTATTCTCAGCCGCTTTATATAGCAGAGCTTCTATGGGTTAGAATAAACTGTGATGCAGAAAAGAGTCAGTAAACTCAACATCAAGTAATGTCTCCTAAGCCTTTCCAAAATATTCAACCACAGAGTAAGCATATACTTAAGCCGTTAAGAATAAGAGTAACAAAGAAAACTGCGCTACTAGAAGTACAAACGATCGATACAATCAGTGCAGGAAAACTTCAGCAAGGAAACTTTATCAATTACAATGTGCACCAGTCTGTTAATATTTATACGAGTTCCTCCCGTTGGGCATTAAATTGAATGTAGGAACAATTAATGAGAACTAGGTAGGCCTTGGCTTATCCTACCTTTTAGCATTCATCGAAAGTTACGCCGTATATACCTCGCAAGAAAACCACGTTAGCCGTTTAACGAAAAATAAAAAACAATATTTGAACTTGAAGATCTGACTTCTCCCAAAATGCAATGACAAGGTTTTGGTTAGGCCTACTATTAAAAAATATTTTCAGAAGAAAACCCTTACGATTTTTTCCACAAATATTGAGGCTTAGGTATTAGTGCTTCCTCACAATCAACGAGCCTCCCTGAATTTCGCTCCGCTTACGTTAAACTTCTATATATATATAACACGTGGAAAGACCCGATTTTTTACACACATAATTCCCATTGACATTAGTCACGGAACATAAATTGGTCATCGACATTCGAACTTGCCCAGGTTCACTTCACCATGGGAACGACACAACAAATTATACATGATAGTAAATTTTCCCGCCATCTGGACGCTGAGGTGTTCAAGCTACATCAACAGTGTAAATTTCCAGGAAATGTGGGCGGGGTAATGACAGTGTTGACGAAAGAAGTTTTACCAGTCGAAATTTATGATTGGTTGCCTTTTTAATAAAATGTTATCAAAAACACAAACATAAGCGACTTTGGACACTTTTCCTACTGTATATGTAGCGTTTCTATTTTGCACTCCTGGCACGATGCCAAACAAAATATTTCGAAATGCAGTGTATTGCTTTTTCCACAAGGGCCATTGTTGGTATGTTACATTGAAAGTACATAGGCCTGGCCATTCAGAAAGTGTTGAAAAATCGTGTAAGGTGAATTAATGATTTGAACAAAGTCAAAGGTGATACAACTTTGAACACAAAATTGCTGCGAAGGACTATATTGAAGTAACGTCATGTTTTGACAAAGCATTCAATGTACAATAACTATTTACTAACCTTTTGAAACAAAAATTCAAGCAGAAGGAGTGGGGAGCAGTAACACGAAATAAGAGAAATATCGACATATTGATGATAATGGCCATCGGTGTCAGGCGACAACCAACCATTCCCACTATATCTTATCCTGGTTCTAAGTGGCTTCCGTTCAACAAAAATATCGTTTTACCTAGGCTCAAAACGTCGCACAAAATATTTTCAAAACAACGGTACACATGAAATAATCCAATAAATCCCAGACTGAACAACGAATATAAATACGGTACACTACAGCATCGTTACTTTATTGTTTACCTCCTGCCGACACAACCGAAAATGTTTAATGTTTAATATGTAACACGGAGATACGTATTGAACTTTTTTTTAAATAATTTCAATGTTTTAACATGTCCCTCCCGTAGCTCCTTAAAAGTTGCTAAGCTTTTTATTAATAACGCCGAAAGTACCGCCATTACCAGACACACAAGGCGCCACGAAATGTAACACTGTTTAAAAAGTCGGAAACATCTGAAAGTACTAGTAATATGTAAATGTTACGAATGTTTTACCCCTACGTTAAGTGTATTTTTTCTCACCGTTCAATCGCACGGTTAGTTTCCTTTTTTTTTATCTTCAATGGTTATCGAAGTTTGTTTTTTGACAATGAGGAATTGTTATTCGCAAAATTTGAACATATTGAGAAACAAATCCCAGGGCGTAAAATCTCACGAACATACTTGTACTTCCAGGAATCCAGGGTAAAGCTCGTTGCTGCAAAGGTTGAGCTCACACACGCTAAGCAAGGTACCTGGGAGACTGCTTGGGCCACCCCTCCTCTCTTACGAGATGGGTTAATATAGTGTTGCACGTTTTTTGGCAGTTTGCCAGGGTTGTAACAACTCCTTGTTAGGTCAGAATGGAATGCAAATTAACAGGTGTCAGGCTTGTAAGCAGAAACCAGGACATGACCTAGATTTCCAGGGTAGTCAATATTCTGCGCGCGCACCTGCAGTTGGGATATTTGGTGATCACGTTTTAGTACGCATGACATGGGAAAACGAAAACCTCAAATGAAACTTACTGTTGGAATACGTGGATTTTACTCTTCTGATGTTCGGTTACAACTGGTTCTTATAATGTCAAGTTGAATGGAGCTGGTAAGCATCTTAGCGCCATTTTAAATTGTGCTCGAACACTTTTGTCATGGCCAATCAGTCTGTGGATCCTAAATGTTTTTTATTTGGCAAACGGACATTCAAGGATAAAAGTCATGCAATTGGAAACTGTTTTCCTACATTCTAAGTATAAGTTTTTTTACGTAACACCTCTTTTTTTGTTCAAAGTTTTGTTTTAGCATAGGCCTACTCAAATCAACTGAGGGAGAACAGGATGTTCAATGAAGGTTTACATATTTTCATATGAAAGGTTTGCCGTTTTGCGGCAAATTCTCTGCTTCTTTCAATACATATTTTCCAATAACACACTTCTTGCGACAAAGAATTACCATACATTTGAGTTGTTCTTTTTTTTTCGAATAAAATAATGTTTCTCGTACTAAATCTGAAAAAAAAAACGGGCGGCCATTATTTTTTCTTTTCATTGCTTTAATACTAGTTCGGAATACGTGGCTTCCTTTACAAAATATTATTTAATGATAGTTTTAGATTGCTTGTAATCCGAATAGACACCCGGGGATTCAGGAAAAGGGAGGCCCTTTGCACGGGCGAAAAACATGTTTTGTTTTTACCGGCCCTGCTTCAAAGTTGTTCGGTGGAATTTTTTTCTTTTCATTCCAACGAACCAACGGTAAATTAAATAAAAATTGACAAAGAAACGCTTAGTAATACTTTATTATTTCTTCAAAATGTTGACAACTATTCAAAGTAAACTAATCCTCCGTGGAACAGAACCTCTACAACTGAAAAATAAAGTCGGGGAAAGAAACACTGAATAGAGACCCAATTAACAAAAACATTCTATGCCATCAAACACTTTACCTTCGTCCCCTTCGCTGCAAGGTGAATATCACGTCTTAAACTACGATGTAAGAAACGGCTGTTTTAAACATCTCACTAACTCTTTCGGCGACTTTAATCCCTATTCATTGAGCACAATAGCATTTCCTGCGTTTAAACTCGTAGAGGGATTATATGCGGTGTCTACGCGGCCTCTACGTGGCAATTTCTTTATCAACGAGTTTATACGCGAGTGTACGTGTTTATACGATTCTGTGCGCGTACACATGTCCAGTTATACGTGAGCGGTACTGTAGGGACAAGGGAGTGCTGGCACCATATGCCAACCACATTGTGCTTAACACTACACTCAGTCAAATGGGAGAAGCCAGCCTATTCACATGTTGAAAAAAGTAAAATTTGCATAGACTTGTGTACAACTTTGGATGTAGTGATCTGGCAGTGGATGCTAGCCTAATTTACTGAGGAAGAGGGGGTGAGCAAGGACTGGGGTGGGCAACAGGGAATTAAAGAAGTGTTGATATGGAATCATTTGATAGTTTTCCATTTTCAAGCTAATTTGAGAGATGTTTGAAATCTTTTTCATGTTGTTGTTGGTCTTAAATTTGAAATAACTTTTATACTACACAAAGAATCATATATAAGCTATCAGCATAATTAAAGACATCACAGAGAATAACAGTCTAATAAGCAATCATGTGTCCATTGAATAAAAACAACAAATATCAATGATAAAAAGGGGTTATATTCAATAAGAATTGGATTCAAATTCCTCCAGAATGTTACATCCATTTTCCTATCATACATGTAAAAAATCCTTTTGGCTTTGACTATCTTATGTATAGGAGTGATCTGTCTATGCAGCTCTCTAGACAGTGTTTCAACTTTTACAGTTGTTCAGTCCTGCTCCTTTGGTTTCATAGTCTTTCTGAATTGTTTTTATAATCCACTTAAACTTTCAATTTGTTGCCCTCAGTATTGATGCTACAGACACAGCCTGTGTTGCAAAGATGGTAAATGATGAGATTGGCAGGGAGGCCAATTCTGTTATGAAGAAACAAATACTTGAAGGAAGAGTCTCTGTTTGTTTGCCCTAAAAGACATGAATGATGAAACATGGTCAAGAACTCCGGTACGACTATGGGCAAACAGATTTACCATGGAGAAAGAAGGTAAGAAAGAAATTGCACGGCATGAGTAAAAAATCACTGGTTTGTTAAAGTTTTATAGGGTATGGAGAAACATCTTAAAGATAAAGTCTTAGTCATGATGTTTTTTTCAGAATTTAACTTGTGAAAGTTCATATCAGCATTAAGGAAAACTGAATGGATATTGCAACTGTTTCCACTTTATGTAGGGAACAGAGTGGTATGTTGTAACTGAACTGTGTAGACTTGGCGACAAACACATTGCTGGCACTAAACACATTTCTAACGTTAAAGATAAATTTAAAAACCCTTTCTGCTAGAATGAGATTTGATTGAGGAAACCTTGGATGTTGTCGTAACCTCATTATTCCATTGCAACTATTTATGTGGTTTGACACATTTCATAACATTTTTTTAAATTTAACCGTTGTGTTAGTTTATACTAATATCACCTTCATTTCTTCCCTGGAGTTCAGTACTTGTCTTACAGTACTGATACTTAGCTATGCATGTGACTATGAAGAAGACAAATATGTGCTGTGGCAGCAGAGCACAAGACTCCTTTGAGACTTTCAAGAACTCCTCCGCACATACATTACAGGTCAGTAAAATACGAGAACTCTGTTTTCTTTCTTTCATTATTTATATATTATTACAACACTAGTGACATGTTTATCAAATGACCTCATTGGTTACTTGAGTCTAAACAAGGTCATTGTTTTGTTCCAACTGTGAAGTAAATTCTGTTTGTCCAAACCGGCTAGCAAGTGGTGTTATCAGGGAGTTGTTATGGAACGTAACAACTCCCTGGTGTAATCACTAGAGGGATGACTTCAGCATGGTACTCTAATGGGGGGTGTATGGTACTCTTATTGGGGGGTGTATGGTAGTCTCATGGGGGGGGTGTATATAAGGCATGTCAAGGTTTGTAGGCCTAGACTGAATCCACAGTCTTTGTTTTCAAGAGAAGACTGAGAATTAGGATTCAGTATGAAGATACAAGTTGCTCTATTTGGTAGAAACTAATTAGCCATCCCACTGGAAGTCTTAAGTAAAACCAAAAAATAGGCATGAAGGAAACTGCCCAAAGCTTCAAATATTTTGCTATGTGGAACATGAGAATTTGTGGAAATTATTAAATATATGAACACTTTTGAACTGTTCTAGACCTACCAGGAATTTGGACCCTAAACAAAGACCCAGAGAATTATAAAAATTATAATTTGAAGCAATGTTTATAATATCACTTTTCATGGGATTAATTGTAAGGTACATAACCTTGAGAATCTGTAAGATAAAATATATACTTTACCGCAAAATAGCTAAAACTTCTTGCTGCTAAACTTTTAGAGTCTTGCTAAACTGTGAGGTTAATTTACAAATTGTAATGGAAGTTGTCAATACTTGGTAAACTATTTACAAGCTAATAGTGGCCAAACATGATGTGGTAGGAATTAGAAAATATGCAATGAAATATAAGCAAGATTTGTGTACAGAAATAAATGAATTTATAACAACCTTCTAGAACATCTGCTTAACCACCAAATCTGCTAGAAATTAAATAATAGTCACTAATGCTCTTTGCTTCATTCCTCAAATAATTTTTCTGTTGCACAAAACTTTTAGAACCATTTATTGTGAATAATCTTTCTCTTCTCAAAACAATAAATAAAAGATGTAACTGTAAGTAAATGATAACAAAGGAATGTATGATCTTATATTTCTCAAGTTTATTTTCCTTTAATAATGTTGAAATCAAATATTACAAAACGATATAATGCATTGTATGAAATATTACAAATTTCGGTCCCTGGCACCGAATGTTCCTATTTTCACCCATCAATCCTCGTCTACCACCTCCCCACCCCCACTCACTATTCACTCATCTAGTAACCTTTGTTATCTACATAAACAGATTAAGAGGGAAATATTCTAAATATGTTGCATGATTGGATAAACTTGGAAGTAAATAGTTAAAAGCCCATCTCTGTGATTTCTTCCTCAAGAAAAAAGAACTATTTCACACATTTTTGTAGAAAAATAATTATTAAAAAGTTTACTTTTGATAATAATAACATGGGATTGCAAAATAATATATATCTGGAAGTTAAGATTTCCCTCTTCCAGAAAAAAACAGAACACTGTTTAAAACATAAAAATGACAAAAATGTACAAAAAAAACCCCAAAAATCTTGCTATTGTTTGAGATCTTGAACATAACATACATCATATTGCATCTTGCTCATATCCAGATGTTTAAAGGAGCATTTTGAGGAAAAGTTTTTTTTTTTTTTTAGGCCCTGTCAAGATACTAAAATCCCATGCAACTGAAGGCCATTAATTTCACTTAGACAACTTTAACCTCAAATAATGTATTCCAAGTGGAACAATTTCAAACATGATCCATGTGATTTCTGTGCTTAAAATATGAAAAGTATCTGAGTGTTAAATATTGAAGATTAATGGATTTGTTAACCACTTTAACCACTGTCGGCTTGATTAAATTTACAATTAAACGCATAAAGCTTCTGTAATTGCTCCAAGAAAGTTGTTGTTTTTGGTTGAAAGCAATTTATTCCTTTCCTGTTGTTAGGGTAAAATGAATTGGTTTGTTTACGAAGTAAACACCCCCCCCCCCACCCCAATACAGAAATCATTGATACAAATATGTAGCTAACCTGTTGCAATATTGTTCAAAATTATACATGGCCTTAGAACTCATTTTTATACATTTCCTCCAGTTCTGCTTGTGTTAATTCTTGTTAAGAATGAAACTTCATGTCTTCTTATGGCATATATACATTTTTGTTTCGTGCGCAGTTTTTATCAAGTTTTTTTGAAACACACTTAGAAGGAAGTGAAAATACAAGGAACTCTTTTTCTGATACAACAAATTTGTTACCATTGAAGAACAGAAAGTAAAACACAAAATGTGTAATGTAGTCTAAGAGGTAAAAAATACTAACTTTGTAACACAAAAGAAGAAAAAAACTGTATGAATGTTGGTCTGTCAAATGTAATACAAACTATTCCTGTGTAAATAAAAAAAATATCTACAATGGCAGAAAAGGAGACAAAAGTCCTCCAAGCAATTCTGGGATACATATAAATATTGCAAAATTATGATGAGATATCAGATATGAAAAAGTTATCATGTGTGACATATTGATTTTTAATTTTGGGGAGAACATGAAACGCCCATTAACCTTAAATAAATATAAAGAAAATGCATTTCTTTTCCAAATGCTGAAAAAAAATAGCCATCTTAATGAGCACTCGATCCAAAACTTTTTTGGATTTAATACAAATCAATGACCTAGTTTTACGAACTCATTGTAATTAGTGACCATTTAGCAGTACATGTAATGATCCAGCAATGAGTTATGTCATAGACCCATTGAAATTAGTGACCATTTAGCAGTACGTGTAATTATCCAGCAATGAGCTATTTAATAGACCCCATTGTAATGAGTAACCATTTAGCAGTATGTGTTTTCTATTTTCTATTATCTATTGTTGTTACGTTGCAAGACAATATTACAACTGTATTATTCATTATGAGAATTGAATTCATGTTATTGATCCACTAACAAGCTCTGCCTGTATGAATTTCAATATGTTGAACAATCAATATGTTTTGTGCACATTGGGACAATCAATATTAACTTTTGCATATGAACCTCATTTTCATCTTTCTTTCTTCAAATTTTTTCAATAGTTTCAAATCAATAATCCAGCTTTTTGCCTGCAAACGGTCCAATAGTGTGATACAAACTTTTCTTGCAAAGCAAATACTGCAAAAGCAAATACCAAAGAAGCAGCTTGTGTCTCCAACATGGCTAAAAACTCATTGGATATATTTCCCTTGATGTTATTGATCAAACTTTTTTGTTGCCAATTAATTTATAAGAAGTATTTGAAATTTCCTGATACAGATAAAAAAGAGTTGGAACACAAAGATATATGTTGTTTCACTGATCAAATTTACTTTGCCATCAACTATATCAGAGTAACTGTGGTAAATATGCTAATGGCCGTCACAATGTGACAACGAACAACATCTCACCTTTAAATAAAAGACCTGGTGTCATCCCACGACAAAATAGTTAACGAGAATTACCATTAATGTATATCAGTTGGAATTTAGGTACACTTACTTAGGTACACTTACTTAATCAAAACTGTTTCAAACTGTATAAATGACAATTAACTCTACAGGGTGACAAATATTTGTAAATAGATCATTTCTTAACAAGACTGCAATTCTACGATGATTGGATGAGTACTGTCCTGAACAAACTTAACGTAGGTAAATGCCATGTATAATCCATTTTGAATCTGTTATCGATTCCAATCGTTCCAAGAATCCAGTGTTTGATAGGGGAACCATGCAACCCATATAATCCATTCTCTTCTTCACCAGGAAACACCGGCTAACATGAAACATTCTCTATCACATTCTTTAGGATTCACGTTATTGGCGGCCATATTTCTGGGATGTTTCCTGAGCAAACATTGGCAATAGATTTGTAAAGATGGTGGCTTTTCACCTCTGTACCCTTGAGTTGTATCAGACTGAATCTCACACTATTGGATGTTGAAATAATTGTATTTTTTACAAAGAGATTACATTCTATTTAAATATTTTATGTATCTTCTTCATCGCTGTCTTGATTTCTGAAAAGTTTGGTCTGTCCTCTGGTTCTTTCCTCCAGCAGGCCTGGATCCATTCCCAGACGGCATCTGGACATTCCGGAGGCTGGTTCATCCGATAGCCTGAAATTGAGGAGAAGATAGGCTTATAACCATGACAACGACAAACTGGCACAGGCATCTAACGGTCGCTATGGTAGTGGTCAATAACGAGACATTTTAGGCATATTTCCAAGAATGTCAGACTTTTTTCTACATCATTTGTATCATTCATATATATATGTAACTAGCAGTAGTTAGTGTATCTAATGTAAATTAAGGTGGCATTTTTCTTGAGGACGAAAATATGGAAGCAGTTACAGCTTTACAAAAATTAACCCCCCCTCCACTCCCCCAAAGAATAATTCATTAACTGTCTGGTACAGCTTTGGAAACCCTCTATTATACCTACTGTGGCTTTCTTGTGTAACTATAGTAACCAACTGAGGACCACCTGGTGTAACTTTTGTTATCTATTATATATCATCTTTTAATTTTAATTTTAATTGTATACAGTGAGTACTATTATTTTCCAGTTCATCTGGCCAATATTCTTATTTTCCTTAAAGGGGGAGGGTAAGGTTAAGGTGACTTCATATTCCTCTCTCATTGTTTTTCAGTACTTACCGCCCTCTATTTTCTCTCTGGCCTCGTTGTTATTCATGCCGGGGTACAGAGTGCTACCTCTGGAGAATATCTCCCAGAGGAGTACTCCATAACTCCAGACATCAGAGAGCGACGTGTATCTTCCTGAAAGAGGATAGAGAGAGGACAAGCAGAACGGGTTGATTCGTGAGGAGATAGATGATGCAAGTCTCACGTTGAATGGAAGAGTCTAAAACACATATTTATATATATATATATATATTTTATTATATATGCAAATATGCAAATATTTAATATGTAATCTGAACAAGATTTGAATGCTAGTACCACTCTGTTGATGTTTCATGCTACGATGTAAGCTAGGGGCAAATTTTTTACGGATTTTGACTGGTTGTCCATCTGACAACCCGGCCTACTAGTTTGTATGTCAAGAAAATTATAAAAATATCAAAATAAGAATCACTAATATATTCACTGTAGGAGAGATTGATTAGACCATTGATTAGATTAGATTAATCAAAACTGATTGGTTGGAATTAAACAGGACTATATCTGAGCCTTATGATGTTTTCATTTATATATTTGATTATTGATTCCTAGAGCTACAGTATGATGTGTCAACTGTTTTTAAAAAATTATTCTTATTTTTCAAATTGGGGGCCTGGGGGGGGGGGGGGATGTGGGGTGAAGAAATACATTATCAATTAATTTGGACAAAGCAAATTCTAAGATGCCAATCAGGATGCTCATTATGGATTCCAAGGGCTCAGGTAAACTCTTCAATGAAGTGGCAGGGTTTGGGATTGTAAGTGTTTCACATAATAAAACGATTTTCAAAATGTTTCCTTGTGCTTTATTTCAAATTGTGAGTGTTCTGATTTTGGCCAAAAATGAGAAATAAAATCTTGATGCTTTGGCCAGACAAAATCATTAAATTTTGAAAGAAAAAAAAATGTTCTCAAATGCCAGTCAGGATGCTCATTATGGATTCCAAGAGCTCGGGTATACTCTTCAATGAAGGTAAGTGTCAGTCTATGGAACACTAATAAAATGATTTTTAAATGTGTCTTTGTACTTTCTTTAAATTGAGAACGAATAATCTCATTATTGCTTAATAAGAAGGCCACCCTCTATACAGTGTAGAAAAAATTTAAAAAAATTGGCCAAAAAAAAGAAAAGAGAATTGATAAGGCTGTAAGCCATACAAAATCCCAAAAATTTTGACCAAAAAAAAAAAGTTCTCAAATGCCAGTCGGGATGCTCATTATGGATACCAAGAGACCAGATATGCTTCTCTCTGAAGTTAAAAGTGGTAGTTTATGAAATTTTTAGCCTATTAAAATGATTCTCAAAATTTTTCATTATAAATCCTCTCAAATTGAGAATGAATAATATCACTGTTGCTTTATAAGAAGGACACCCTCTATCTAATGCATATGCATGGTAAGAACTATAAAGGTCATGATTTTGGCCAAAAAAAACAAACTCATAAGGCTATAGCCATACAAAATCATTAAATTTTGGAAACAAAAAAAAAAAGTTCTCAAATGCCAGTCAGGATGCTCATTATGGATTCCCAGAGCCCAGATATGCTTCTCTCTGAAGTTAAAGTGGAAGTCTATGAAATTTTTAGCCTATTAAAATGATTCTCAAAATGTTTCATTATAAATTCTCTCAAATTGAGAATGAATAATATCACTGTTGCTTTATAAGAAGGACACCCTCTATCTAATGCATATGCATGGTAAGAACTATAAAGGTCATGATTTTGGCCCCCCCAAAAAACTCATAAGGCTATATAAGCCATACAAAATCATTAAATTTTGGAAACAAAAAAAAAGTTCTCAAATACCAGTCAGGATGCTCATTATGGATTCCCAGAGCCCAGATATGCATCTCTCTGAAGTTAAAAGTGGAAGTTTATGGAATTTTTAGCCTATTAAAATGATTCTCAAAATGTTTCATTATAAATTCTCTCAAGTTTAGAATGAATAATATCATTGTTGCTTAATAAGAAGGACACCCTCCATCCAATGCATATGTGTGGAAAGAACTAAAAGGGTCATGATTTTTACCTCCCCCCTCCCCAAAGTAAGGCTTTGGCCATACAAAATCATTAAATTCAGACAAAAAAAAGTTCTCAAATGCCAGTCAGGATGCTCATTATTTATTCCCAGAGCCCAGATATGCTTCTCTCTGAAGTTAAAAGTGGTAGTTTATGGAATTTTTAGCATATTAAAATGATTCTCAAAATGTTTCATTATAAATTCTCTCAAATTGAGAATGAATAATATCATTGTTGCTTAATCAGAAGGACACCCTCCATCCAATGCATATGTGTGGAAAGAACTAAAAGGGTCATGATTTTTACCTCCCCAAAGTAAGGCTTTGGCCACACAAAATCATTAAATTCAGACAAAAAAAAGTTCTCAAATGCCAGTCAGGATGCTCATTATGGATTCCCAGAGCCCAGATATGCTTCTCTCTGAAGTTAAAAGTGGTAGTTTATGGAATTTTTAGCATATTAAAATGATTCTCAAAATGTTTCATTATAAATTCTCTCAAATTGAGAATGAATAATATCATTGTTGCTTAATCAGAAGGACACCCTCCATCCAATGCATATGTGTGGAAAGAACTAAAAGGGTCATGATTTTTACCTCCCCCCTCCCCAATGTAAGGCTTTGGCCATACAAACTCAATAAATTCAGACAAAAAAAGTTCTCAGTGCCAGTCAGGATCTTATTATGGATTCCCAGAGCCCAGATATGCTTCTCTCTGAAGTTATAAGTGGTAGCATATGGAATTTTTAGCATATTAAAATGATTCTCAAAATGTTTCATTATAAATTCTCTCAAACTGAGAATGAATTATATCATTGTTGCTTAATAAGAAGGACACCCTCCATCCAATGCATATGTGTGGAAAGAACTAAAAGGGTCATGATTTTTACCCCCCCCCTCCCCTCCCCAAAGTAAGGCTTTGGCCATACAAACTCAATAAATTCAGACAAAAAAAGTTCTCAATGCCAGTCAGGATGCTCATTATGGATAAGTGGCAGTCTATGGAAAGGTGTTTTTTTTTTCCGACCGAATTTAGGGTTCTATTTATTATCGTTTAGCATTGGGTGTTTATTACTATCTGTTTTAGGCTTTTACAATAATTGTCTTACTGTACTATTGTTTCTCATACTTATTTATATTTATAAACATAGACTATGATTTAATCTTTTGTGCATTTTGTTAAGTTTTTAAAATTATTTTACTATTTACATACTTCTGAAATTGTTTTGGACTGTATGCGTTCAGGTTGTATTTTTTTTATTATCGTTTAGTACGAGTGTTTTTTTATATTGTTGGGCTTTTACATTTTATGCCTTATTGGTTCTATATATTTAATATTTAGGTTATTGTTACTATTTGTTTTTAGGTTTTACATTTGCAAAGCGCTTTGAGCAGTGTTGCTGATTATGCGCTTAAAATATTACTTATTATTATTAATATTATTGACTGATGATTTTTTTGTTTTAGCTTTTGGTTAAAATCACAGACTTTTTTTAATTCTTTCCAAAATTATGGTTAGGATGGAAGTTGTCCTACTGCATTAAGTTCAAATAATATGCTACATTCTCAATTTGAAAGGAAGTGAAATGAAACATTCTGATAATTATTTTAATATTTAGAGGTTTAACAGTCCATAGACTTCAACTATTAGTTTCAGTATAAAGCATATTTCTGAGCTCTGGGAATTTATAATGAGCATCCTGAATGGCATTTGAGAACCTTTGTTGTTTGTCCCAATTTAATGATTTTTGCATGGCTGAAACCTAATGATTTTTTGTGGCAAATCATGCCTTCCTGTTTTTTCCACAAGCAACAATGATATAATAAATTCCTAATTTGAAAGAAGTTATAACAAAACATTTTAAAAATCATAGACTAACTATTTAACTTGGAATCCATAATGAACATCCTGACTGGCATTTGAAAACTTTCTATCTTTTTTTGGTCCATATTTAACAGTTTTGTAGGCTGAAACCTTATAATTTTGTTTTATTTTTTGGCCCAAAAAAATGAACTTTTAAGTTGAGGGTATCCTTCTGAATGTAGCAACAATTATATCAATTCCTAATTTGAAAGAAGTTATAATATAACATTTTAAAAAATCATTTTAATATTTAGAGGCTTTTGGTTCCATAGACTAACACTTTAACATCAGAACTTTCTATTTTTGTTTGTCCAACTTTAACAGTTTTGTTACTCTAAAACCATAAAATTATTTTAATACTATAAGAGGCCTAGCTCTGAGAATCCATAATGAGCATCCTGAAAGGCATTTGAGAAATTGTTATTTGGTCCAAATTAAATAAGTTTGTAAAATTAAATTTAAATTAACTAAGTTATGATTTTCTTTAGCTAAACCATGACCTTTTTAAGTATTTCCACAATGATGCATAGGATGGTGTGTGTCTTTCTGAATTAAGCAACAATCATATAATACAATCCAAATTTGAAAGAAATTGTTATGACAAAGTTTGAAAATCATTTTATGCACATTTCTGAGCTTTGAGATGCCATTATGAGTATCCTGACTTCTGTCCAAATTGAATGATTGAATGATTTTTGATAATATTTGAAAACAATCATGACCTTTTAAGGCCTTTCCAAAATTACGCATAGGATGGAGGGTGTCCTTCAGCAAAAAGCAATAATGGCATTTGAAAACTTCTGCCAAATTGAAAGTTTTGTAGGGCCATATATAGCCTATGACTTTTTTTTTAATTCTTTAGCAAAAATAATTCTTTCCAAAATTATGCATAGAATGTCTTTTATTCTCAATTATCAGGTCTGGATGCTTTTTATGGATTCCTAGAGCCCTGGTTTGCATTTATTTTAGTGGTAGTCCCTAATTATCAAAATGATTTCATATAACACAAAATCATTCAATTTAGATTCTCAGCACCAAGAATTTTATGCTTTTCTCTGAAGCTAAAAGTGGCATGTTAAGAGGGTTAAAACTCCATTTTTTCTGTGGCTAAAATTCTGACCTCTTTTTAATTCTTTCTAATATTATACCTAGATTGGAAGTTGTCATTCTGATTTAAGTTATTATTACTTCTGAATTATTACTTCTGACTTATTACGTCTGAGTACTTAGTACTTCTGAGTTATTATTACTTCTGAATTAAGTAATATGATCTGTTCCCACATTGATAGAAGTTATAGCCATTTTTTTGTAAAATCACTTTAATGTTTAGAGGGTAAAACTTCTAAAGACTACCACCTTTAACTCCATTTTTCTTTCTGTGGCTACAATCGTGACCTATTTTTAATTCTTTCTAATATTATACCTAGATTGGAAGTTGTCATTCTGAATTATATTAGATGAATATGATCTGTTCCTACCTTGAAAGAAGTTATAGACATTTTTGGGGGAAAATCACTTTAATGTTTAGAAGGTTAACTTTCAGAGAAAAGATCATTTCTGGGCTCTGTGAATCTATTTTAGAACTTTCATATTTTGTTTAAACTATAATGATATTGTACATGCTTATAAATACCTTATTTTGTTTGCCTTATGATGATTTTTTATTATTTGCCAAAATAATGACCTGTTTCTAATATGATTTGATCCCAATTATTTATTATGTAATGGGCAATAGCCTTGTGATTCAATTTGTTTTTGGCCACACTCATTTTATCCTTTCATTTTAACTCAATACATGTTTCTGCATTTGAAAACTTTCGTTTTGGTCCAAATTTAATGATTTTGTAAGGCTAAAACCTTATGATTTTTTTCATTTTTGGCCAAAGTCATAACCATTTAATTTTTTTTCCACAATTACGCATAAAGTGGAGGGTTTCCTTCTGTGTTAGGCAACAATGGATACAATCAATTCCAAATTTGAAAGAAGTTATAATCAAACATGTTTAAAATCCTTTTAAATATTTAGAGGCTTTAAGTTCCATAGACTAACACTTTTTACTTTATATTTGTCCCAATTTAATGTTTTGTAATGCTAAAGCTTAATGATTTTTGTTTTACTTTTTACCAAAATTATGACCTTTTAAGTTGTTCCACAAATATATGCATATGATTTAGGGTGTCCTCCTAAATTCAGCACCAATGATATAATTCATTCCCAATGTAACAGAAGTTATGAAAAACATTTGAAAATCATTTTAATAAGCATAAAAATCCAAACATTACCACTTTTAACCTTCAGAGAAAAGTATGTTTCCAAGCTCGGGGAATCGGTAAAGAGCATCCTGACTGGCATTTGAGAACATTTTGTTTGTTCAAGTTAATTGATTTAGTAAGACTATTCATATCGCCTTATGAATTTTTAAATTTTCCACCAAAAATATCATGACTATTTTCATTCTTTCCACAATGATGCGTAAGTGACAAAGGCTGTCCCTCCTAAAGTAAGCAACAATGATATAATACATTCCCAATGTGAAAGAAGTAATTATGAAACATTTTGAAAATCATTTTGATAAGCATAAAAATCCATACACTACCACTTTTAACTTCAGAGAAAGTATGTTTCCAAGCTCTGGTTCCGTAATGGGCATCCTGAGTGGCATTGGAGAACTTGTTGAGTGTTTGGCCCCAATTTAGATATCATGAACAGTTTAATTCTTTCCACGGTGATGCATTAGATGGAAGGTGTCCTTCTGAAGGAAGCAATATGATATAAAACATTCCCAATGTGAAAAAAGGAATTTTTAGAAACATTTTGAAAATCATTTTAATAAGCATAAAAATCCATACACTTACCACTTTTAACTGAATAGCATATTTTTGAGCTCTGGGAATCCATAATGAGCATCCTGATGGCATTTGAGAACTTTTTTTTTTGTCCAAAATTTAACAGTTTTGTAAGGCCTTGTAAGCCTTACAATTTTTTTTTTTTTTGCGGCCGCAATCATGACCTTTAAGTTTTTCCACAATAATGCATAGGATGGAGGGTGTCCTTCTGTATAAAGCAACAATGATACAATACACTCCCAAGAAGTAATTATGAAACATTTTGAAAATCATTTAAGAAGCATAAAATTCCATACACTACCACTTTTAACTTCAGAGAAAAGTATGTTTCCAAGCTCTGGTTCCGTAATGGGCATCCTGAGTGGCATTTGAGAACTTGTTGAGTTTTTGGCCCCAATTTAGATATCATGAACAGTTTAATTCTTTCCACGGTGATGCATTAGATGGAAGGTGTCCTTCTGAAGGGAGCAATATGATATAAAACATTCCCAATGTGAAAGGAATTTTAGAAACATTTTGAAAATCATTTTAATAAGCATAAAAATCCATACACTACCACTTTTAACTTCAGAGAATAGCATATTTTTGAGCTCTGGGAATCCATAATGAGCATCCTGACTGGCATTTGAGAACTTTTTTTTTTGTCCAAAATTTAACAGTTTTGTAGGGCCTTGTAAACCTTACAATTTTTTTTTTTTGTGGCCAAAATCATGACCTTTAAGTTTTTCCACAATAATGCATAGGATGGAGGGTGTCCTTCTGTATAAAGCAACAATGATATAATACATTCCCAATGTGAAAGAAGTTATAATGAAACATTTTGAAAATCATTTCAATAAGCATAAAAATCCATATACTAAACACATTTTAACTTCAAAAAGAAGCATATTTCTGAGCTCTGGGAATCCATAATGAGCATCCTGACTGGCATTTGAGAACTTTCTTTTTTGTCCAAAATTTAACAGTTTTGTATGGCTATAAACCTTATGAGTTTTTTTTTTTTGGCCAAAATCATGACCTTTTTAGTTCTTTCCACACATATGCATTAGATAGAGGATGTCCTTCTAAATTAAGCAACAATAATATCATACATTCCCAATGTGAAAGAAGTTATAATGAAACATTTTAAAAATCATTTCAATAAGCATAAAAATCCATAGACTAACACATTTTAACTTCAGAGAGAAGCATATTTCTGAGCTCTGTGAATCTATAATGAGCATCCTGACTGGCATTTGAGAACTTTTTTTTGGTCCAAATTTAATGAATTTGTATGGCTATAAACCTTATGAG
The DNA here is from genome assembly GCF_037975245.1 of Apostichopus japonicus. Taxonomy (NCBI): domain Eukaryota; kingdom Metazoa; phylum Echinodermata; class Holothuroidea; order Aspidochirotida; family Stichopodidae; genus Apostichopus; species Apostichopus japonicus. Next base: position 25,682,251 of record NC_092564.1, on the reverse strand, counting down.
TTTAATTTTTTTTGGCCAAAATCATGACCTTTTAAGTTCTTTCTACACATATGCATTAGATAGAGGGTGTCCTTTTGAATTAAGCAACAGTGATATCATACATTCCCAATGTGAAAGAAGTTATGATTAAACATTTTGAAAATCATTTCAATAAGCATAAAAATCCATAGACTAACACATTTGAACTTCAGAGAGAAGCATATTTCTGAGCTCTGGGAATCTATAGTGAGCATCCTGACTGGCATTTGAGAACTTTCTACTTTTGTTTGTCCAAATTTAACAATTTTGTAGTGCTAAAACCTTACAATTTTTTGCCAAAAATCATGACCTTTTTAAGTTTACCAACAATTATACATTAGATAGAAGGTGTCCTTCTGAATTAAGCAACAATGATATCACCAATTCCTAATTTGAAAGAAGTTATAATAAAACATTTTGAAAATCATTTCAATAAGCATAAAAATACATAGACTAACACATTTTAACTTCAGAGAGAAGGATATTTCTGAGCTATGGGAATCTATAATGAGCATTCTGACTGGCATTTGAGAACCTTTTTTTTGTCCAAATTTTAACAATTTTGTAGGGCTAAAACCTTAAAATTTTGTTTAATTTTTTGCCAAAAATCATGACCATTTTAAGTTTTACCACAATGATACATAATATAGAGGGTGTCCTTCTAAATTAAGCAACAATGATATAATCAATTCCTAATTTAAAAGAAGTTATAACAAAACATTTTAAAAATCATGCTTTAAGTTCCATAGACTAACACATTTCAGAAGAAAAGCATATTTCTGAGCTCTAGGAATCCATAATGAGCATCCTGACTGGCATTTGAGAACTTTCTATATCTGTTTGTTCAAATTTAACAATTTTGTAAGGCTAAAACATTATAATTTTGTTTTAATTTTTGCCAAAACTATTGACCTTTTAGGTTTTTCCACAATTATGCATCATATAGAGGGTGTCCTTCTAAATTAGGCATCAATGATATAATCAATTCCTAATTTGAAAGAGATGTAATAAAACATTTTAAAAATCATTTAAATATTTAGAGGCTTTAAGTTCCATAAACTAACACATTTCAGAAGAAAAGCATATTTCTGAGCTCTAGGAATCCATAATGATCATCCTGACTGGCATTTGAGAACTTTCTATTTCTGTATGTCCAAATTTAACAATTTTTTAAGGCTAAAACCTTATAAATATTTTTTAACTTTTTGGGCAAAAATAATGAGGTTCTAAGTTTTTCCACAATAATGCATCAGATAGAGGATGTCTTTCTGAATTAAGCAACAATGATATAATCAATTCCTAATTTGAATGAAGTTATTACAAAACATTTCAAAATCATTTTAATATTTAGAGGCTCTAAGTTCCATAGACTAACATTTTAATTTTTAGAGAAAAGCATATTTTTGAGCTCTGGGAATCCATATTGAGCATCCTGACTGGCATTTGAGAACTTTCTTTCTTGTTTGTCCCAATTTAACAATTTAAAGTTAGGTATATCTGAGCTTTTGAAATCAATATTTTAGCACTCTGACTTAATATATAGTCCTTTTTTAAATACCTTCCATATAATTATTGTAAGTCTTTTGTCGTTATGATTTTTTTTCTAGAATCACATTATTTTTAAATTGTTCCCAAAGTGATGCATAGGATGCCCTGTTGATTATAAAAATGCAAAGGGTTCAATTAAATTCAGTGTTATTCAAAGCTATATCATAATGTGAGGCTTAATATTTCATAGAACCCCACTTTTAACTCAAGAATAAACCAGACCCTAGTTTGTGGGGGGGGAATTCCTAGTTTCTAAACTGTTTAATTTTTGCTAAATTTTAAGGTTTCATAACCTGTCATAATTTTTTCAATTTTCAGCAACAAAGCACAAATTCCTCTCGCTTAATAAAAAACATGCCATCATTTGATGATGACGTTATATTGCCCCTAATGTTAATTATTATTACCCAAAAAAAAATAAATAAATAAAATAAAATAGTAATAATAATATTTCACTTTTATATAGCGCTTATACCAGCAATAGGTCTCAAAGCGCTTTACAGAAGATATGTTACCCCTGGTCAATGATAACCTGTCCCAGAGACAATCCCTCCAGGCGGCTGCAGTTATATACTGCGCCCAATGACAAGTTACCTCACAGGTACCCATTTAACCCCTGGGTGGAGAGAGGCAATTGAGATAAAGCATCTTGCCCAAGGACACAACGTAATGGACTAGGCAGGAGTCGAACCAGCAATCCTTGGATCACAAGTCTGACGCCTTAGCCAATTGTCCACAACACTCTCTAAGGTTTTGAACACGCAGGTTTTAAAACAGACCCACAGAATATTTCACTTTTATATAGCGCTTTATACCAGCAATAGGTATCAAAGCACTTTACAGAAGATATGTTATCCCTGGTCAATGATAACCTGTCCCAGAGACAATCCCTCCAGGCGGCTGCAGTTATATACTGCGCCCAATGACAAGTTACCTCACAGGTACCCATTTAACCCCTGGGTGGAGAGAGGCAATTGAGATAAAGCATCTTGCCCAAGGACACAACGTAATGGACTAGGCAGGAGTCGAACCAGCAATCCTTGGATCACAAGTCCGTCGCCTTAGCCAATCGTCCACAACACTCTCTAAGGTTTTGAACACGCAGGTTTTGAAACAGACCCACAGAATATTTCACTTTTATATAGCGCTTTATACCAGCAATAGGTCTCAAAGCGCTTTACAGAAGATATGTTATCCCTGGTCAATGATAACCTGTCCCAGAGACAATCCCTCCAGGCGGCTGCAGTTATATACTGCGCCCAATGACAAGTTACCTAGCAGGTACCCATTTAACCCCTGGGTGGAGAGAGGCAATTGAGATAAAGCATCTTGCCCAAGGACACAAGGTAATGGACTAGGCAGGAGTCGAACCAGCAATCCTTGGATCACAAGTCCGACACCTTAGCCAATCGTCCACAACACTCTCTAAGGTTTTGAACACGCAGGTTTTGAAACAGACCCACAGAATATTTCACTTTTATATAGCGCTTTATACCAGCAATAGGTCTCAAAGCGCTTTACAGAAGATATGTTATCCCTGGTCAATGATAACCTGTCCCAGAGACAATCCCTCCAGGCGGCTGCAGTTATATACTGCGCCCAATGACAAGTTACCTCACAGGTACCCATTTAACCCCTGGGTGGAGAGAGGCAATTGAGATAAAGCATCTTGCCCAAGGACACAACTTAATGGACTAGGCAGGAGTCGAACCAGCAATCCTTGGATCACAAGTCCGACGCCTTAGCCAATCGTCCACAACACTCTCTAAGGTTTTGAACACGCAGGTTTTGAAACAGACCCACAGAATATTTCACTTTTATATAGCGCTTATACCAGCAATAGGTATCAAAGCACTTTACAGAAGATATATTATCCCTGGTCAATGATAACCTGTCCCAGAGACAATCCCTCCAGGCGGCTGCAGCTGTATACTGCGCCCAATGACAAGTTACCTAGCAGGTACCCATTTAACCCCTGGGTGGAGAGAGGCAATTGAGATAAAGCATCTTGCCCAAGGACACAACGTAATGGACTAGGCAGGAGTCGAACCAGCAATCCTTGGATCACAAGTCCGACGCCTTAGCCAATCGTCCACAACACTCTCTAAGGTTTTGAACACGCAGGTTTTAAAACAGACCCACAGAATATTTCACTTTTATATAGCGCTTTATACCAGCAATAGGTCTCAAAGCGCTTTACAGAAGATATGTTACCCCTGGTCAATGATAACCTGTCCCAGAGACAATCCCTCCAGGTGGCTGCAGTTATATACTGCGCCCAATGACAAGTTACCTCACAGGTACCCATTTAACCCCTGGGTGGAGAGAGGCAATTGAGATAAAGCATCTTGCCCAAGGACACAACGTAATGGACTAGGCAGGAGTCGAACCAGCAATCCTTGGATCACAAGTCCGACGCCTTAGCCAATCGTCCACAACACTCTCTAAGGTTTTGAACACGCAGGTTTTGAAACAGACCCACAGAATATTTCACTTTTATATAGCGCTTATACCAGCAATAGGTATCAAAGCACTTTACAGATGATATGTTATCCCTGGTCAATGATAACCTGTCCCAGAGACAATCCCTCCAGGCGGCTGCAGTTATATACTGCGCCCAATGACAAGTTACCTCACAGGTACCCATTTAACCTCTGGGTGGAGAGAGGCAATTGAGATAAAGCATCTTGCCCAAGGACACAACGTAATGGACTAGGCAGGAGTCGAACCAGCAATCCTTGGATCACAAGTCCGACGCCTTAGCCAATCGTCCACAACACTCTCTAAGGTTTTGAACACGCAGGTTTTGAAACAGACCCACAGTAACTGCTTTTACCACTTCTTTGCCATACTCAGGCGCGTAGCCAGGAATTTGCCAAGGGAGGGGCGAACCTGTAGGCAAACTATCAGAGCCAAATATGGCTCTGCAAACTATCTTAGCATAGCACCATCACGAGTGGCATGAAGCGTACAAGAAAACTTTGGCCGAAAATGCCTCCCAGATCGCTGGAAATGGCACTTCCCAGGCCTTGTAAGTTGCATTTAAGCATTTTCTATTTTGAAATTACTAGGGATATCATAAAAATATACAAAAAAAATATGCTCAAGGGGGGGGCGGTCGCCCCCTTGGCCCCCCCTTGGCTACGCGCCTGGACATATGTATACACAACCTTTACCATATTTTATGGCCTCAGGGGCGGCCATTTGATTGGTATCTGTCTCATGTTGTTGCTGTCCATCTGTTATTCCTCTTCTTCTTCTCTCGAGATTCCAAAATCGCTGATCTTCAGAATATTCTTCGTGCCGACCAGACAATTTCTCGCTGCCAGGTCTCTGTCAATGAGGTGAAAGCATGACCATGAGTTTTACAGAGGTATACTGTGGGAGCATGGCAGTGACCATATATCAATCTACTAGATCTGCTGTAATATACAGAGCATTTGGCATCTCACGTTATTGGGCCCCTCCCAAAAAATTTCTCCCGACCTTGAGGTTTCATTCCTTAATGTTGCCACATTTTTGATAATGTTAACATCATTTCAGTTCCACAGAGTGTTTTATTCTAACATTCGTGTAGATGGATAGGAGATCAATGGTGTGAGGTGGGGAGGGGGGGGGTTGCATGATGGTGGTGAGGTTCTATCTGTTAACAGAAAGTTACTTATCACTACAATTTACTGGCAGCATTCTACAATTACAACCATCAAGAGCAAAATGTCTAATTTTTAAAAGCAGTGGGAATGTCCCATTCTCCTTATTTGGTTAAGTAACAAGAATTGCCTTTAGTATTCAGTTTTGACATTTTCCCTTTGAAAGCAGATATCACACAAAGTTTCAAATAGACAAGAGTCCTGATTACATATCTGAGTTCTTCTTGTTTGTTCCTCAACAAATACATACTAGCATACATGCATACCCATGCCTACATCCATAAACCCACACACATGTTTATTAATCCCAGGACAATTTCTAGTTTACCTGTGAATACAACTTTTGCCCTCCAAGTAAGCCATCCCTGATGCTGCGTCTTCACTCATTTTAACCTTCTCGGGGACACTCAAGGTCTTGCTGTCATCTCGAAGCAACTTCAAAAGATCTCCTCCTGCAAAGGTGACAGAGAAGCAAACATCAGTCAGTAAAATCAATCTTTTTAAACAATTTACTGATTTCATCTCATAAATCTATTGTTGTTTAGTCTGTTTTGTGTGTATTAATTATGATACAAGCCTAAGCGTACGCAAATAAAAGTTCCTCTGTTCATGGTACATATTGCACATCAGTGTAGAGCAAGCCAAAAACTAATAAAAGAGCTTATATATAATTGCAATCTTCTCTGAATGTGTAACCAGAAATACACCGTACAAAACTTCAATTTCTATAAAATGTAACAGTATATTTAGAAAGATATTTATAAGGATATTTATGATATACGGATATATATGGACAATATAAGGATATTTATAATATTTATAAGCCGGTCAAAATAGGTTACATTCAATCAACCAATAAATCTCCAGTTAGGTGCATAGATCTTGAGTTGGGCTATTAAACTAGCAGTGAGGAAACATTTTCCTCTTCGATAAAATTTCACGTTGTTTGCGACCAGAAAATACTTCTCCATACAACTAACCAGAGTGGCAGGGTTTCCATATACAATGAGATGTTTACGGTGTACCATATTCCCTAATAAATCAAAGGCCAAATTTGCCCTCCTAATCTAACTAATTTGATAGCTGTCACAGAAAAAAAGAAATGATGTCAATTCCATTTTTTACTGGTTTTTGACCTTGACAAGCTCCATGACGATGTAGATTGGATGTCTGTCTGTTGCCACGCCGATAAGTTTGACGATGTTGGGATGGTTGTAATTCTTGTGGATGTAGGCTTCTGAGAGGAACTTCCTTCTCGTTGCAGCATGTACTGTGGCCTTGCACGTCTTGACGGCGACAGGTTTATTCTTAAATGTCACTTTGTGGACGTCACCTAAAATGTCCCTGCATGTACACAAGAAAAAGGATGCTTATGAAACTAAAAAAACAATGCAGTCAACAAACCCACCCCCTCACCCACCCCACCCCCGTTTTCATTTTTTTAAATATTTTATTTCACTTGGGGTGCAATAGAGAAGAGTTACAACCATATGGGTTGTAATTAATACAGTTCTAACAAGATATTCATATAAAAATTCACTGTTTTCTTCTTTTTTTCTCCACCTTAAATAAAGAATGCAGCAGTAGTATAGACAAGGAGATGTCACATGCGAGGTCATGTGATATGTCACATGAGAGCTCACAATATATGTCACATGAGAGGCAACCAGTGGCTTAATAAACCTTAACACAGTAATTTTTCATTGCCTACAGCTGAAGGGGTATACACTAGAATTCAGCTAACATCTTACGTTAGCCCAGTACCAACAGTAAGAATCTCCCCAAATAACTCAACATTAGTGCACACACATACTGTGTTGATAGGAATAGACTGGAGTAAACAACATGACACATGTTGTGCACACATGGTCATCCCTGTTAGCTTCAAATACAAGTCAATTGGCCAAACAAAAATTACAAGGTTTCAGGGTCACTGGTACAAAGTGGGTAAATGTCAGTGAAATTAACTCATCTACCAATTAACTCTTCATTACCATTAAAGGCAATGAAGACTCGCCCCAAACAGCGTGCTGCCATCTAAAAAAGTTAACTCTCTGTTGCTTGCAAGTGACGTTTTGTTCGTGTCGCTACAAAATGCAGACAGTAATGAAACGTGATACCTTGTTATCTTTAGCTGGACCTGAGATGTCCATCGCTGTATCGTTTGTACACTGTGCTGTGGGTATTGACCGCAGCTGTACGTACTGACTGTACACTAGTGTCTAATTTACTGACGGTAGCAAGTTGTATGTGTATTTGCTGGGATTGATGGTGGTGTGTAACACTTCTATTACACCTCATTCGAAACTAGGTCAGATTACCAGCATTAGACATTTCTTTTTTTGCGCGAGTCTTCACACCCTTTAAAGACCAACTATGGAGGCAATTTTTGTTGTTGAGATTTTCCATTAATTTAGGAGTTTACATACCCATAATCAACATGTGTAAAAAATAATCTTCGAAAACCTACTATAACCCATCAAAAACGACCACGAAAATGGACATTTTGGGTAGTCACGTGACATGAACCTCTGGAATGTCTGAAAACAGAGATTGACCCAAAGGAGCCTCTGGTCACCGTGTGACGTCAAAGTTTGTATACCGCGAAAATCAAACGCTGATATAGGCACTGTTTGTACACAGATAGCGAACAATTGTACTGTTTTTGACTTCCAATTTCGAGCGTTTGAAAAGCTGTTAGCTTAAAACAAGAACACATGAAGGTTAACAACAAGTTTTAAGACAATTATAAGCAGCAATTTTAGTTAAATTGCTTATTTTATTAGCAAAATTTCCACTCAAATGGAGGCATCTTTTACATAGCGTAGCGTCAATAGGTCCGTACGGTACAATATACTTACGTAGTACTTACTCGTTTTAATATCCAAAAGTACAAACACAGAAAAAGTATCCTGTCAATAAACAAATTTAGCAGTGAATATCCTAATCCACGTTTCTTGTTCAATCCTGGGCGAAAAACTACCGTGACTCTGTGTAATTCCATAGAGTTAGGTCTAGTTGAAACAGGCCTTGACCAGTAACATCCCACAATCACAAGACAGTCACTAACGAAATAAAACGTCCGATCGCTACATACTACCGTTTTTATTCAACTCCTTGGAACATGCAGATGTCGGAATAAACAGAACGGACAATATTACACATGTATCACGAACTCACGATACTGGAATACAACAAATGAAATAGATAAATCCTAACATGGCTATTTACACATGCTGTGAGCCAACGCCGGCGAGAGTTGTAACTAACTACCGTACATGTACTAACAATGCTATACCCTTGGCACGGTATATATATATACGGTCATCTCTTACAGTAAATATATTACTGTCAATTGCGTGATATAATGTTACATGTAAGGACGTCCAGGGCGTGTTTACGGTCAATTTCACATTAGCTATGTCCGACCATGGTCCGACACAGCTATCGACAGTATATAATTTTCACAGAATGAGACATTTGCAGCATACACAGAAGCAGGGTCATGCATGTGGACTCATGTGCATGAGATACTCCGGGTGCTGAAAAATCTTTCCGCGTGGATCTCAAAAAATTGATCCAAAGTCTGCGGCGTTTTACGTCGGTTCTTTTACTCGGAAATCTAAAAAAGCTGATGCTTTTGTTGGATGAGGTATAACTGCAACCTCCAACAACACAGAATTGTGGCATTTTGAGGAAAAAGGAGTAATATCGTTGATGTTTTTGGCAGCTCAAGTATACGACTTTACACACTAAAAGTATAGTTGTGAGTGAGGTATACAAACGTTGACGTCACATGGTCACCTGATGTCTTAGGAATGTTTCAGGAATGTCTGAAATAGAAGCTGACTTTTCGTCCCATTTTTCACGTATTTAACGTCCGAAATTGGTAAAGTTAATTACAGCAATGTAATTGGAGTCAGTTAAGGATTACATACATGAAAAAATGGTGGGATTTTATGTTCATCGAAAAGTCTCCATAGTTGGTCTTTAAAAGATTGAATCATTGTGTCTTTCATGAAACTCACCTGTCCTAATTTGGTGTCCAGCAGGATGTCCTTGTGTCGAAGGTCGTGCTCGTCCTTGACCTTACTTATTGGATTTCTGATCATCATGGCTTTCGTCACCGGTGTTTGAGTTGACATGTGATGGTTCACCAGTTCCTGGATTGACCGAAAACTCCCTCCTTCCAATCGATACTGTTAAACACCAGAACATTCAGACATTCAAAAAAATGTGTGGAGGAGAAAAGTCAGGCTTAATGATATATCATATCAAACACACACTGTATGCCATTTCAATTTTGTAATGTGAGGGAGGAAGGGGAAGGAGGGACCAAGATGTGTGGAAGGGGGGCCTTTGAGGACCCCTGGCCCCACCACTGCCTACAGAGTATGCTTGACGCAAGTCTAACGACTATCGTGCAGCTGGATAAATTTACTGATGAATATTCATTTGTTGTCTGTTTTGCTCACGAAGTTCAAATTAGTAACATACCACATTCTAGTATATGCTTTGTTTAATTCACTGATTGCTCGACGGGCATCAATGGAATTTGTGCAAGTCTTTGTTTAGATTAATTTGCATAAAATGCAGGTAAAGGGTCGGTATGAATAGGCCGGGTAAGCAGGTCAGGGCGTGGTATTCGTGTTTGGTATAATATACTTTGTGCAAGGGTGCTGGGTACACCACAGCAGTCACTTGTTGCAGTTGGACACGATGTCCGTTGGGCGACGTTAGCCCGCAGTACTTCGCTATTCTAATATAGTATATGTAGGGGCAACTTCCCGCTGATGAATTCGTGGCGATATATCTTGTCATATATCGTAAAGGACGTACTGATACGTGTAAAAAGCTGGAAACTGACCGAATTCCGTAAGTGTCTCATTTTCTTATGTATACTAAGTCAAACCTTACTTTGCAGTAGAGGGAACGCAACTAGTTAGTCGTATTCTTGTTTCTTATTTGAGTGTAGCGAAGCTGGAATATGTTAGAGATTGGAAAGCACATATAAAATATATTTATGAGAAGTTTGTTAGTATCGAATGTCTGTATAGGGAGGGCATATTGTAAATAGGTGATAAGTGTTAATAAGGTGTAAAATCATGGGATCATACAGCGAGATCAATGCATGTTTGATATGTTTCCTATTGCCGATGTAACGTCTTATTTGTGTGAAATATTTGTTTATACAATGCGTACATTTTACGCTTTGTTTCAGGGTTTTTGCCCCTGGTAACGAGGACCAAATAAAGCTTATACAAAAGACACACGCCATCCAAGTATTTACGTTGTCCAGTCGAATAGTTTTACCTTACCCGTGACATTTTGGGGGCCTGTCCAGGAAACTAATCGTCTAGTCGTTTATCGTCGGACCACCAATAGCACTAAGCATCAAAAACTTCGTCTGACGTTTTGCGGGCCACGAGCGCCCTCAACAGAGCCAAACGAGCCGTCCGACGTCCGACGTCTGCGTCATTTTTGTCATTCTCGTCAACAATAGAAAGCGACGAACGAACTGGGTGTGAGCAAGTTTTACTCTAATTGTTCTGGGAGTTCGTTCTGGGATGAAAGAGGTGATTATTATTGTTCGCATTTCATTGATCTTATGTTATCAATTTCGTGCCCCTCGTTACTACAGAGTTGCCTAAGATGGCAGAGTTTCAAAATTATATCGAAATGGGAGAAAGCCTTGACCTCAAAGGGCAGGCGCTAATTGATTTTGCAAAGAATCTGGATGCACAGACAAGGGACGAAAGACAGAGAGAGCGAGAACATCAAAAGGAGTTAAAAGAAATTGAACTAAGAATTGCAGAGGAAAACGTGAAGACGCGGTCCTCAGGAAAAACGGATGTAGGCTCGCCGCAAATGTCACCGTTCAAAAAGCCGGAGATACCATGTTTTATCGAAAAAACAGACGATATTGACTCATACCTAAAAAGGTTCGAGAGGTACTCAACCGCGGCAGGAAAAGTAAGATCAGAATGGGCCATATTGTTGAGTGCCCTGTTAACGGGCAAAGCCCTTAATGTTTATTCAAGATTGTCCGATGATGATTCTAAGAATTATGACATCCTTAAGAAAGCGTTACTTTGTATCTATGATATGAATGCCGATGGTTTTCGTAGAAAGTTTAGAGGTTCAAAGCTTGAAGGAGGGGAAAACTATATCCAATTTGTGGATAGACTCACAGGTTACTTGGAACGCTGGGTAGACCTTAGCAATACGACTAAGTCTTATGAAGGTATGCTAGACTTCATGGTTAAAGATCAATTTTATAGTATGTGTCCTAAGGATCTTCGTATATTTGTTAAAGAGGGACAACCTGTTAGTGTCAAAGACATGGCTTATAGGGCTGATCGTTATGTCGACGCCAGGGGTAAACAGTGGGACAAGAAAGGTTCTTCAAAACAAGAATCTAGCCACAATTTACAGTTTGAACAGCAGGTAGATAAGGGCAAGGAGTAGAATAAGAACAAGAAATGTTATAATTGTAGCGATGTGGGTCATGTTTCTCGCGATTGTAAGAAACATAGGGGTACATATGCCTCAAAAGGTCGTAGCTTATGACAGGGGTGCAGGTTTGTCAGAGGGTAGTGGCTCTAAGGCAGAGGTAAAAGAAAGGGCGGCCGCTTGTCAAACCGACTCCGAATTACTGGTAGGGGAGGACAATGTCAAACACCGTCTGCCTAAAGTAAGTGCTGTAGAAACCAATTATGGATGTATGCCTGTGAGGGATGGTTACATTGGGTCGTCAAAGGTGTCGGTATTAAGGGACACAGGTTGCACTACGGTTGTAGCTCGAAGGAAATTCGTTGACCCTTCAAAGTTCACAGGTGCAAACAAACGTTGTGTTCTTCTTGATGGTACAGTACGTGACATATCAGTTGCTGTTATTGCTGTTGATACGCCATTTTATCAGGGAGAAGTGGAGGCTCTAGTAATGGAAAGTCCGTTATATGATTTAATTCTGGGAAATATTAATGGTGTCAGAGAACCACAGGACCCAGACCCGAATTGGAATCCCCCTCAATTTGAAAGTAGTGGTAAGGATTCAGGTTCTGTAAGTGGTGCTGTCGAGACACGAGCTGAAAAGCAAAAAAGGGAGAAACCTCTCAAGCCTTTGAGAACCGCAAAGTCGGAGGAGTTAGATATTAGTAGAGGAGAATTGATACAGGCTCAGAAAGACGAGCCTAGTTTTGCCAAATTGTATGACATAGCAAAGACTGGTAATGTCAAAATGACGAGAGGTGGACATGAGGTTAGGTTTACGATAGTAAATAATGTATTGTTTCGTAAATTCAAGTCGGCGAAATCAAGAGGCGACAAAGAATTTCGTCAGGTAGTGGTGCCTAAAAGGTTTCGAAACAAAGTATTAAGTGTGGGCCACGAAGCGCCATTGTCTGGTCACCTAGGTGTCAAAAAAACATACGATAGGATCACGAGCAATTTCTATTGGCCTGGTATCCAAAACGATGTGAAAATGTTTTGTATGTCTTGTGATGTATGCCAGAAAACGGTTTCGAAGGGTAGAATCTCCAAAGTACCGTTAGGACGCATGCCACTTATAGACACTCCGTTTCATAGGGTAGCTATCGATTTAGTGGGTCCGTTAGCTCCAGTGTCAGATTGAGGGAATAGATATGTATTGACTTTAGTAGATTATGCTACGAGGTTCCCAGAGGCAGTTGCTCTGCCTAGTATTGAAACAGAGCGTGTAGCCGAAGCTCTACTCGAGATATTTACTAGGGTGGGGTTTCCTAAAGAAATTCTGACCGACATGGGAAGTCAGTTTACTTCCGATCTCATGAGGGAGATAAGTCGGGTATTGCAAATCAAACAACTAACCACTACACCTTACCATCCAATTTGCAACGGTTTGGTTGAGAAATTTAACGGTACGTTAAAAAAAATGTTAAGGCGTATGTCTGCTGAAAGACCACGTGATTGGGATCGATTTTTACCCGCCCTGCTGTTTGCTTATCGGGAGGTCCCCCAAGAATCACTAGGATTCTCCCCATTTGAATTGTTGTATGGGAGGACGGTCCGAGGGCCAATGGGTATCTTGAAAGATTTGTGGACGGGTGAAATAGAGGAGGAAGAAGTTAAAACTACCTATCAGTATGTGATCGATTTGAAGGAAAGACTTGAGGAAACATGTTATTTGGCTCAAAACGAGCTGGCCAAATCGTCTAGTAGATACAGGAAATATTATGACGCAAGGGCACGTGATCGAAAATTCAATGTCGATGACCAAGTTCTAATTTTGTTACCTACAGACAGTAACAAGCTAACTATGCAGTGGAAAGGGCCTTATCATATTGTAGGAAAGGTAGGCAAGTACGACTATAGAGTCAACAAAGAGGGAAAACTCAAAACATTTCACGCAAACTTACTAAAGAAATATTTTGTTCGAACATCCGATCGAAATGTTGATATTGCTTCAGCTGGGAGTGTGTTAGAGGAGCTGAGTGGATCTTGCGCAATCATTGAGGAAAATAATTCTGAAACAGATAAGTTTATCATAGTACTACCTCCTTCTAAATCATAAGAATGTTTTAGAGATGTCAATGTGAATTCAGAGCTATGCGAAAACAAAGCAAAAGAGGTTTCGCTTGTATTGTCTGAATTCAGAGATGTGTTAACCGATACGCCTGGTCGTACGAATTTACTTGAGTTTACGTTGCCATTGGTAACGGATGAAGTTGTAAGAAGTAGACCGTATCCAATTCCATTGAGTACGCAAAAGGTTATAGAGGAAGAAATAGAGTACATGTTAGAAACTGATGTTATTGAAAGGTCTTATTCGCCGTACGCATCGCCAATAGTGATGGTTCGCAAAAAAGACGGGTCAAACAGGTTTTGTGTTGACTTTAGAAAGCTTAACAAGGTTGCTTTATTTGACCCCGAACCTATTCCCAGTGTTGAGGACTTGATGGCAAAGGTATCTAAGGGGAAGTATTTTACAAAACTAGATCTATCAAAAGGTTATTGGCAGATACCGGTTGCCGTAGAAGAGAGAAAGAAACTAGCTTTTGTAACGCATCAAGGAATGTATCAATTCAGAGTCATGCCTTTTGGTGTTGTCGACGCTTCTGCCGTATTTACGCGTATGATGCGCAGGCTGCTTGATGGGTTGCAAAACACTGTTAACTACATTCGACGATATATTAATGTTCTCCACAGATTGGGATAGTCATGTAGAACTGATGGCAACAGTGCTTAAGCATCTTAGGAGCGCCGGACTTACAGCGCGACCAACAAAGTGTTTTGTTGGTTATTCATCGTTAGAATTTTTAGGTTACGTGGTTGGGGAAGGGATCTTGAGCCCTCAGCCCGACAAGGTGCAGAAGGTTTTAAATGCGTCGATACCTACTACAAAAAAGGAAGTGAGATCATTTATGGGACTTGTTGACTATTATAGTCGGTTTATACCAAACTTCGCGGCCATTTCAGCTCCCTTAACTGATCTCACGCGAGGTTCTAATCCAAACAGGGTTAAATGGGGTTCTTCTCAGGGTGCTGCATTTGACACGTTAAAATCAAGGCTAGCTTCCGAACCAATCTTGCACCTACCCGACATGTCGAAACCATTCATTCTTAGATGTGACGCTTCGGATGTAGGGGTTGGGTCAGTACTCATGCAGGAAGAGGATGGTGTAAAGTACCCAATATGTTTCGCCAGTAGAAAGTTGCAGCCTCGAGAAGTTAAATATGCTACCATCGAGAAAGAATGTCTAGCTGTTGTTTGGGCAATGGAAAAGTTTCAGATTTACTTGTACGGGGTTGAATTTTTGTTGGAAACGGACCACCATCCGTTGGTGTACATAAATAAGGCCAAGATAAAGAACAGCACAGTGCTTAGATGGGCCTTATGTACTCAGCCATTCAGATTTGTAATTAAGGCAATCAAATGTTCGGAGAACTATGGAGCGGACTTTTTAAGTCGTTGCCCAGCTTGAGAAGTATATGTTGAATGTTCTGTATGTAACTCGCTGGTTATAGAATATTGAGCTCGTTTTGTATATAAGTTAATTCTGTGTAAAGAAAAGGAAGTTGTATACTCTCTATGTTCTCTCGTAAATTATCTTAAGAAGGGGGATGTGTCACGAGTATGCTTGACGCAAGTCTAACGACTATCGTGCAGCTGGATAAATTTACTGATGAATATTCATTTGTTGTCTGTTTTGCTCACGAAGTTCAAATTAGTAACATACGACATTCTAGTATATGCTTTGTTTAATTCACTGATTGCTCGACGAGCATCAATGGAATTTGTGCAAGTCTTTGTTTAGATTAATTTGCATAAAATGCAGGTAAAGGGTCGGTATGAATAGGCCGGGTAAGCAGGTCAGGGCGTGGTATTCGTGTTTGGTATACTATACTTGGTGCAAGGGTGCTGGGTGCACCACAGCAGTCACTTGTTGCAGTTGGACACGATGTCCGTTGGGCGACGTTAGCCCGCAGTACTTCGCTATTCTAATATAGTATATGTAGGGGCAACTTCAGTTCCCCGCTGATGAATTCGTGGCAATATATATATATCTTGTCATATATCGTAAAGGACGTACCGATACGTGTAAAAAGCCGGAAACTGACCGAATTCCGTAAGTGTCTCATTTTCTTATGTATACTAAGTCAAACCTTACTTTGCAGTAGAGGGAACGCAACTAGTTAGTCGTATTCTTGTTTCTTATTTGAGTGTAGCGAGGCCGGAATATGTTAGAGATTGGAAAGCACATATAAAATATATTTATGAGAAGTTTGTAAGTATCGAATGTCTGTATAGGGAGGACATATTGTAAATAGGTGATAAGTGTTAATAAGGTGTAAAATCATGGGATCATACAGCGAGATCAATGCATGTTTGATATGTTTCCTATTGCCGATGTAACGTCTTATTTGTGTGAAATATTTGTTTATACAATGCGTTCATTTTATGTTTTGTTTCAGGGTTTTTGCCCCTGGTAACGAGGACCAATTAAAGCTTATACAAAGACACACGCCATCCAAGTATTTACGTTGTCCAGTCAAATACTGTAGTTTTACCTTACCCGTGACAGTAACACCAAAATGTGTATTTTACATGGTGTTTTTACATGCTTTTATTTAAAAAATATTATGCTATTATGCTAATATATTACATGTAATATATATATATTATGCTATTATTAAAAAAACAGCACTATTGAAATAATAGCTATCAGCAAAATAAGTCCCAAGATTGATTTGCTGTCATAGATGGGTTAACTCTCTGCAGGTTTAAAAACTCGTAATGGACTGACCGTGCTTTCGTCTTGTTTCATGATCGGAAAGTGCCTCTGTTTATCTGCGGACCTGCAGGAGAGCACGTACTGGCCGGAGGCGTCGCTCTTGAATCTGACAATGAAGTCTCCCTCCTATTTCAGCAGCTCCTCCGTCTCTTGTCTCGGCAGGGCGCCGTGGTACCAGGCTTCATCCTCCAGGGGGACCTCCTTGTTGGAGCTACTGTAGGCTGTAGACACAAACATCTCTGCTGTAAGTTACTCAACATCAACAAGATTCTGTTAAATAACAACTTTGGACGACAAAAAATATAACTGAACCTAACAGTATTAGGAGACTGACTTGACACAATTAAGTCAGACCACAGTTGGAGCACGCTTCTCCCATCTCATGTTTGTTCAGCTGGAAGATTTCAATTATCATATGACATGTGCACACTGTCACCTGACTAAGTACACTTGTCACCTGATTGAGTGCACATATGACCTTACTGAGTGCACTTGTCACCTGATTGAGTGCACATATCACCTGACTAGGTGCACTTATCACATGAAGGGGTGCACTTGTCACATGACTTCAGTGCATGAGAATGGTCTACCCTTCACCCAGTTCAGACCGAAATACTTGCTAACGTCACAGAACCTACGCAGGTTTTGAAACAGACCCACAGAATATTTCACTTTTATATAGCGCTTATACCAGCAATAGGTATCAAAGCACTTTACAGAAGATATGTTATCCCTGGTCAATGATAACCTGTCCCAGAGACAATCCCTCCAGGCGGCTGCAGTTATATACTACGCCCCATGACAAGTTACCTCACAGGTACCCATTTAACCTCTGGGTGGAGAGAGGCAATTGAGATAAAGCATCTTGCCCAAGGACACAACGTAATGGACTAGGCAGGAGTCGAACCAGCAATCCTTGGATCACAAGTCCGTCGTCTTAGCCAATCGTCCACGACACTCTCTAAGGTTTTGAACACGCAGGTTTTGAAACAGACCCACAGTAACTGCTTTTACCACTTCTTTGCCATACTCAGGCACGTAGCCAGGAATTTGCCATGGGAGGGGCGAACCTGTAGGCAAACTATCAGAGCCAATTATGGCTCTGCAAACTATCTTAGTGTAGCGCCATCACGAGTGGCATGAAGCGTACAAGAAAACTTTGGCCGAAAATGCCTCCCAGATCGCTGGAAATGGCACTTCCCAGGCCTTGTAAGTTGCATTTAAGCATTTTCAATTTTGAAATTGCTAGGGATATCACAAAAGCATACCAAAAAAATATGCTCAAGGGGGGGGCGGTCGCCCCATTGGCCCCCCCTTGGCTACGTGCCTGGACATATGTATACACAACCTTTACCATATTTCATGGCCTCAGGGGCCGTCCATTTGATTGGTATCTGTCTCATGTTGTTGCTGTCGATCTGTTATTCCTCTTCTTCTTCTCTCGACATTCCAAAATCGCTGATCTTCAGAATATTCTTCGTGCCGACCAGACAATTCCTCGCTGCCAGGTCTCTGTCAATGAGGTGAAAGCATGACCATGAGTTTTACAGAGGTATACTGTGGGAGCATGGCAGTGACCATATATCAATCTACTAGATCTGCTGTAATATACAGAGCATTTGGCATCTCACGTTATTGGGCCCCTCCCAAAAATTTCTCCCTACCTTGAGTTTTCATTCCTTAATGTTGCCGCATTTTTGATAATGTTAACATCATTTCAGTTCCACAGAGTGTTTTATTCTAACATTCGTGTAGATGGATAGGAGATCAATGGTGTGAGGTGGGGAGGGGAGGTTGCATGATGGTGGTGAGGTTCTATCTGTTAACAGAAAGTTACTTATCACTACAATTTACTGGCAGCATTCTACAATTACAACCATCAAGAGCAAAATGTCTAATTCTTAAAAGCAGTGGGATTGTCCCATTCTCCTTATTTGGTTAAGTAACGAGAATTGTCTTTAGTATTCAGTTTTGACATTTTCCTTTTGAAAGCAGATATCACACAAAGTTTTAAATAGACAAGAGTCCTGATTACTTATCTGAGTTCTTCTTGTTTGTTCCTCAACAAATACATACTAACATACATGCATACCCATGCCTACATCCATAAACCCAAACACATGTTTATTAATCCCAGGACAATTTCTAGTTTACCTGTGAATACAACTTTTGCCCTCCAAGTAAGCCATCCCTGATGCTGCGTCTTCACTCATTTTAATCTTCTCGGGGACACTCAAGGTCTTGCTGTCATCTTGAAGCAACTTCAAAAGATCTCCTCCTGCAAAGGTGACAGAGAAGCAAACATCAGTCAGTAAAATCAATCTTTTTAAACAATTTACTGATTTCATCTCATAAATCTATTGTTGTTTAGTCTGTTTTGTGTGTATTAATTATGATACAAGCCTAAACGTACGCAAATAAAGTTCCTCTGTTCATGGTACATATTGCACATCAGTGTAGAGCAAGCCAAAAACTAATAAAAGAGCTTATATATAATTGCAATCTTCTCTGAATGTGAAACCAGAAATACACCGTACAAAACTTCAATTTCTATAAAATGTCACAGTATATTTAGAAAGATATTTATAAGGATATTTATGATATACGGATATATGTATGGACAATATACGGATATTTATAATATTTATAAGCCGGTCAAAATAGGTAACATTCAATCAACCAATAAATCTCCAGTTAGGTGCATAGATCTTGAGTTGGGCTATTAAACTAGCAGTGAGGAAACATTTTCCTCTTCGATAAAATTTCACGTTGTTTGCGGCCAGAAAATACTTCTCCATACAACTAACCAGAGTGGCAGGGTTTCCATATACAATGAGATGTTTACGGTGTACCATATTCCCTAATAAATCAAAGGCCAAATTTGCCCCCCTAATCTAACTAATTTGATAGCTGTCACAGAAAAAAAGAAATGATGTCAAATCCAATTTTTACTGGTTTTTGACCTTGAACAAGCTCCATGACGATGTAGATTGGATGTCTGTCTGTTGCCACGCCGATAAGTTTGACGATGTTGGGATGGTTGTAATTCTTGAGGATGTACTGTAGGCCTCTGAGAGGAACTTCCTTCTCGTTGCAGCATCTACTGTGGCCTTGCACGTCTTGACGGCGACAGGTTTATTCTTAAATGTCACTTTGTGGACGTCACCTAAAATGTCCCTGCATGTACACAAGAAAAAGGATGCTTATGAAACTAAAAGAACAATGCAGTCAACCCACCCCCTCACCCACCCCACCCCCGTTTTCATTTTTTAGTAGTTTATTTCACTTGGGGTGCAATAGAGAAGAGTTACAACCATATGGGTTGTAATTAATACAGTTCTAACAAGATATTCATGTAAAAATTCACTTTTTTTCTTCTTTTTTTCCACCTTAAATAAAGAATGCAGCAGTAGTATAGACAAGGAGATGTCACATGCGAGGTCATGTGATATGTCACATGAGAGCTCACAATATATGTCACATGAGAGGCAACCAGTGGCTTAATAAACCTTAAAACAGTAATTTTTCATTGCCTACAGCTGAAGGGGTATACACTAGAATTCAGCTAACATCTTACGTTAGCCCATGTACCAACATTAAGAATCTCCCCAAATAACTCAACATTAGTGCACACACATACTGTGTTGATAGGAATAGACTGGAGTAAACAACATGACACATGTTGTGCACACATGGTCATCCCTGTTAGCTTCAAATACAAGTCAATTGGCCAAACAAAAATTACAAGGTTTCAGGGTCACTGGTACAAAGTGGGTAAATGTCAGTGAAATTAACTCATCTACCAATTAACTTTTCATTACCATTAAAGGCAATGAAGACTCGCCCCAAACAGCGTGCTGCCATCTGAAAAAGTTAACTCTCTGTTGCTTGCAAGTGACGTTTTGTTCGTGTCGCTACAAAATGCAGACAGTAATGAAACGTGATACCTTGTTATCTTTAGCTGGACCTGAGATGTCCATCGCTGTATCGTTTGTACACTGTGCTGAGGGCATTGACCGCAGCTGTATGTACTGACTGTACACTAGTGTCTAATTTACTGACGGTAGCAAGTTGTATGTGTATTTGCTGGGATTGATGGTGGTGTGTAACACTTCTATTACACCTCATTCGAAACTAGGTCAGATTACTGGCATTAGACGTTTCTTTTTTTGCGTGAGTCTTCACACCCTTTAAAAGATTGAATTGTTGTGTCTTTCATGAAACTCACCTGTCCTAATTTGGTGTCCAGCAGGATGTCCTTGTGTCAAAGGTCGTGCTCGTCCTTGACCTTACTTATTGGATTTCTGATCATCGCGTTGGACCCTTTTGTCACTGGTGTTTGAGTTGACATGTGATAGTTCACCAGTTCCTGGATTGACCGAAAACTCCCTCCTTCCAATCGATACTGTTAAAAACCAGAACATTCAGACATTCAAAAAAATTGTGTGGAGGAGAAAAGTCAGGCTTAATGATATATCATATCAAACACACACTGTATGCCATTTCAATTTTGTAATGTGAGGGAGGAAGGGGAAGGGGACCAAGATGTATGGAAGGGGGGCCTTTGAGGACCCCTGGCCCCACCACTGCCTACAGAGGATGGTATTGTAACACCAAAATGTGTATTTTACATGGTGTTTTTACATGCTTTTATTTAAAAAATATTATGCTATTATGCTAATATATTACATATAATATATATATATTATGCTATTATTAAAAAAAAGGACTATTGTAATAATAGCTATCAGCAAAAATAAGTCCCAAGATTGATTTGCTGTCATAGATGGGTTAACTCTCTGCAGGTTTAAAAACTCGCAATGGACTGACCGTGCTATCGTCTTGTTTCACGATCGGAAAGTGCCTCTGTTTATCGACGGACCTGCAGGAGAGCACGTACTGGCCGGAGGCGTCGCTCTTGAATCTGACAATGAAGTCTCCCTCCTGTTTCAGCAGCTCCTCCGTCTCTTGTCTCGGCAGGGCGCCGTGGTACCAGGCTTCATCCTCCAGGGGCACGTCCTTGTTGGAGCTAGGCTGTAGACACAAACATCTCTGCTGTAAGTTACTCAACATCAACAACATTCTGTTAAATAACAACTTTGGACGACAAAAAATATAATTGAACCTAACAGTATTAGGAGACTGACTTGACACAATGAAGTCAGACCACAGTTGGAGCACGCTTCTCCCATCTCATGTTTGTTCAGCTGGAAGATTTCAATTATCATATGACATGTGCACACTGTCACCTGACTAAGTACACTTGTCACCTGATTGAGTGCACTTATCACATGACTGGGTGCACTTGTCACCTGATTGAGTGCACATATCACCTGACTAAGTGCACTTATCAAATGACTGAGTGCACTTGTCAGTTGTCACATGACTTCAGTGCATGAGAATGGTCTACCCTTCACCCACTTTAGACCGAAATACTTGCTAACGTCACAGAACCTAAGCAGACTCAGAGATTGAAATAAGCCAAGACAATATGATTAATTCATATCTCCCATTCTTGGTATTATTTAAATGTACTATGAATTAACAATTGTCCACAATTCTTCAATTATCGGCCAAATGCTTAACACGCTAAAATTGTTCAAAGTACTTCCCGAAAGGCTTTCATCCTCTCTACATTATACTGAGATGGGTGGGTGGGTGTTCAATTAGATAAATATGTCGCAGTGAGTTTATATGCTTTGTGGGTTGAAATAATATACTTCTCGTTATTTGATGTTTTTAGTATGTGTAGGGGACACACTGATGACTATTAATATCAGTGGTTAATGATCTAATATTCACACACACTTATGACCTGTAAAAACTACCTTCATACCTCTTTAATACTTCACACCCACGCATGTTTATGAGACTGATATTTTCACTGGTACATTAAAACAAAGCGAATCTAAAACATATCAGTACAGAATTGCCAAGGTATAATAAATTCAGGTTGCAGATAAACCCAGCTTCCTTTAAAAAAAAATGGTATCAATAAAATCTGAGGTTTAATCTTCCTTGATCTGTAATATAGTATTCCCACCTAACATTTCCCAAGAAAATCGAACATGCGACTGAAGCACTGGGAACCTAAATAACTCAGACAAAGTAAAACAAGAAGTGAAAGCAACAAGGAAACGGTCACCTTTATCACTAGTATACTAGCACTCTCTATAGCTAAATCAACTTTAACACACCTGCTGGCCTTGTTTATCAAACACAGGTTACCACAATATTAGCAATACATGTTTGGGAAATGTCATGTCATAAGTGTAGTGTTAGTAGAAATCAAGTCAGAAAATCTGCTAGAAATGAACACTTCCTTGTCCAATGATATGTTTCTCTTGAATCTCCCAGAGGAAGGAGTCTTGACTAAAAAGACAACAATGGAGATTCGTAATTCAGGATGTTTGTAAATGAATAAAGTTTCAACTAGCTTCAATTATGTCTCTAGTTTAAGCAACAGAGGATAGGAGGAAACAGGAGAACTAGCACATCTCCAAGCAGACACAAATTTTCTCTGACATTCAGATCAACTCTTAAGGTGGCATACTCCTATTAGGGTCTATATCAATCCACGGCAAGTGTTCTCCTTCAGGAAAAGTGCCAATTAGGAGCAGGAGAACAACTTTTTTGCTATGTTATCAATTAGGATGAGCTTTTTTGTGGCTTGGATGTTAAAGAACATGAATGGAAGCACATGTGGTTAAAAAATTGGGTAAAATTGAGGCAATTTTAGATCAGTTTATCCCTCCCAGGAGCATCGGACGAAGATTGTTTACGGCCGAGTAAAGAGGTTTGTTTACAAGTGACGAAAAATTCCGGCTCCCGTAGCAAAAATTTTCACGGTCATGGTATGGAAAATTGATGGTGCCATGAAAGGCCAACTTGTCAGCTATCCAGTGATGGGTAGCGTTTAGCAAGTGAAAACTTCTATCTAGACTTAGAGAAGGCATTACTTTTGTGATTTAGTGTGTAAGTCAATGGGGCTTTTAATGGGCGTATGCAGGGCCGTCTTAAGAGATCACCGGGCCCTGGGCCCGGCAATGGAGCGGGGCCCCTCAATCAAGTGAGTTCGAAAAAATTTGCGTGAAAAATTGACATCCTTGACAAGCGCTCAAGCATAGACATGCCTGCATTTACCACCCCTCCCTATGTCGCGCATAAAGCATAAAACTTTTGCTGAATAACATACCGTACGTGATATATCTAAATGCTGAAATACATTATAGAAGAGTAATCTTCCAGTTGCCCTCCATCCCTTCCCTAACAATACTGGACTCACCATTTGTAACACCCTGTGTTGAGCCTTTCAACTGAAAGGGGGGTGTAGGCGATTTTACACTATCTAACGCAACGTAGTCGCCAAGAACATGAAGTATTTTTAAGGGAGGGCGCGAGGAACATGAACTTATAGCATGCTCCTCATGGTGAAACATAATTGCACCTATTAGGTGAATTGAGTGTACTGTTAATAGTAGGAGAGACTAGCGTAGGTTCTTATGACCAACTAGACCGGTTTCTGCTCTCAAACTTTATAGGAGGAGATTCATCAGTAGTAGCCTTTGAATATTTTATATTCGGCCTGGGCGTCTCGTTTTCAAAATGCATCTATTTTCTGTGCACAAGTTTTTATGGACTCATAGTGCAGCTATAAGAGCATCTAAAAGAGCTTCGTGTGAACCTTGAGAGTCAGCTGATTCTTTGTTAGTACGAAACCTTGAGTTAACAAGTAAATCTTTGAGATTTTGGGCCCTTTTGTGGGCTAGAATCGGTTCTTTTGTTTCCAAAGTGTTTTTTTCAAATGCGTGGTTTTGATATGGGGTGTATAGGTGAGCTTGAACACAAGTGGTGGTTCCTTTTGTTTAGGTTTGGTAGTGAGGTATTGCCCACGGTTTTCAAATTTTATGCCTTTCGTGGCTGAGGCAATATCCTCTTTCTTATTGTTATGGAGTAACAGTTTCTCTGTGTAAGCCTTCGGGGGATTGTATATTCCAGGGTTGCCAACTCAGATTCGAATATTTAATGTCAAACTCTCAAGTGTGTCACCAACTCTCGTCACAAGTTGTCAAGTATCGAATTCAATCAGGCATAATGGCCTATTCAATAAGTTTTCCTCCCATATTAAGATTGCGGGGCCCCTGACATCGCGGGGCCCTGGGCCAGGGCCCAGTGGGCCCATGCGTTAAGACGGCCCTGGGTGTATGCTACCTTAACAGTTAATATACAGAATATAGTAATTTATCATGTCTTATTTATAGAGGTAGGTTAAAGGTCATATGTATTTTCCTCCCAAGTTCATTGCAGACATTTCTAGTCAGTTAATTAGGACATTTAAGTGTCTCATGCCATATGGTGGCCAAAGCATATGATGGTTAGCCAAAGCATGATTGGTCATGGATTACCACTTTTCTAGCACATTTTCACATACATATATGGTCATTTTCACAATCAGTGGTGTAACTTTCAATATTGGCACTTATTGCTTTGTAACTCAGTGACCAAATACCAGAATTCTTAGATTTTTTGCCATTTGTTTGGGTAGCTAAACAAACTTTCTCGGTTTCTTCAGGTGGATTTGGTGGCCATAAATATGCTTAAAATATGCTAGTTCAGCCATATACTTTCAACTACACTGTTTTTGTCAGAGCCTGTACTTTTTGGTGGAAGGTATTTTCCAGTTCTTATTTGGTTGATATTATCAACAAGTGTCCAAACTAAAATGCAATTGTGTTCCCCAGGTTTCCTTCCCTTCCCTTCTCCTACTGTAGGGCCGGTGGCTAGATTTTGTCGTTTCGGAGGTGACATTTTCCGCTAACAATTGGTACCTAAGTTTGACTGCAACTAAGTTCTAATTAAGCATTGTAAATTTTGTTAAGTATGGTTGCATTATTACAATAACTAATGTGTCTAATATCTGAGCCCTAAAATATTTTCCATTTGGAAATTTTAAAAGAATTGTGTAAATTTCAAATTTAATGTTAACTTTTCCGTTAACTTTTCCGTCACCACCGAAACAAAGCATTCTTCAGCCCAAGATTTATGTAAACAATAGTATAGCTATTTTAAACTTATTAAAATATACCACACCCCCTAACGTAATATTTGAGTAAAATTTGTGACAACATGACCAGTCGTTTTAATTTCTGGGAGATTCTTAACTTTCTGTCAACATGCGTCACCTCCGAAACATCTTGTCACCTCCGAAACAGGTTAGTTGGAAATTTTATCTCTACTTATCCAATAAACATCTTCCTTGGCTAAAAATCATATTAAAGTAATTCTGTAGAGGTGTAGCAACCAGTATGATAATATCTTTTAAAAGGTCCTTTATTAATTGGGTCAATCCATGCCAAAACAACAGATTTTTGGGTCGATTCAACGTCGACCCTCTCAGAATCACCTGAAATTGATATGGTGTCTTGCCACATGTTTCAAAGGATGAAATTGGGCAAAAAAACTTTTGAAAAGTTTTTGGTTGCTAGGATATGGCCACACCTAGCAACCAAATCCAGATTGCATTTTGAGAGCCCTAAATTTGGAGGCATCTTTTGCATAAAGTATTTTATGTCTGATATTGCAAATATTATGGAAGACATGTGACCAGCTTTCGAATTTAGCTAATTTTGAGGACATTTTACAGTCTCAATTTTTCATATTAAAATGGCAAAAAATGAGATAGGGACCTTTTCTGGCCTGACTTTGAGTGTGCTCTATATTCACAAGCAATGGCATGTTTGAGTTTTAATTTGCATAGGATCCTTGTCCAGTGGTAGTTGTACAGGAAAAGTGCCCAAAAAATGTTGAGCGGGTCGTACCTTTTACTAACAGCGCCCTCAAACCTAAGAAATCTCACTTCTGGCCCTAATTGGGGGTCCAATTTGGGGCTGTGGGCAAATTTGAATTTTTCTTTAAATACCATTTTTAGGAGTGTATTGACTCTATTTTTAAAAACTCAAGTCAAAAAGTTGTGTATTTTGTGTTATCTACTCAAATTCACGACTCAAAAATTGTGAAAATCACGTAGTTCATATGTATGAAAATGCCTGCACAAGCCGATTTGAGTTTAAATGACAACAACTTCTTAGCATTAGCATACAGGTGCTTAATAATTAAGAGGGTGGTTCACTAGCATAAGGACTACCAATAAACTGCATTTTCAGGGTCACATGCTCAACGATGCCTGTGAACAGCGTCCTCAAACATCACATTTTAACAACATTTTGGGCTATTTTGGGCATTTCAAGGTCAAAATTTGGTCACAATTAAAACATTTATTTTTTGTTTTCAATACTAAACTAGTAAGACATGTATAGTTATGATGCAAAGAATGAGCTTTGGGCAACTTGGATTGGATATTAGCCCTCTGTGAGGAGACATTATTTAGGGTGTTTGACTTGGCCTTATCTTTTTTTTAAATAGTTTAAAGTTAAAATTAAGAAAAACAATCCTTGATTTCCAATAAATTTTCAGTTAACATGGAAATATCTGTAATAGTTTTAAAAACTTTCTGTCAAATCCTTTTCATTTTTAAGTAACATATAATGATTTAAGCATTTTAAAGTTTACTTGAATCAGAGTACTGTTTTAACACTGTGTAAATATGGTTGCTTAAAAATATAAAGTTTCCTAGAGTCATACAGTCACCGAAAAATTACACCCATAAACATATATGTTTAAACTCCAAAAAGTTGTGAAGTTAAAAAAATTTGAACCCTTTAACATGTGATGTTAGTAAAAATTTCAATATATATGGTGTTTGAAATTTTGGCCCTGAGTGTATAAAAGTTACACCACTGATTGTGAAAATGACCATATACATGCACGCATACAGGGGGATAGGAGCTTGGGGGGGGGACTGGGGGCATGTGCCTCCCAACTATTTTTCAAAATAGCATATATGTGCCCTACTGGCAAATAAAATGTGCCCCTTTGATGAAGAACTGTCTTTTGGATATCTTAAGCCTTTGTTAATTTAAAAAAAAATTAAATTATTATGTGCACCAAAATTGTATTGATAGCATTAAACACATCAAATACAGTATATTTAAGTGATTTGGCCGGTGTGTATCGGTTTATAGCATAACGAGTGGTGGTTGTGGAATGAGAAAGTGCCCCTCTGATGTTGTGCCCCCCCCCACTTTTTGGAAGCTTCCTACCCCCTGCACCCACACATACTTATACATGAATACACAAACACATACATACTATACACACACACACCCACACACACACACACACACGCCATCACCATCACAAGGATTCCTTCGCTCTTTCGCAAGGAATCAATAAATTGTTAAAATATCCTACCTGTCGTGAAGGATTTGTGTAATCTCTTCAATTGGTTTTCCCAAGACTCTGTATCAGATTCCATATCACTTTCACAGTCCTCCTCATATGGATCAACTGGAACAAAAAAAATTATAAATGCTATGAATGATATCTGTTGCAGAATTAGGCATAAACCCAAGAGGTAATTGAATTGCCACTGGTAGTAGTTTTACTTAAGTGTAATCTTTTTTGGCAAACAGGTATTGAAAAATCCCAATCTGCTCTTCTCTAGCTATGGTGGTTAGCACAATATAGCTATCTCTAGTTGATCTTAGCATCATATGACCAATTCTTCAGCATCAATTTAAGATACAGTACAGTACTTTACTGAGTATTTGCTAGTGTGACTACAACTATGACTTGAGCAGAAGGAAAAGAAACAGGTCTATGCAGTCATGCTTTTGTGTATGGATGTATATGTGTACAGTATATGTAAGTGACATGCATGTGATGCCACTTGTAAACATAATAACTTGATACTTAAGGCAAACTTCAGTAGAGCTCATACTAGTTCGGTAGAATACCTTTTGTGAGTACATGGTCCCTATTGCTTTTGGTTGAGGTCAAAGTTCATCTGAGGTAAAAAACTGTTAACCTTTAATCATCGTAATTTGAGACAAACTTCAATTAAATTCATGCTTGTTATGTAGATTATTCATAGTGAGTACATGGTCCCTATTGTTTTTTCTCAAAGGTCAACAGATGTCAAACACTGACAACCTTGTAAAAACCTTATCTTGACAAGACACACTTCAATTGAGCTCATACTTAGTATGTGTATTCTTTAGAGTGTTTATATGACCCATATTGTTTTATATGGAGGTTAACAGAGGTCAAACATAGAAACCTTGTAAACAATATATATCTTAATGAGGTAAAATTCAATTGAGCTTATACAGTACTTGGTGGGTAGGTTACCCATAGTGAGAAGGTAGGTAGGTTCTCTTCTGTGCCAGATGGCTCATAAGGTTGGTGCTTAAACCTGGTTTCCATGATGCAAGTAAAATCAGAGTGAAACACTCCCCCAATCCGTCAATCCCTTGCTAACTAGCCCCTAGCCGAAGCTAGCGCCCATTTTAGAGATGGGTGGACTGAAGCAAATGGAGTAAAGTGTCTTGCACAAGGATTCAACGTATTGACTATGCCACCTGTGGGACTCAGACTCACAACCTGTGTGTTAAATGCAAAAGGCACTAAGCCACCATGACCCATAGTGAGTGAATTATTTCTATTAGTTTTTTCGGCAGTCAAAGGTCATGTGCGGTTAACAGAGGTCCAGCAATGTGTGGGACTGTGTGCGCGCCATAATGCAAAAGTGGACCTTTTCCAGATTGGACTTTGTTTGGGGACCCCTGCATATGTCACTGGCTTAAGGATAACAATTTTCCTTACCACGCAACAATGCTTTTTGCCTTGTTGGACAAACTCTCTTTGGGGTTGACCTGGAAGAACATGCTTGGTCAAGATCGCTACTTTCACGATCTTCATCCAGGGTACCTGCAAACCAAAATAAAAGAACCATGTACAATTTAATTAATTGTAAGTATGAAATTAATTCTTTCAACAAGAAATTGATAGGTAGATATTGATGGTTTGGCATATAAGAATTTCAGGTATCCTTTGACTCCATATTCAAGAACATCATATTCACTACAAATATTGTATTCTCATAATTAATTTACAACAGTGTGATTTCTTCTGACTAGTAGCCGTAATGGTAGACTTACATGGACTGTACTGTATGTTAATCAGTCCATGTACAATATTCAGCCCATAGACATGTACTGTACTGTTGGACACCTCACTAAAGTATGTCATTCAACACATGTGTTGTTTAGAATGATTTAGTACTTAAGCACACTTTTATAACTACCCTTTCTTTTTGCAGTGGCATAGTGAGGGGAGCAAGGGAACTTTCCCCAGGGCACAGGGTATAGGGCCCCCTGCCCCTCGGTGCTGATAATGCTCACTATGCCACTGATCGTACTTGGAGTTTTTGCATGCAAGACATAATCAAAATTTGCAATATATTGAAGAAAATACAGCAATTACAACAAAATGAATGTTGTACATATGACACCCAGCATGTAGCCATCCATGCGTGTGCATACTGTAGTAGGACACTTGTCACTGGTCCACCTTATTCCAGGGGGTTCATAAAGTTATGGATTTACCACCAGAGAGAAGACATTTACATGAATAAATAGGAGGTGGTGTACATGTGATTTCCTCTATCTCAAACAATATTTTGTGTCACCTTTACATATAAGTAACATTACCATATGAGTAACATATTTAATGAGTAACATTAGGATATTCAAAATTTCCAATACCTCAAAATATTGAAATGTTGAAATTATACAGATCAATGAATGGTAAGTAGGACAATCAGCATACAACCATTCACGCATGAGGGTGAGACACTTGTTACTGGTCCATCTTATTTCGGGAAATTATTAGGTAAAGATGATAAACCTGTCTAGCTCCTATTGAGGCACTACACAACCATTGAATGTTTCGTTACATCTTCCATACACTACTTCATATATAGACTAAAGAATTCCTGCTATATATAGAATGAACATAGACTTGTGTGTGTCATGAACACATGTGGCCTCCACTTGTCCACTTCTGAATATATATATATTATAAATAGGAAACATTAGGGGGACATCTTAAATCCATATTCCTTATATGTTAAAGACATACAGCTAAATGAATACTGTAGTAGGTAGGCCATTCAGCAAGCAGCCATGTACTATAAGACAAAGTTTGTTACTGGTCCATCTTTTGTCAGGGAATTTATAGTTGAGTATGCTAAACGTTTGCCTAGATCACTGTAGCCTATATGTCCATGACCTTTGAATACATATTCCATATACTACATTCTGTACCCCACAATGTACAATGAACATGGATTTGTGTGTTTGGAGGGGGGGGGGGGCTACTAAGTAAGAGAGACCCATTGAAGACGAGTGTACTTGATTTAGGGATTTTCTTGTACACACATTGCTTCCACCTTCTTATGTCAAATTAAACATTTTGTGTCAACTTCAACATAGGCAACATTAGGGGGACATATTCATATATGTTGAAGACATGTACAGCTAAATGAACAGTACAGTTAAGACAAAGTTTGTCATTGGACTAGTGTTCAAACGATTATGCATAACAGAAAATACCGATTATTTTTTTCATAATCATACCGATTCCGATTATTTGAAAATGAGAAAATATCCCGTTTATACGAAATCGGCAATAAAGTTTGTGATAGAAACAATTATTGTTGTGATTTTCCTCTGTTTCCGTTTGCTTCGTTGTAATACAAGGCTCTTAGATATCCTTTTGTATGTACCAAGTAACCTCTGGAGTTTCTCGGAAAGAAAAAAAAAAGACTTTTTTTTAAATTTCCAAAATACGAAAATATAACATCCTACCTAGTCAGTACTGTGCTAAGCGAATGGCCTAAACACCTCGACGTGAATGTCACCTGTTAATGGCTTGAAATGGGCTAAGAATAGTTACTCAAAATATCCATCTCAAAAAGTATCTCAGACAAACCATCCATCTTCAATCTTTACCAAAGTGTAAATTTTAATTACATATTGCCTTCATTCCGACATTATTTTGTACTTATTTTCAGTATTATACCGTTTATGAACAAATAGAAATGTTACGAACTTGAAGTTAAACATACCTATTCGTTACCTATTTAACTCCATTCAGGTTCAATTAGAAAGTGTAAACTTTAATAGGCCAATCAAACTGAAAAGCAAATTGTACCATTTGTAACTTGTTTAAAATTACTGTAAAATGTTACCAGATTGATGTAAAGAAATAATAACAACTAGAAACTACTCCAATATAAAATATAACATTCCCTCTATAAGACATAGCACATACCTTCCAAACAAATGCCGATTTCCAGCAAATTGAAAGTTGTAAACTAAGCTACGCATTTTTTTTGCAAACCGATGGTTAGGCTACATTTCCCATTGACTTAGTATGGTTGTTAGGCTAACATGTGGTCGAAGATTGCAGTTTACATGGATATTTATATTTTTTATTTGCGACACAACTAGAGCGAAAAAACAGATGGCAAGGTTAGATTTCCATGCAGTTGACTTTATAGTGTGAAGTAAGGCTACCATGTGGTCGGAGATTTGAGGGGATTTTAGGTTATTGTCGCTGGTACTGAAATTGCTTCGTAGAGGCCGTAATTTGCAAGTCACTCTGCGGGAAATTCCTGGTGATTGAGCGCGACCCTCCCGCACTGCTTCAAATTTGATGCGAGATGTGAGAACTGTTTACGCGATTCGCGCTGCAACTCCTAATTCGCAAAATTGGTATTGCTGCCATGCTTACTGTGCCGAGAAATATGAAGTCACTAACCATGAGGGAAGCAAAATCGGCGACCCTGGCAGCCTTATTTGATGAAATTACATTGTGAAAGACGTATAGAGGGTGTCTTTATTTTAATATTTCGTAGTAAAAGAACAAACCTAATACATCAGTTGATATTTTCAACTTCCATATGTTTTTGAATAATGATATTTTCACCTTACATATGTTTTTGAATAATCGGTATGACATAACTGGTATTCCACGTAATTTTTACCGATTCCGATTATGTTTTGATTATGCAATAATCGTACCGATTCCGATTAGGTTAATCGTTTGAACACTACATTGGACCATTTTATTTCAGGGAATGTATAGTTGAGGATGATAAATATTGGCCTAGCTGGCTCTCACTGTAGCGCTTCATGACCTTCGAATACATATTCCATACTACATACCTCACAATGTGCAATGGACATGGATTTGTGTGTGTGGAGGGAGAGGGGGCTACTAGGTAGGAAAGACCCATTGAAGACATGGGAACATGTTTTAAGGATTGCCATGAACACTATATGTGGCTTTAATGTCTTACAGGCCTATCAAATTAAATATTTTGTGTCAACTTACACATAGGCAACATTATGTTGAAGACGTGCTATTAGCCACTGTGCCCCTGCTTATCTTGAACCCTGGTCCATCTTATTTCAAGGAATTTATAGTTGAGGTTGCTAAACATTTGCCTAGCTCACTGTATCCCTACATGACCTTTGGAAAAATATTCCATACTACTTAGCTCACAGTGTCCAATGGGCATATAAGTGGAGGGGGGGGGGGGGTGGTACTAAGTAGGATATACCTGCATTGGAATCATGTGTAACTAGGCTATACCAAAGTTCAAACACAAGCGTTAAAATGCCTCAGAACTCAATTTTTTTTATAAGTAAATATTATATGTACTTGCCCAATGTTAAATGAATGGTGGTTATGACATTCAGCACACAGCCAAGTCCAGTAACACAAAGTTTGTCACTGGACCTGCATTGGGGTACACTTCAATCCATGCATTACCAAAGACATTTTTTGTATATGTACGCAGTTGTCAAACTCATTATCAATCACTACATGAAATATCAAACCTTTCGTACCTGTCAAGGTTTTGTGTGTTGTTTCAGGAGATGACTACTGTCACAGCAGCTTGTTTCAGATTCTGTAAAATTTTCACAACTTTCCTCATCTTGTGGAACTGAAAGATATGTGCAAAAGGTCATGAAGAATTTATAGCTACAGAGTATACAGTTCATAATTATTTAAGAATGAAACAGATCCAACAGTAAGCTAATGGGGTCTTACTTTACCAAGTGCTGTAACGTTAGCTAGGCGTTTTGGACTAGTCACTGACCATAACTGTGTGTTATGGTTTATCAAAGGTGGAAGCTGTTTAACCGATCATCAGCCAAATACCCAGAATTTGTAGCAAAGTACTGTACCTGTAATATATATTGTCATATTTTCCGAGAGTATTTTTAACTCATAGAGACAGATATTTTGACTATTTATTTCTTCAATGTTGTTTACATTTTAGACTGTTGAACAGTGGCTTAATAAATTGGACAGATCATTAAATGTTTTGTTTAGTGTATTTTCAATAAAATACTGTTTTTTTGCATGCTTTGGGCGCTGTTATTAGACCTCCTAATCAAAGGTTTATTCTATATATACTACTGAGGTTATATTAATTGTTGCGGTGGGATTAACTAAATCCTTTTGTCTCGATGATTTGTGTTTCAAGGGTTTTAAGTTTTGTTCTGCTTGAACCTTTTATTTATTTACCATTTTATTAAATAATTACTATACATAATAATTTAT
This sequence comes from Apostichopus japonicus, assembly GCF_037975245.1. NCBI lineage: Eukaryota > Metazoa > Echinodermata > Holothuroidea > Aspidochirotida > Stichopodidae > Apostichopus > Apostichopus japonicus. The sequence goes on along the minus strand of NC_092564.1, from coordinate 25,648,224 downwards.
GTTTTATGGTGTTGCTTCATATTTCTTATTTGTGTCGATGGCCACCAATACTAATGAATGGGTGATCGTGATCTGGTAAATAAGTGAAGTTCCTTATCTGACTGAAATTCGGGTAAAACATTTACTAAAACCTCCACAACACAGTCACTGCTGTTTGCACGATTCTTACCCACTTTTACTAGTTTTAACAATAATTTTTTTCTTACTTAACTGTGTGTAGCACATCATCATGGACAATATCTTGTGATTATATTTTAAAAATGAATTCAGTGATAAAAGACAACAAATTTTGCCAAAACTTTACACACACAATACGGCAGGACAGACTTCTAAGTAACCATGCTGTTACCAGGACATTTGTACCCAAACCGCAGTATCAGCCAGTGAAAACAAACGATAGATACATTCACTAAGTACTATGGTCTAGCTTGATCGCCAGAGCTAAAATAATCTTATTCAGAAGTTTAAACTTCAAGTAATTTCAAATAATTGTGTAGTTGTTATTTGCTACTAAACACTAATCGTTTAAGTCAAGAAACCTTTTTTTTACTTAACTAGAGCCATTATCTGTATGTTATCTACACTATTCAAGAGTAGAACAACACATTGACATAAACATGATGCAGCTCAGATTTGCGACCCTTATAACGTCTCAGACCAAGATAAAATAGAAAAAATTCAAAGGAAGGCAGCACATTTTGTAACTCGTGATTTCCGTAGGCAATCCAGCGTCACTGAGATCTTAAAGACTTTGAAATGGGAACCCCTCATAGAAAGACAGAAAAGGGCCAGACTCATACATTTTTTTATCAAATTATAAATGGCCTAGTTGCAGTCCCAAACGAGACTAATCCCTTCTTGAAACCAGGGAGACGTGACAGCTATACTCAAATTCCTTGCTTTTCATGATAGTTTCTATCCTAGGACTATTAAAGTCTGGAATACGCAATCCTTGGCCAATAAGGAGAGCCATATTCTTTGAGGTGCTTAAAACTAGATTGCCCACGTATGGTTGTTAGTGTTACTAGCACTGCTGCCCTGAGTAACAACATCCTCGTTGTGATACCCGAGAGGGGTTTTAACAAGTACATAACAGAAACAGAAATACACTGTAGATTGGTGTGTGCTCACCGGCAAAAATCTGGTGACTGGCGAAAAGTGACTTCAGCCTGCGCTGCCCATAGACGTTAACTCGAATTAGGCAAGTCTGATGTAATTCACATATATATACCTTAGGCCTAGCCTAATCGTGCATCGTTTTATTGTACATCAACCATGGACTCTAGTGTGGAGGTTTGCGAAAAGTTCCCATTTTCATGCAGAAGAGGTTATAGCGCTTACACAGGTTAAATCTCTGACCAAGGTGGCTAAATCCTGACTAGTCCAAAATCACAACGTTGCACCACGGTGCACACACACAGAAATATTTTCTGAGTTCTCCGTACGCAATGATTTTGCACAGGAATGAGATCTCAAAATAAAATATAGTTCGTTATATACAGTAGATAGTAAATCATCTCCGTGCTCGGCGTTGCAAATGTTCAAAGCCCCCAGTCCCAAGCCCCCCACGGTATGGTACTCATACTTCATGAACACCTAGCTGGTACATACGAAATTTGGGTCAGGACTTAGTTTGGGTCAAATCCCTATTTTCCTTGGCGAACAGGGCCCGAATCACATGCCAGATATGCCAATTTTGTTTTTGACTTATAAAAAAAATGAAACAGCTCCTGTTGACTTTGTGTTAGCTCCGTGGGTGGGGTGTTGCAAATGTTCAAAGCCCCCAGTACCAAGCCCCCCACGGTATGGTACTCATACTTCATGAACACCTAGCTGGTATATACGAAATTTGGGTCAGGACTTAGTTTGGGTCAAATCCCTATTTCCTTGGCGCACAGGGCCCGAATCACATGCCAGATATGCCAATTTTGTTTTTATCTACAGATGTATATACCTGCACTAAGTAATAATGTAGCATGACAATGTTGCCTTTTTGGTCATTGGAAAAGAGTAGACTTTGGAACACATATCATCAGTCACTAACATAGCAAATTCTTTAATTTTAAGACTCGCGCAAAACGAAACGTTAATCTGACCTAGTTTCGAAAGAGATGTAACAAAAGTGTTAGACACCATCATCAACCCAGAAAATACGCACACAGCTTGCTACTGTACCTTTGGTAATTAGACACTAGTGTACAGTCAGTACATACAGCTGTGGTCAATACCTACAGCACAGTGTACAAACGATGCAGCGATGGACATATCTCAGGTCCAGCTAAAGATAACAAGGTATCACTTTCATTACTGTGTTCATTTTGTAGCTCAACAAGCAGAAAATTTCACTTGCAAGCAACAGAAAGTTTCCTTTTTTAGAGGGGCGAGTCTTCAATGCCTTTAATTGCCAAAATCTGATGATTAAATCAGAAGATATTTTCATCTCATATAGATACTACTAGACTGGAAAAGAGGAGCTTAATTAGGCGTTAGGTGAGACATTTCTTCAGGTATTTAGGCTTCATTTTGTTTCCTTTAATACTGATGCTACAGTACAAAAATTGGGGGTTGGGGGCCGGGGGGGCAGAGTAAGACCCAAAACTTATTATAGATTCAGAATCAATTTACCCCCTTGAGTTTTTAAGTTGCAGAAAAGGCAGCTTTTCATCAATGGTCTATATGTCTTATGCTTTACTTATATCTAATGATTGCTGTGTAATGAGATCCCTTTTGCGAATATGATTTGAAGTAATTCTAATAAAATAAGTATGTGGGAGCTTGGGGTATAGGAGCACAAGGCCTAGTTTTACTAAGACAATGGTCTCCATACAGGAGAGCAGTGGCAAAATTGCGTTCCATGTCATCCATTATTTTGTCAATCTGGTTATATGTGAAATTTAAAGGTCTTGTTCATATGAAATCTTGAACAATAAAAATTGTAATCTTTGCAGTCATGCTGGCATGTGTACATGGGTGTGTTTATGTGGTCATGCTTTGCAGCTTGTAAACACAATATCTCAAGAATGGAAACTTTGACAGTCCCCATGTTTGATATGTAGGTGGGCTACATTGAATAAAAGAACCTGATTGTCTTTAAAGATCAAGGTTTGGGGTCAAAGGATTTACGGAAATCCTTGTAAAAGCAATATCTCAAGAAGTAAAGCTTTCAGAGATTACAGGTTACCTGTGCTGATGTATTACACTGTTGTACTAAATAGAAGACTAAGACCGTTTTGGTCATCAATCACTCTTTGTAAATGTCTTTGTCTTTGTAAATATTCTTAATGCCACATCTCTTCCTCAATGCTTTTTGCTATAATACTTAAATCAAGTGTGTTGTTCATCCTGGCTATAACTTTTGATAACATTGAAACCACAATGCAGTTTTGCATTCTGGTTATACATCTTTCTTAGGACTGTTGTATATATTCCTGTTTCACATGCTGTTTATGATGTTTAATTAAAGGTTCACCTTTATTGGTATCTTCAATTCCTGTGTCTCTTATCTGTGACAGTGTCGGATTCTGTAATTTAAAATTGTCCAAGAAAGCATGGAAAACGATATTCATAGAAATTTGAAAATATAATAACCTGGTTCTGTTTTTATATGCATACTTCTAATGCATGTTTCAAAGGATTTGGTACTCACGTCACCCTAAGTGCATTTTGCACATTACATTTTTTTCAAGCACTAAGTATGACAAACTATAAAGTGTTATGCTCTCAGTACACTTGGTAAAGCATTTTCCTCCTATTACATGTAGGTCATCATTCAAACACTTGATATGAAATAATGTACTGAGTGTTCGCTATATATGCAGTGCAAATGTCCCTTTACCAAAAGACCCTGTTTAATAAAAAGAAATTGCTCTGCTGTGAATGGAACCCTAATTATAAACCTATTAGCTTAAACCTATAATCCGAAACCAAAATGTCTCCGCCTTGAAGCAGCCAAACAGGCACCATGAACAGCTTCGGCGCTGCAATGCAACATCAAACAAACAGTCAAAGCATTGTAGAAGAAAATATGTCAGTAAGACATCTCAAATTCTAGCAGGCCTATGTAGTTTTTCACAAAGGTAGTATGCTATTTTAATATTCTACAGCTCAGTTATTTTCTGTAGTGTTTCACACCAAGATAGCAGTCCAAACACTAGGTTGAACTGGTTTTGCCCACCATGGTTATTCACACACTTGATATTCCATTCTGGGTGTCACTTACCACATCAAAGACACAGTGGTTCAAACACTTGGTACAAAACACTGAGTGTTTCGTGTACCATCTTAACCAGACAGTAGGGTTGAGGCTAGTGTCAAGGTGTTTCGGCAACGCAGCTAGTTGAGACTAGTTTCAAGGTGTTTCGACAACGCCAGCTAGTTGAGACTAGTTTCAAGGTGTTTCGACAACAAAACTTGGTATTGCTTTCTGAGGGTTCCACTGAGATTAGAGTCAAGGTGTTTCGACACACAGCTAGTTGAGGCTAGTTTCAAGGTGTTTCGACAACAAGACTAATTTGTATTGCATTCTGAGGGTTTCACTGAGATTAGTGTCAAGGTGTTTCGACAACACAGCTAGTTGAGGTTAGTTTCAAGGTATTTCGACAACGCCAGCTAGTTGAGACTAGTTTCAAGGTGTTTCGACAACAAAACTTGGTATTGCTTTCTGAGGGTTCCACTGAGATTAGTGTCAAGGTGTTTCGACAATACAGCTAGTTGAGGTTAGTTTCAAGGTATTTCGACAATGCCAGCTAGTTGAGACTAGTTTCAAGGTGTTTCGACAACAAAACTTGGTATTGCTTTCTGAGGGTTCCACTGAGATTAGTGTCAAGGTGTTTCGACAACACAGCTAGTTGAGGTTAGTTTCAAGGTATTTCGACAACGCCAGCTAGTTGAGACTAGTTTCAAGGTGTTTCGACAACAAAACTTGGTATTGCTTTCTGAGGGTTCCACTGAGATTAGTGTCAAGGTGTTTCGACAACACAGCTAGTTGAGGTTAGTTTCAAGGTATTTCGACAACGCCAGCTAGTTGAGACTAGTTTCAAGGTGTTTCGACAACAAAACTTGGTATTGCTTTCTGAGGGTTCCACTGAGATTAGTGTCAAGGTGTTTCGACAACACAGCTAGTTGAGGTTAGTTTCAAGGTATTTCGACAACGCCAGCTAGTTGAGACTAGTTTCAAGGTGTTTCGACAACAAAACTTGGTATTGCTTTTTGAGGGTTCCACTGGGATTAGTGTCAAGGTGTTTCGACAACACAGCTAGTTGAGACTAGTTTCAAGGTGTTTCGACAACAAGACTAATTGGTATTGCATTCTGAGGGTTTCACTGAGATTAGTGTCAAGGTGTTTCAACAACACAGCTAGTTGAGACAAGTTTCAAGGTGTTTCGACAACACATATAGTTAAGGCTAGTGTCAAGGTTTTTTGACTACTGTACAAGACTTGGTATTGCATTCTGAGGGTTTCACTGAGATTAGTGTCAAGGTGTTTCGACAACACAGCTAGTTGAGACTAGTTTCAAGGTGTTTCGACAACACAGCTATATAGTTAAGGCTAGTGTCAAGGTGTTTCGACTACAAGTCTAATTGGTATTGCATTTTGAGGGTTTCACTGAGATAATTGTCACAGAGGTGTTTCGACAACGCAGCTAGTTGAGGCTAGTTTCAAGGTGTTTCGACAACGCCAGCTAGTTGAGACTAGTTTCAAGGTGTTTCGACAACAAAACTTGGTATTGCATTCTGAGGGTTCCACTGAGATAATATCAAGGTGTTTCGACAACACAGCTAGTTGAGGTTAGTTTCAAGGTGTTTCGACAACACAGCTAGTTGAGGCTAGTGTCAAGGTGTTTCGACAACAAAACATGGTATTGCTTTTTGAGGGTTCCACTGAGATTAGAGTCAAGGTGTTTCGACAACACAGCTAGTTGAGGCTAGTGTCAAGGTGTTTCGACAACAAGACTAATTGGTATTGCATTCTGAGGGTTTCACTGAGATTAGTGTCAAGGTGTTTCGACAACGCAGCTAGTTGAGGCTAGTTTCAAGGTGTTTCGACAACACCAGCTAGTTGAGACTAGTTTCAAGGTGTTTAGACAACAAAACTTGGTAAATGCATTCTGAGGGTTCCACTGAGATATGTGTCAAGGTGTTTCGACAACACAGCTAGTTGAGGCTAGTGTCAAGGTGTTTCGACAACAAGACTAATTGGTATTGCATTCTGAGGGTTTCACTGAGATTAGTGTCAAGGTGTTTCGACAACACAGCTAGTTGAGGCTAGTTTCAAGGTGTTTCGACAACAAAACTTGGTATTGCTTTCTGAGGGTTCCACTGAGATTAGTGTCAAGGTGTTTCGACACACAGCTAGTTGAGGCTAGTGTCAAGGTGTTTCGACAACAAGACTAATTGGTATTGCATTCTGAGGGTTTCACTGAGATTAGTGTCAAGGTGTTTCGACAACACAGCTAGTTGAGGTTAGTTTCAAGGTATTTCGACAACGCCAGCTAGTTGAGACTAGTTTCAAGGTGTTTCGACAACAAAACTTGGTATTGCTTTCTGAGGGTTCCACTGAGATTAGTGTCAATGTGTTTCGACAACACAGCTAGTTGAGGTTAGTTTCAAGGTATTTCGACAACGCCAGCTAGTTGAGACTAGTTTCAAGGTGTTTCGACAACAAAACTTGGTATTGCTTTCTGAGGGTTCCACTGAGATTAGTGTCAAGGTGTTTCGACAACACAGCTAGTTGAGGTTAGTTTCAAGGTATTTCGACAACGCCAGCTAGTTGAGACTAGTTTCAAGGTGTTTCGACAACAAAACTTGGTATTGCTTTCTGAGGGTTCCACTGAGATTAGTGTCAAGGTGTTTCGACAACACAGCTAGTTGAGGCTAGTGTCAAGGTATTTCGACAACGCCAGCTAGTTGAGACTAGTTTCAAGGTGTTTCGACAACAAAACTTGGTATTGCTTTCTGAGGGTTCCACTGAGATTAGTGTCAAGGTGTTTCGACAACACAGCTAGTTGAGGTTAGTTTCAAGGTATTTCGACAACGCCAGCTAGTTGAGACTAGTTTCAAGGTGTTTCGACAACAAAACTTGGTATTGCTTACTGAGGGTTCCACTGAGATTAGTGTCAAGGTGTTTCGACAACACAGCTAGTTGAGGCTAGTTTCAAGGTATTTCGACAACGCCAGCTAGTTGAGACTAGTTTCAAGGTGTTTCGACAACAAAACTTGGTATTGCTTACTGAGGGTTCCACTGAGATTAGTGTCACGGTGTTTCGACAACACAGCTAGTTGAGGCTAGTTTCAAGGTATATCGACAACGCCAGCTAGTTGAGACTAGTTTCAAGGTGTTTCGACAACAAAACTTGGTATTGCTTTCTGAGGGTTCCACTGAGATTAGTGTCAAGGTGTTTCGACAACACAGCTAGTTGAGACTAGTGTCAAGGTGTTTCGACAACAAGACTAATTGGTATTGCATTCTGAGGGTTTCACTGAGATTAGTGTCAAGGTGTTTCAACAACGCAGCTAGTTGAGGCTAGTTTCAAGGTGTTTCGACAACGCCAGCCAGTTGAGACTAGTTTCAAGGTGTTTCGACAACAAAACATGGTATTGCTTTTTGAGGGTTCCACTGGGATTAGTGTCAAGGTGTTTCGACAACACAGCTAGTTGAGACTAGTTTCAAGGTGTTTCGACAACAAGACTAATTGGTATTGCATTCTGAGGGTTTCACTGAGATTAGTGTCAAGGTGTTTCGACAACACAGCTAGTTGAGACTAGTTTCAAGGTGTTTCGACAACACAGCTATATAGTTAAGGCTAGTGTCAAGGTGTTTCGACTACAAGTCTAATTGGTATTGCATTTTGAGGGTTTCACTGAGATAATTGTCACAGAGGTGTTTCGACAACGCAGCTAGTTGAGGCTAGTTTCAAGGTGTTTCGACAACGCCAGCTAGTTGAGACTAGTTTCAAGGTGTTTCGACAACAAAACTTGGTATTGCATTCTGAGGGTTCCACTGAGATAATATCAAGGTGTTTCGACAACACAGCTAGTTGAGGTTAGTTTCAAGGTGTTTCGACAACACAGCTAGTTGAGGCTAGTGTCAAGGTGTTTCGACAACAAAACATGGTATTGCTTTTTGAGGGTTCCACTGAGATTAGAGTCAAGGTGTTTCGACAACACAGCTAGTTGAGGCTAGTGTCAAGGTGTTTCGACAACAAGACTAATTGGTATTGCATTCTGAGGGTTTCACTGAGATTAGTGTCAAGGTGTTTCGACAACGCAGCTAGTTGAGGCTAGTTTCAAGGTGTTTCGACAACACCAGCTAGTTGAGACTAGTTTCAAGGTGTTTAGACAACAAAACTTGGTAAATGCATTCTGAGGGTTCCACTGAGATATGTGTCAAGGTGTTTCGACAACACAGCTAGTTGAGGCTAGTGTCAAGGTGTTTTGACAACAAGACTAATTGGTATTGCATTCTGAGGGTTTCACTGAGATTAGTGTCAAGGTGTTTCGACAACACAGCTAGTTGAGGCTAGTTTCAAGGTGTTTCGACAACAAAACTTGGTATTGCTTTCTGAGGGTTCCACTGAGATTAGTGTCAAGGTGTTTCGACACACAGCTAGTTGAGGCTAGTGTCAAGGTGTTTCGACAACAAGACTAATTGGTATTGCATTCTGAGGGTTTCACTGAGATTAGTGTCAAGGTGTTTCGACAACACAGCTAGTTGAGGCTAGTTTCAAGGTATTTCGACAACGCCAGCTAGTTGAGACTAGTTTCAAGGTGTTTCGACAACAAAACTTGGTATTGCTTTCTGAGGGTTCCACTGAGATTAGTGTCAATGTGTTTCGACAACACAGCTAGTTGAGGTTAGTTTCAAGGTATTTCGACAACGCCAGCTAGTTGAGACTAGTTTCAAGGTGTTTCGACAACAAAACTTGGTATTGCTTTCTGAGGGTTCCACTGAGATTAGTGTCAAGGTGTTTCGACAACACAGCTAGTTGAGGTTAGTTTCAAGGTATTTCGACAACGCCAGCTAGTTGAGACTAGTTTCAAGGTGTTTCGACAACAAAACTTGGTATTGCTTTCTGAGGGTTCCACTGAGATTAGTGTCAAGGTGTTTCGACAACACAGCTAGTTGAGGCTAGTGTCAAGGTATTTCGACAACGCCAGCTAGTTGAGACTAGTTTCAAGGTGTTTCGACAACAAAACTTGGTATTGCTTTCTGAGGGTTCCACTGAGATTAGTGTCAAGGTGTTTCGACAACACAGCTAGTTGAGGTTAGTTTCAAGGTATTTCGACAACGCCAGCTAGTTGAGACTAGTTTCAAGGTGTTTCGACAACAAAACTTGGTATTGCTTACTGAGGGTTCCACTGAGATTAGTGTCAAGGTGTTTCGACAACACAGCTAGTTGAGGCTAGTTTCAAGGTATTTCGACAACGCCAGCTAGTTGAGACTAGTTTCAAGGTGTTTCGACAACAAAACTTGGTATTGCTTACTGAGGGTTCCACTGAGATTAGTGTCACGGTGTTTCGACAACACAGCTAGTCGAGGCTAGTTTCAAGGTATATCGACAACGCCAGCTAGTTGAGACTAGTTTCAAGGTGTTTCGACAACAAAACTCGGTATTGCTTTCTGAGGGTTCCACTGAGATTAGTGTCAAGGTGTTTCGACAACACAGCTAGTTGAGACTAGTGTCAAGGTGTTTCGACAACAAGACTAATTGGTATTGCATTCTGAGGGTTTCACTGAGATTAGTGTCAAGGTGTTTCAACAACGCAGCTAGTTGAGGCTAGTTTCAAGGTGTTTCGACAACGCCAGCCAGTTGAGACTAGTTTCAAGGTGTTTCGACAACAAAACATGGTATTGCTTTTTGAGGGTTCCACTGGGATATGTGTCAAGGTGTTTCGACAACACAGCTAGTTGAGACTAGTTTCAAGGTGTTTCGACAACAAGACTAATTGGTATTGCATTCTGAGGGTTTCACTGAGATTAGTGTCAAGGTGTTTCAACAACGCAGCTAGTTGAGGCTAGTTTCAAGGTGTTTCGACAACGCCAGCCAGTTGAGACTAGTTTCAAGGTGTTTCGACAACAAAACATGGTATTGCTTTTTGAGGGTTCCACTGAGATTAGTGTCAAGGTGTTTCGACAACACAGCTAGTTGAGACAAGTTTCAAGGTGTTTCGACAACACATATAGTTAAGGCTAGTGTCAAGGTTTTTTGACTACTGTACAAGACTTGGTATTGCATTCTGAGGGTTTCACTGAGATTAGTGTCAAGGTGTTTCGACAACACAGCTAGTTGAGACTAGTTTCAAGGTGTTTCGACAACACAGCTATATAGTTAAGGCTAGTGTCAAGGTGTTTCGACTGCAAGTCTAATTGGTATTGCATTTTGAGGGTTTCACTGAGATAATTGTCACAGAGGCGTTTCGACAACGCAGCTAGTTGAGGCTAGTTTCAAGGTGTTTCGACAACGCCAGCTAGTTGAGACTAGTTTCAAGGTGTTTCGACAACAAAACTTGGTATTGCATTCTGAGGGTTCCACTGAGATAATATCAAGGTGTTTCGACAACACAGCTAGTTGAGGTTAGTTTCAAGGTGTTTCGACAACACAGCTAGTTGAGGCTAGTGTCAAGGTGTTTCGACAACAAAACATGGTATTGCTTTTTGAGGGTTCCACTGAGATTAGAGTCAAGGTGTTTCGACACACAGCTAGTTGAGGCTAATGTCAAGGTGTTTCGACAACAAGGCTAATTGGTATTGCATTCTGAGGGTTTCACTGAGATTAGTGTCAAGGTGTTTCGACAACGCAGCTACAGTAGTTGAGGCTAGTTTCAAGGTGTTTTGACAACACCAGCTAGTTGAGACTAGTTTCAAGGTGTTTAGACAACAAAACTTGGTAAATGCATTCTGAGGGTTCCACTGAGATATGTGTCAAGGTGTTTCGACAACACAGCTAGTTGAGGCTAGTGTCAAGGTGTTTTGACAACACAGCTAGTTAAGGCTAGTGTCAAGGTGTTTCGACTACAAGTCTAATTGGTATTGCATTTTGAGGGTTTCACTGAGATAATTGTCACAGAGGTGTTTCGACAACGCAGCTAGTTGAGGCTAGTTTCAAGGTGTTTCGACAACGCCAGCTAGTTGAGACTAGTTTCAAGGTGTTTCGACAACAAAACTTGGTATTGCATTCTGAGGGTTCCACTGAGATAATATCAAGGTGTTTCGACAACACAGCTAGTTGAGGTTAGTTTCAAGGTGTTTCGACAACACAGCTAGTTGAGGCTAGTGTCAAGGTGTTTCGACAACAAAACATGGTATTGCTTTTTGAGGGTTCCACTGAGATTAGAGTCAAGGTGTTTCGACACACAGCTAGTTGAGGCTAGTGTCAAGGTGTTTCGACAACAAGACTAATTGGTATTGCATTCTGACGGTTTCACTGAGATTAGTGTCAAGGTGTTTCGACAACGCAGCTAGTTGAGGCTAGTTTCAAGGTGTTTCGACAACACCAGCTAGTTGAGACTAGTTTCAAGGTGTTTAGACAACAAAACTTGGTAAATGCATTCTGAGGGTTCCACTGAGATATGTGTCAAGGTGTTTCGACAACACAGCTAGTTGAGGCTAGTGTCAAGGTGTTTTGACAACAAGACTAATTGGTATTGCATTCTGAGGGTTTCACTGAGATTAGTGTCAAGGTGTTTCGACAACACAGCTAGTTGAGGCTAGTTTCAAGGTGTTTCGACAACAAAACTTGGTATTGCTTTCTGAGGGTTCCACTGAGATTAGTGTCAAGGTGTTTCGACAACACAGCTAGTTAAGGCTAGTGTCAAGGTGTTTCGACAACAAAACTTGGTATTGCATTCTGAAGGTTTCACTGAGATTAGTGTCAAGGTGTTTCGACAACGCAGCTATACGGTAGTTGAGGCTAGTTTCAAGGTGTTTCGACAACAAAACTTGGTATTGCATTCTGAGGGTTCACTTACTGTACCAGGACAAAGTGATTCAAACACTTGGAATGCCATGCAGGGTGTTTCAATTACGGCATCACAGACACAGTGATTCAAACACCTGTTACAGCAAACTGAGTGTTTCGTGTACCAACTTTACCTAGGGCCTAGATCTGAGGGTTTCGCTTACCTTAGTGATGCAAACAGTTAGTACCGCAAACTCAGTGTTTCGTTTCCATCATTTCTTGACTTGATTTTATGCATTTCGATTTAACAATGCTCTAAAAGTAACTAACAACTTCATCTCTATCCCCAACACATCCCAAAACTCCATAATACGATCGGCGAACTCTAAACGGAAGTGACGTTAGAGGTCAACTAGCTGTGTTGTCGAAACACCTTGGAACTAACCTCAGCCCTAAATCTATGGAACGCCAAAAGGACCATAGGTGGCGCTACTACTCTAAACAGAATCTGCATGTAATGTCATTTTGAGAGTATAAATCGGCCTGGTAAACATGGATTGGCTTTCAGACGAAGACGTTAGGTCGTATGGGGAATTCAGAAAACTTACTGAGGAGGTAAGCTCAAGAGATTATCAATGAGAGACGTCGTTACTACTTCTTGAACGTTCTTGATATTCCCACCTTGGCTCCAGTGTTGGTACCATTTTCACGATTTTTCATTGGCGCTAAGTTTGGTGTTACTAGGCAATACTGTTGTTTCTGATAGTTTCATACATGGTCAGGGAGGTGCTTACGCTGGGCGGCCGCGCTCGGCAGTTCAGAATGCAGCCCAGCTTAAACAGCATTACCTCCCGGCACTATTTTTGATGATTAGTTTAACAGATTTTACCATTACCAAAATATGGGTGAATACATGGCACAGAAGTTAGCTCCAGAATAGTAGGAAAATGTTACTTCATTTGCAAAAATTTCCACAAAAAAAAAAGGACATGGAACACATTACCACACAAGTCTTCCAGGCACTCAGTCAAATATTCCTGAGCACATCCTTGCATGGTGTCATATTGCAATGTGCAATACCTTCGAATGACTTCAGCTCATCAATGTCAAGCTACAGTAACAATGTTTACATGTTCACACATAAAACTAATTGAATACACCCAAAGTTAGCAAATTTTCAAAATTCAAAATAACCACCGAGGTAAGGCCCATGTACACTTTTGCAGTTTACTCCTGAACCTTACATTACCACACATTGAGAAAACATGCATAGCTGTGTGTAAAATTCAGGAGGTGTAGAAGTACCTAGTGGGAAAGGTACAGATGTTGTTACATAATGAATCTTACAAATTCCTCCCATATGCAAACCTGTGAGGTATTTAGGGTTTAGCAAGACTTGGGTTAACCATTAGAATATATATGGGGATGAAGCAATGTGTGCAGTATTGTAACGCCCCTGTACCCCGGCCAAGCGGTAGCGTGGGTTATCAGGCAGCTGGAGGCCACCTGATGTGTAGGCTGGGGAGAGGGGGGGGCGAAGACTAATGCCAGCAGGGCTTGAAACAATACACAAAAATAGAGAAGAATATAGTTAAGAGAAGTAATTCTCATTCACCAATTAAATTAATTAACTTAAAGCATACACTTGACAAAAATAAGTCAGTGTCTGTCTGCCATACACAAAACGTACAGAGATTCAATTTAACTAATTAACAAATAAACTACGTACTGTACCAGGGTGTGGGCAGCATGGCTCTTGAGAATCACAAGAGTGAATACCCGACACAGGGCGCCAACGGCAGACTGAACAAATACTGCTCATAGTGGTCCCGCCCGATTAACTTCTACAACACCTCCGGGGAGGGCCCTAATTTTGACCCTACCTCTGGTGTCTTTAACATGCAACGAAGCCAACCAGGACGGGAAGTTGTCAGTTATAAAATACAATAGGAAATGGCGCCCCGTAGTCAGCCCTCACTCCCGGACCCACTCCCTAAAATAAATAAAACAACCTTGCCTTTAAAATAATACTATACTGTAATAGCCGTGCTGCTCACCGCTGGTCTCCAATTCTCTGCCTGAACCTCAACGAAATAAATCAGTCCTCCAAAACACAAAATACATAACAATCAACACCGTCATAATTAAACAAGGTATAGAGAGCAAGTGATAGTAAATAGATAAACGCTAAACAGAACAACCCGGGATGCAAAAGAGCGAATGCCTGGAATGCTGGTGATGGCAGACGACGGGGAGATCTAGGGAGACCTGCATAATAAAACAAAAGCAAGTGGAATGGTGAGTGAATGGGCAACATATCCCATGGTAAATTATTCTTAAACCTCGGGGAAACATATTGAGTAGCCCTGGGCATGTTCGAAATACGGGGTACACACATCTCTAACACCCCAGGGCGTAACAGTATTAACAAAATAATTCCTTCCCCTAAAAAAGCTCAGTTTCTTTTCATCACCTGGCTATTCAGGAATTTTCTCTTTATTTTTCAGACATCGAAATCTGATCCAGAAACTGAGCCTTTCAGATCAAAGTACAAAGCCAGGGAATTGCTGCAAGGCTTGAAGAATAAAATTGAGCATTCGATAGAAGATCATTCATGTGAAGGTACAGTATTAGTGTAAATACTGCACACTGCTTGAACAACATGCCTAAATAGTCAACAATGTTTGGCAACATTATGTACTATTTTGGCATTGTTTTCTACTAATGGTGGTTGATGGAAGTACTTTCCAGAATCTCCATATTGCACAACATACTTTTGGAAATGAAATTAAAAAATAAACTAAAAATAAGACCAAAGGAAGACCTTTAGTGTTTCGAAGGCCAGCAATGTGAACAAGGTTCTGTATGAGCAGAGCAAACGAAGAGCATGCATCAAGTAGAAAACAAAGCATGACGAAAAAGACTTTGAAAGTTGTAAGGCATCATGACCCCTCCACTGAATTGATTGAAGCTGTAACTGAGTTACTTTAAAAGTTAAGTAATTATGAATTGAAAAAACTTTAATAAATGTTCCTTAAACGTTTTAATTTTAAGGAACTCTGTGTAATTTACAGTCCAGTTGTATTGAATTTTCAATGGGCTGACCGATCTTATTATACTTAAAAGTGCCAAAATGTTCATACCGGAAGTTGCAAACTCTTCTCCCAGTATCTACAATAGACTATTGCTGACTAATTTGTTGTTTCTTCACTACAGGTGATCATTCTTCTGCCAAATCCCAGATTTGAAATGTAATAAGATAAAGTAGACATTAAAGTAGTTGTCTGCCAGGATACCTCTCATTGGTCCTGTAATATTACTGACTTGGGTGGATATATCAAATAAGAACATGACAAGTCTCTGACATCAACGTATATATACTTACAAGGAATAACATAAATATAACAAGAACGGAAACACAACTTAGAGACATAAAGTAGGAAAGTGAAGTGGAGGCACACGCCTCGTGTACTGCTTATATATCACTGGTTGAACACTTCTGATTGGTCTATTCGAATAACATGTACACGTAACGTTTTAACATAAAGTTACGTAACATCACATCACAGGTCCCTTTGATTTATATGATTTATGTTTATGACTTTAACAGATCTTATACTGCTATCCTGCTGCTTACAGTATCATCTGGGACTCAACTATATAGAGACTGAAGAAACATCCAGTGGAGAGGAACACCTCGTAAGGTGTAACCAAAAACTCATTGACCACCGGTCCAACCACAGATGCGCAGCAGTAGCTATATCTACCCTTAACCAGGTACGCTACACACAGCCTATACAAATCCCAGACTGTTGTTTCTTTCATATCAGGATTATCATTTTACCTTCAAATCAATCATGATTTGATGCTAAAATCTAAGAAAACGTTCTAAAGTACAGTAGATAAGAACTATTTCTATGTATCTTATTTAATATTGATATATTCTTTAATAGCAAGACTTTAATCACTTTTTGAGAAAATCAAAATACTAATACTGTATGTATAAAAGCATGCATATATACAATGAACTTTGATTAAAACAACACTCCTTACAATCAACTTCCCTACGTTCAATTGTAGTTTCATGTGATACTATGGGGAGAAATATACGTAATCCCCTTGTACCAGTAATCCCCTTGTATCAGTAATCATATATTAGCCTATCATCAGTTATATCTGTACAAGTAATAACAGGAAGGTTGTTCACAGGATGGTATATGGCTATCAATGAGCTCTCTGAGATGCTTTGGTAATTATTCTCAATTCAAGTCACTCAGCATTAGCAGTGAAGTCTCATGTAAGGTGTCCTTTGCATTTGTGTATGTGAGTGAAAAGTTAGGAATGAGTTCAAAGTTCAAATTTGAAATTTGAAATTTTATGCCCATTTATTTTATAGTCAATTGATTTTTATACCATTACACAACTCCCAGCTAGATACCAGAGACTGATATATATATACAAATTATTTCCCTTTCTTTCAGCTTGGTATTTTATGGTGTCAAAGGTCAGAAACACAAAAGTCTTTGGAGTTCTTAAAGGTTGGTTGGTCATTTGCCTTTCTTGCCTTGATAGTTCTCTAGGTTATGAACTTGAAAATGTCTCACTAAAAAACTGACCACTTATGACCATGATGGTTTATTTATCATGATATGTGGCCAGGGTGAAGAGAAAATGGCACTAAGTTAGGACTCTATGGTTAAATGCATTTCTCACTACTGCAATATAAAAGATACCATAACTATTACCTCCCTTTTCAGTATTTGTCGGTATTCAATATTTTATGTGTAAAAGTAAGTTGGCCTGACGTTAGGAATGAGTTTTTACATAGTTGTCTGATGGTATGCTTCTCAGAAGCACTATTTATCGATTCTTGTATTGTAACTCTGAATGTGGAATTAACAGATTAATTGGCTTGCCCTAGCTAAGTCTTCTGTCAGAATCAGAGTGCTATATAGTACGCCCTAGATCAGGGGTGAGCAACCTTTTTGAATGAGAGGGCCAGATATAAGGGGTGAAAAATTGACTGGGCTGCACCTAACCAACAACCTGCTGTTGATTTCAAACCTTTGATTCAGAGGACTTTCAAGCAATAGGTGTGTGTACTTAATCTGTATTCATTATTGATAATTAATGGGGATAATAGGCCTACCTGACAGCATCATTAGTGCCGATAAATTCTAAGCAGCTAGCTCGTTTTTTGTGATGATGTAAAATAGATTGATTTTTGTTCTTTTACTTGAGACATCTCACGGCCGCAAAAAAATCACTGGCGGGCCGCATGTGGCCTGCAGGCTGTAGGTTGCCCACCCCTGCCCTAGATGTTATAGTTCGATAATTCCCTTGCATAGGTCAATGCCCTCTAGAAAAAGTCAACTGAATTTTGTTTTTAGGATATGAAACTTGTTTTCTGAACTTATGCAACAGACTAATAACATTGAGGCATGTATCAGATTATTTGCACCCCAGAGATTTTATGTCGCACTCACAGACACGAGCAATTGCTTTGGACAAATTTGATAACTTTGATATTTATACAAACTGTAAGTATGTTTGGTTGATGAAGGAGCTACTTGTATACATTTCATTCATCTTGAGGTTGTCACTTTGTTGTTTGGCTAAGTGCTTTCTCTATGGAAGGAGGAACAAAATTTAATTAAGTAATGGGTGTTTGTCTGTATATTCTGTTGCAGGAGGCAGAGAGCGTTTACAAAGACTTTATGAATAACGTAGATGCGGTGCCATGGGGAGTACATGAGTAAGTTAAGGGCAATTGGGAGGGTCATAAGTTATATCAGAGAAATAATTGAGGAACACTTTTGCACATTTAGCATCAGGAAAAATAATTCTGGTATAGCATCACAAAACTGTTATTCAATATGACCATAAGCTTCTCATATGCACATTATTTTTGTGAAATTCCATGCAAACTAGTTCCTACATGTTGGGCTCTTAATGTTTCGCATGACATTGGCAACATTTTGCACAGATGACTAATGGCATGTTAAACGCACCCAATCATCCATACCCTAACTAGGAAATATCCATAGGATAATGCTCTTGTTTTGTGAGCATATTTGCACAGGAAGTAAATTCTTTTGTTCATGGAAATGAAGCCTTACTGTAATAATAAGGTGTTAAATTGTGTTGATCTATGAATATTCATCACATTTATCCAGCCAGTTGGGACAATTTCCTAATGCTAATACCTATCTAAACTGTCCTCCCATATCATGCTTCAAAGCACTGGTATTGACAGTACCAACAGTTCCTAACCTTGATCTGCATGATAGAAACATGATGTTCATACTGCTCGTACTGACAATACGAGTGCTCTGAAGCAGGACATGACACTACAGTATAGAAGAAAATTGTCCCAACTGGGTGCTGCTTGAATCTCATCGATGTTTTTCCCATTCTATAGCAATTTTAAGTTTGAAATATTGAAAAGTAGAAATATGATTTAGAAAATGTCCTTATTTTATTTAGAGACAGTCAGGGGCAAAACAAATTTGAAATAAAAAAGGAAGGGGTGGGGAGAGGGGGAATGGTACCAAATGTTTGGAGATAGTATCATTTTTTGGACATGAGCTTTGATACTGTAAAACTAGCTGCCTGTATTGTAGCATTAATTCTCCTGGGCTGCACCATGGGTCCCAAATCCCAAATTTTTCAATCAATTGATGAAAAGAATATGTCAAAATGTTACCTTCATAATTTGAATATCTAAGAAATTTTATTGCCTTGTCTTTTCTGTTCTGTCAGGTTATTTCAAGATGAAAGTTCCCACAAGTCAGATCATGAACGGAAAGAGGCATTTCAGAATATTCACACCTTGACGCTGTATTACTTGGCTCAAGTCTATGGAATGTTAGATCAAAAAGTTAAAGTAAGGCATTTCAGTGTAGTAGGTCTGTATGTTGATGTGTCCGTACAAATTTAATAATTTGTGCAAAAGTTTTTTCTAGAAATATGTTTTTTTTTTAAATAGTATAGCGAATAAAGACTGCTTCTTATTCATTCTGAAGAGCATGAAGAGAATGGTAAATGCAGAGCTATTTTGAATTACTTTATAGATATCTACGTTAGCAGTTATATTAGACAGGTAGTCAAACTGCATGGTTAATCCATGCTTGTATTAGACAAGTAGTCAAACTGCATGTTAAATCCATGCCTGTAGTGTAGGTTTATGATTATACTGTTTACACAGATTATCGTTTATACTATCACCAAAGATTCATCATTAAACATTCACCCAAAGGTTTATCCATAAATGTGGTGTTGTTGACTCTGGCAATGATAACAACAATAGTTTCATTTGATTAATCTGTATTAGCACAGAATTTGCTTTGTTTACTACAAATCTTTTCTGACTCATTCTTTAGTCTGCCAAGCTCTGCCACATCACTCTTAAGAGGCAGTTGGAATGTAAACAGTACACTTCCATGGACTGGGCATTAAACTCTGCAACATTGTCACAGTTTTACATAGCTGAAGATAACTACCCCCTGGCGAGGAACTGTCTAGGTGAGAATGATGCAAGTTATCTTTTGATATATCTATTGATTAGTTCAGCAGTTAACTTGTAACAATAAATATATTCTCAAACAACAGTTATAGTAATATCATAGAAACCTTTGATTAGATTCAAGCCATAGTCTTGTAGGTGAACCGAAATATTAGTTTTTTAGCACAATAGAATATAATACAAAAATTGTTTCTCATAATAAAGCCAACAAATGACATTATTGATAGTTTCACAAATGTCTCTTTCACTAAATGTAATTAATTTCATGGTTGGAGGACTTCAGGACATGAAGCAACATAACCAGTGTCATGAATCAACAGATTGCTTCATTTACCGTTAAGTTCGTTAACATAAAAGTTTGATATGCAGATCACCTTTTCAAAAGGAGATGTTTTATTAGGCTCGACTACAATCATCGTTTTGATGAAGTAACAGTTGACGTGTGTTTGCATGAAGTGATGGAAACTCACTCACAGAAATTTAAATTTTCACCTCTACTGAAATTACTGTACAAGTAAGATTGCACTTTTGTGTGTCTTAGCTTCTTTGTCTCCTCCTTGTCGACAGCCAGCGCCTCTTGCGTCTTTCAGGAGATACTTCTGAAACACCCCGAGGCTTTGGAGGTCACAGGTGATCAGGTAGAAGGCGACATTGAAGAAATACAACATAGAAAAGCTGATATTGCAAGATGTTGGTTAAAGTACTGCATAGCATTACTGACATTCTCTGGGTAGGTTTTATTCAGTAGTTCAAACATCTTGTCATTAATTTCCATGTAACAAGGCTCTTTAGAGAACACATTCACATTCATTTCATTCAGACCAGTTTTTTGTTGAATTATTTCACCCTAAATGTGTTTTTGTATATAGATGTTGATTGGTGCATATGGGCAAGTGCATGCATCTGTATTACATGAGTTCTGTAGTGCTTCTACAGATTGGATAGCCCTGTGACCTGTCACAGGAACACTCATGGTGAAGGAAATTCAGGTTTGATTAAAGCTTACAACATGTAGCGCACTAACTAGTGGCCAGTTGTGATCATATCTGTGAGAGTGTGGTGGCCAATTTGCTAAGGCGTCGGACTCGTGATCCAAGGATTGCTGGTTCGATTCCTGCCTAGTTCATTATGTTGTGTCCTTGGGCAAGATGCTTTATCTCACTTGCCTCTCTCCACCCAGGGGTTAAATGGGTACCTGTTAGGTTAATTTTCATTGAGTGCAGTATATAGCTGCAGCTGCCTGGAGGGGTTGTCTCTGGGACAAGGTTATCATTGACCAGGGGTAATATAACGTCTGTAAAGTGCTTTGAGACCTATTGCCGGTATAAAGCGCTATATAAAAAATCATATATATTATATATATCTCATTATTTGTTTTCTTTGAGTATGCGGTTCTCTTTGACAATACTGCACACAGTTTAAGGAAACCATCGAATGATAAATGATCAAATAAGCATAAGGAAACATCCGTTGAAATGATATCTCACATAAAGTTGTCTTGTATTTTTACTTTAGTGAGAAGCCCTCTCATCCTTTCCAGGAGATTGAGAACAACGAAGCCGAGGAGGCAGAAAGTGAAGAGGAAAATAGTGAAGATTACAAAGTACCGGAGAAATTTGAAACCTTGGAACTCGCTGCTTGGGAAGATAAAGTTCCAGATGTGAAAGTAACCAGCTTTGAAGAGGTTTGTATGAGCATCTATAACTCATAATTGTTTATATGCAATATATTTCATGTCTGAATTCTACAAAATAATAGAATAATATTTACGTTTTCACACTTTTAATATTCTTCTTTTATTTTCTTGTGATTCAAACTTTAGCTAAGATACCCTTAGGTTTTACATGTAGAACAGGGACGGACGGTTTCTCAAGTAGCCGCTGATATTTTTCATAATCTAAAGAAAAGTGAATAGAATCCATTTCCTCCAAGAGTCACTCATGATTAGCTAGTGCTTTATTTCATTCAAAGCCATAATGACTTTTCCCTCACAAAAACTGCGATAAACTTTGTTTTAACTTAGCTCATGAACAACTACACAATTCCAACAGTTTGTAAGATAACATGGTTTCTATTTGTAGTTGTGTGATGGAATCTGTTATCTTGTAAACTTAACTAGATATTTTCATTTCTCAAACGGAGGTATGAAACCGTGGCTGAAAAAGTTCTGACCTGCAACATTTGATAGTCAGCATGTCCAATTTCTATGCAAGTTTGTCTTGAGGAATTACCTATGATGAGTTACAAGTGCTGTAGCTGTGTCCTCTAGTACAGTTACTTCCTTATTCATTTATAATTTTTTGCATTTGATAACTTAGCAATTATCAAATTTAAGTGATATTGTCAACTTGTACTAATTGATTAACAGATAAAAATCAATAAATCAATAAATAAAAGAGAACCATATAAGGAAATAATGAAAGTTGAGTCTTTAATTTTTTTTATTTTTTTCAGTCACCTGTCTCTTCAGTAAATATGTTCTCTACTTTAATTAAGCCTAATATTTATATATTTATTAATTTTAATAAGTGTGCAATTTCACAGGAGCTTTTTGAAACCTCATACTTAGTCCTTTTTCGAATATCTCTCTCGTTCTTTTCATTAACTGGAGTTTAAAATTTGGATAGCTGTTAGACTTTTTGAACAGAGAGTGTTAGACTTTTTGAACAGAGAGTGTTAGACTTTTTGAACAGAGAGTGTAATTTTTTTATGATTTATATATATTTTTTATATTATTTATTTGGTGCTCTTGTTATTATTTATATGGTGCTCTTGTTATTATTTATATGGTGCTCTTGTTTAATTTCAGGCTCGGCGTCTCTTTCTGGCTGGTCAGCAGTTTGTATCTGAGAGTAAATGTTACTATGTGTTTGATGGTCATGTGTCTGATCATATAGAGATAGTGCAGGTAAGCCACAGCAACAGAGTGTATCATATCTGCATATCATCATCAGATGCATACAGTGATGATGATGAACAGGCTGTGACATCTTTCTCTGTTGTCAGAGGATGTGTTTTACTCCTCCTGTTATCACCTTGCAATATATCTTACTTAAAATCAAATTGATGGGGAGGGGTAGTTGTTTTCCCCGAGCTTCTCACCTGAGTTGAAAAAATTTGGACTGTTGACCGTAAGCAAATATTTCTCTTGGATAACTGAAGCGAGTAGTGAGTACTATATCCATCCTCCTTCCTTCCCTCATCCTCCAGCCCTCACCTCTCTTCCTCACACTCTCCCCTTCTTAATTGATTGATTGATTGGTATTATTGATACTGACAATATCATTATAACAATTTTAGTTATTCAAATCGTATAACCAAATTGATTGATAGAAAAATATTTCTTTTAACACTGTATTAGATAATTCCATTTCCAACAAAGTGGCCAATGTGGTAATCCTCTTCTGCTATGATTGCTATAGTAGGATCATCCCTGCCAACTTTAAATGCTGTCGGCAAAGTTTTGTTGGATAGAAACCATATTGGTTGTGTGAGCTGTAACAGATAATTCCATTCCCAACAAAATGGCTAACGTATTTTGTCCTCTTTGGGGGGGCGTTGTGGTCAAGTGGTTAAGGCAGTGGACTTGTGATCTAAGGATTTCAGGCTTGAGCCCTGGCCAGATCACTGCGTTGTGTCCTTGGGCAAGGCGTCTCTTCACCCAGGTGTATAAATGGGGACTTGGGAGGTGACTTGTAAATATTTTGCGTGCGCCGGTTTGTGGCTGCAACCTATGGGAAGTCCACAGGGGACACCTGGCTGTGCTGCACTGTGGTGCCCAGGCGAGATTGTTTGAATTGTGCACACTTTGGTGTGTAGGTATGACAAGTTACCAATGACCAGGGTTAAGTACAACACGGCGAGACTTTATTGTAAGTTGCGCTATATAAGAACTGTTAATTATTATTATTATTTTCTTTTGTTATTACTACTATAAGGATCACAGCCAGCTGTTTAAGTTGTTGTCTCAATTTGAGATGGACTATGACAGAAGATCTAAGATGCACAAGAGGCGGATTGACATGCTGGTGGCTATCCTAGATGAACTTAACCCACAGTTTTTTCTTCACATATGCAGACAAATTATCTTTGAAATAGCTGAAACTTACAAGTAAGCATTGTCACACAGTCAGATGAATTTACTCCAGTGGCTAAACGCTGCTTTCATTAATTTTCCTTAAACATTTTAGAGAGCTATTTAGGTGATAAAAGGTGATATTATATAGATGTCATTTTTCTGCACTAGTAGGGGATAGCTGTATCATGATAGCATATTTAATTAAACTGGTCATATGAAATTATGAAGCAATGAAATCTGGTGGACCATTAAGTATCTAGCAACAAGTATTTTTAATGGTCACACTTTTTTTAATTGATGATGTGTTTGTTTCTCTGTGTGGTCCACTCTGTTAGCCTTTTATCAACACAGGAAGATAAATAATCAAGCAAAGTATTTTTGAAGGATAGAATGCAAAGTACTTGAACAGCTAAGCAAATATTTCCACACTTAAATGAAACTTGACAAGTTAATTGATGGAAATTAATTTTGGGGAAGAAACTGGGCCATAATGACTTCACCGAGAGGTATAAACCCGTCTCCTATTTTCCGTTGATCAATGTTCTTCATGCTGTATCAGTATTCAGAAAACATGTTTAGCTGTTGTTTTCTTCAGTGACTAGAAGATGAGATAGCAATACATGTTATTCCAACATGCTTGGTACATGATTAACACTACTAATAGATGTTAACTGATAAAGGAATATTTTTAATTGGCTATTTGCAGTCATTGCAATGTACAACTCTGTGATGATATAATGGCATATTAGGGTCCTCTACTTGTAGTTTTACTATAATGTTGTACCTTTTCCACTTCTTTTCGTAGCACAATGGTTGACGTAAAACTGGAAATAAAGCGCAGGACAGAGGAAACACCTACAGTGCACATGATAAAGAAAATCAATACTTTGTAAGTATACAAAATGTTAGGAAAATGTCAACTTGTTAAGTTTGGCTCTTTGCTTTATGATATATCTGACAATATACACTGAATAACCACTTTTGCAGGCAAGCCAAGCCATATTTAAGAAATTAATGTGTTGCCTGATGAGGATGAAACCAGTTGTGAGTGGAATTTTTCTGGTGTGTTGATCTTCAGTAATTCATTTTATATCTGTCAAACCACATGCAACCTATTCATTAATATATATATATGAGTTATATATATATATATATATATATATATATATATATATATATATATATATATATGTGTGTGTTTGTGTGGACGAAATAGTATCATACAAAAAAGTGTGCCTCATTTTGTTAGTTTAATTTCATTTTAATGATCATACCTCTTTCATTATTTACAGAATAACTAAGGGCATTGAGTACTTTCAAAGGTTTATTGGTAAGTCAAGATAAAGATTCCGCCATTCTTCAAATGTTTCCTTTCACAAAATCTTCTTAGTAATGAGGAATACAAACACACTGAACCATAGAACCAAATTTCTGTAAATTGTCAACCCTCCCAAAAAAAAGCAAGTTCTGTGAAAATTCATTTGATCTTCACAAACAGTTATATATAAAATTGTATTATAAAGTATTATAAAATGTATGAGGGATGTGCCAGTGGGAACTAAATCAAATTTCAAAGACTTTACAGCTTTGGAGAGAGGTAGAGGAAAATATTAATTTGAAGAAATCAGTGTGTTGTCAATGTCAACAGTGTTGTGGTAAACATGAAATGACCATGACATTGTAGCTAGTTGTGTGTGTAATTCCACGAAAAGTGAAATGTCTTAGATTAGATTCTTAGATTCGGTCAGTGTTACTGAGAAGACTGAGTTGCCTTGGAGTAAAATCAGAATGATTTTTTTTTGTGATTTGAGTGAAGTTGAAGCCAAAAATATTCCAAGAGTACAAAATAAATTGTTGTTATTGTTCCATATCCCGTTGTCAAAGCAGAGTAGAAATGGTGTAAAATGTTGTGAACAGCAATACTGGATTGCGATTTGGAAAAGCTGTAAAAATTCCTATCTGGATTGTTTTTGTCATTGGTTCCATAATCCTTTTCTTTCTTTGCTTGATAACAATGAAGTCTTATTTTATTTTTGTTTCGCTTTAGTAGCAATCTTATGAATGGGAAATGGTTCTGGTGGTTAGAAATGTTTGAAGACAAAATGAACTACATAAATTACTGTTTGCATTAAAGTCACAACAGAACCAGAAACCTGAAAAAGTATGTAACTCTTCGCTTCTATTACAGATTCATTGCGAGATCCTCAGGGTGTTATGCCAGATGAATACGAAGAGCATCTAGTACGGCCGACTCTGATTGCTAACTTCTATATAGGAAGACTGTGAGTCAGGTTTAAGTTACTTCTAGAGTCAACTAATGAATCTAGTACGGCCGACATTGATTGCTAACTTCTATATTGGAAGACTGTGAGTCAGGTTTAAGTTACTTCTAGAGTCAACTAATGAATCTAGTACGGCCGACATTGATTGCTAACTTCTATATTGGAAGACTGTGAGTCAGGTTTAAGTAACTTCTAGAGTCAACTAATGAATCTAGTAAGGCCGACACTGATTGCTAACTTCTACATGGGAAGACTGTGAGTCAGGTTTACTTCTTGAGTCACCTAATGAATCTAGTAAGGCCGACATTGATTGCTAACTTCTATATTGGAAGACTGTGAGTCAGGTTTAAGTTACTTCTAGAGTCAACTAATGAATCTAGTACGGCCGAGACTGATTGCTAACTTCTATATTGGAAGACTGTGAGTCAGGTTTAAGTAACTTCTTGAGTCAACTAATGAATCTAGTAAGGCCGACACTGATTGCTAACTTCTACATGGGAAGACTGAGTCAGGTTTAAGTAACTTCTTGAGTCAACTAATGAATCTAGTAAGGCCGACATTGATTGCTAACTTCTATATTGGAAGACTGTGAGTCAGGTTTAAGTTACTTCTAGAGTCAACTAATGAATCTAGTACGGCCGACATTGATTGCTAACTTCTATATTGGAAGACTGTGAGTCAGGTTTAAGTAACTTCTAGAGTCAACTAATGAATCTAGTAAGGCCGACACTGATTGCTAACTTCTACATGGGAAGACTGTGAGTCAGGTTTACTTCTTGAGTCACCTAATGAATCTAGTAAGGCCGACATTGATTGCTAACTTCTATATTGGAAGACTGTGAGTCAGGTTTAAGTTACTTCTAGAGTCAACTAATGAATCTAGTACGGCCGAGACTGATTGCTAACTTCTATATTGGAAGACTGTGAGTCAGGTTTAAGTAACTTCTTGAGTCAACTAATGAATCTAGTAAGGCCGACACTGATTGCTAACTTCTACATGGGAAGACTGAGTCAGGTTTAAGTAACTTCTTGAGTCAACTAATGAATCTAGTAAGGCCGACACTGATTGCTAACTTCTATATGGGAAGACTGTGAGTCAGGTTTAAGTATCTTGAGTCAACTTATGAATCTAGTACGGCCGACACTGATTGCTAACTTTTACATGGGAAGACTGTGAGTCACGTTTAAGTATCTTGAGTCAACTTATGAATCTAGTACGGCCGACACTGATTGCTAACTTCTATATCAGAAGACTGTGAGTCAGGTTTAAGTAACTTCTTGAGTCAAATTATGAATCTAGTAAGGTGGACACTGATTGCTAACTTCTATATCAGAAGACTGTGAGTCAGGTTTAAGTAACTTCTTGAGTCAACTAATGAATCTAGTATGGCCGACACTAATTGCTAACTTCTACATGGAAAGACTGTGAGTCAGGTTTAAGTAACTTCTTGAGGCAACTAATGATTCTAGTATGATTTTACTGATTATTTACTTGATGGTTTTACTTGCGACTTGGGTAACCTTGATGTCAAATGACGTGACGAGTCTCAGACAAGAAGAACATTACAGTAGTCAATTTCAAGAAAAGAACAGTAATGCAATTAAGAGAGAGAGAGAGAGATAGACAAAGGATGGATGGATGGTATTTATTAACAGTTATTTCATCATTTCACAGCTAATTTTGACCTCTTATCCCTTCAGATATGGTAATTACATCTCAACTGAAGTTGCAGATCGCATCAAGTGGTTGGAATCAGGGTAATTTGATTTTTGCAACTCTGCTATCATTTTCCATGAAAAAAGGGTTTTGTTCAGGATTTCAGTTTTTGATTAGTGTTAGCTATGGGTGAATAAGATGGTTGGTCTTTAATTTGGTTAAACATAAATATAATTTTACCAGCCTCTTGTTTGAAACAGGTCAAGGGCATACTCCCACTGTTCTCAATCTTATGCTTTGCCCACCATTGCATTGGGATTATATGATACAAGGCTAGGTTGGTGAGATTATATGATACAAGGCTGGGTTGGTGAGATTATATGATACAAGGCTATAGGTTGGTGGGATTATTACGATACAAGGCTGGGTTGGTGGGGTTATATGATACAAGGCTGTGTTGGTGGGAGGAGGATGGGGAAGTCCTCCCTCCAGTTGTCTTCAATCTTAAATATTCTTTCTGAAAACAAATGTTTTTGTTTTACCTGAACCACTTTTTTTTTGGTATATTTTGCAGTGCTGAACACTACAAGGCTGTTGTAGACTACTGTAAGAAATACCCCACTGCTGAGAAACTTGTCAAGGTACTGTATTTATATTATAACACTATCTACAATTTTTTCATCATGCAACTATTAAATTTCACAGAACCCCTTAAAACATACAGACAATAAGAGCAATTATTCTGATGTCGTTTTATCATTTGACAGGCGGAACTGGAAGTGTGTGAAGACATGGTGCAGTTTGCTCCAATCCGTATTGACAGTCTGAAGAGGGGAGTATTATATTAAATGGTTTCGTGGAAAGATTCCAACCGAAGTGAGTTTCTCCATCGGCCAAAGTTGCAGATTTTAGCTGAGTTTGCGTTCTAGTCCTCATGGAAATGTATCCGTTTACTGCCACCATTTATGGTTACATTGGTTTGGATCAGTCTAAACCTTTCAGAAAAATCATTGAAAAAGTTCTGAAATTTCCAGTCGTGAAATGAATAGATCATTTACCACAAATCGATTAAATCAGAGGAGACTTTATATTCGTGTTCTTCTCACTTGACTCTGTTTTGTGTGTTTCTGATTAGATTTTAACAGCAACGAGGCTGTGATAGCACTTAAAACCTTGGACCTGCAGAAGGCCTCTATTTATATAAAAATGTTGTCAGATGGCTTCTAGTGTTGGATGTCTTGCTTGTCACAAGAGAGGAACAAAGTAAAGGGAATGATAAATGAATGTTGCATTTTGGATGTGATAAAAAAACAAGCAGGCCCAACTTATAGATATTCTTGATGGCAGTTGTATTGATTATTGAATGTTGGATTTGGAAAATATTGAAATGTCCATTGGCAACAGATTTGATTTTCATTGTTTTAAGTTGGACATGTTTGATGGTAGTCTGCTCTACTTTCCATGGGCTTTTTAAGCAATATAATTATGAAATATAGATTCCCCTTTCCTTCATTCCTTCCTTCATTGATGTATTTCATTGCAGAAACTTTACCCAAATGCTAAGTTATAGTTTTCCTGTTTTCTTAAGAGCACTTTGCATATCAACAAACGGAAAACAGAAATGTGTGGAATCAATCAAATGTGTTAATTTTATGCAAGTTATATCCAGAAAGTTTTCAACAATTTGATGATGTGTGTGGGCAAAAATCATTCTGTATAAAGCAGTTATGTTTTACAGTGTACCGTATTATCTGGTGGCACAAAAAATACATGAGCACAAAATGTAGTCTTGTTAGCATGTAACATGAGTGTCGTCACAAGTTAATGTTAAAATAATGAATAACGTGTTATCCTTCTCTCCCCCTCCCCAAACCAAAAGAAAAGGGACACTTAGCCTAGAACTATTAAAAAGAGTTACAATTTGCATCTTTCTAACTTGACATAAAATACGGGTGTGAGTTATTGTGATTGAAAGGAGTGTGCAGAGTAATTTCATTGTTACTGACTTACATTGCATTAACAATCAACAGGACCCAAGTCTGAATAAAAACAGAGTCATCAACCCAAAGTGAAGTGACTTTAGTCATGACTTTTGAGCCCTGACTCACCAACATACTGTAGCAAGGACTTCCATCAGTGGAAGGGACTGAGTCTTTTCTTGTTTGAAGAGGACTATGTAATTTAATGCTACTGCACACTAAACTCTGGAAAATATTTCAGTAATATCAACACCATTTTTTGCTGTCAAAATATTAAAGTATAAATACACTGAGAGTATTGATTTAGCATATTTTCTAACCCCTAAGTGATTTTTAGGCAGCACTACAAGTAGTAAGTAATGACCTTGTAGATACAGGTAAATGATAGGGTAGCCCTTAAAATAAAAATCGATGCTAACGTGGGCACACATCAAAACAATAGGTATTAACTCTAAAGTGATTGAACTAATAATTTCGTTTGGACTCTGACATTCCATAGAAAAAAAGGCTGTGGTTGAAACAACGATGACTTACAATACACTGTGGTACAGGATAAGTATTTATTGGGATAACATGTACTCTGTTTATATACATGTTCTTTTAACATGCATAAGATGTTCTTTTAACATGCATAAGATATATTCTGTTAACATACATATGATGTTCTGTTAACATGCATAAGATGTATGCTGTTAACATGCATAAGATGTTCTGTTAACATGTATAAGATGTTCTTTTAACATGCATATGATGTTCTGTTAACATGCATAAGATGTATTCTGTTAACATACATAAGATGTTCTGCTAACATGATAAGATGTACTGTTAACATACATAAGATGTACTGTTAACAAACATAAGATGTTCTGTTAACATGCATAAGATGTATGCAGTTAACATGTATGAGATGTATTCTGTTAACAAACATATGATGTTCTGTTAACATGCAAAAGATGTTCTGTAACATGCATAAGATGTACTCTGTTAACATGCATAAGATGTACTCTGTTAACATGCATAAGATGTATGCTGTTAACATACATAAGATGTTCTGTTAACATACATAAGATGTTCTCTGTTAACATACATAACTTGTTCTGTTAACATGCATAAGATGTTCTGTTAACATACATAAGATGTTCTGTTAACATACATAAGATGTTCTGTTAACATGCATAAGATGTATGCTGTTATCGGTAGGAGTGACTTGAGATGAAGTGGGTAGATGACTGGATGTTGTGGTTCAACCACAGACTCAAACTCGAGTGTTGTGTCAGCACTGGCCTTGACATGAATCTTGAAGGGCATTATTCCCAACAATAAAACAACATTTTAATAATAGCATAGCATATCTGAATTATTTTGCCTGTGATGATTAATCATGTGTTAGATATAATAAATGTGTGTTTATAAACTTTGTTCCTCTTTGTAGTTTCTTCATATCCTAGAAAGCAAGTAACAATAAGAAAACTTCAGATAAATGATAAGAAACCAGCTGGTGTTAACTTTGCTGATAATTTATTTTCTAATTATTAAATTTTACAAATCATGATAAATCTTTGAAAGAGATTGGGTACGATAAACTGCTACTTAGATATTGAAATACGAAAAACTGACACCAAAATGCCAGTTTTGATTCTGCAATGAAAACAACGGAAAACAATAAGTTTGAAAGTAAGAAAGCATAGCAACCACACAATAGAAGAGTTGTGGGAAATATTGAAAGCTATAGAAAATAATCTGTAGTGGAAATTACTAAATGTTACCTGATCTTGTTAAATAACGCAGTAAGCATTTTAAACTTTGACAAAGAGCAATTTTATGTAAACAAAGATTAAAAATAAAGCAACTGTGATGAAAGCCCAATTAAGAATACATGCTTGATTTTGGAATGTATGAAGGAGCTGTCTGTCATAACAGGTTTTGCTGCCATGTCAAACTTCAAATATCAATGAACAATCCTCATATTGTAATAAAATGTGTGACTCCTCATATTGTCACCAAGATAGACTTTTGAAAGGAGCTAAATATTAGACTGACATATTGAGTAATGATTTGTGTTTATTATGGAAGCCATCAAAAGTTTTAAGTGTTATAATATTTCTCAAAAATACAGTTTATTCAAGATAAATATAGTTCTCCTTCATACTAACATTCATAGATTCTGACAAATTTGAATACTTTAAAAGATGAACGACCACAGAAACATTCACACATGCTTGTTTTTGTTATTAGAACTACCAATGTGTTTCCAAAGTATCCCTTATTGCAATTAATACTAAACATATACAGTACTCTAAAATGATATTTGGAAGTCCTGCCACCAAATTCAATCTAACATTTAATAACTGCAATTATGGGTTTTTTCTATTATGTTTAAACTTTGAGATAAATTTTATACATACTTTTCTGAAAAGATAGTATATTCATGGATTAAAAGGTCCATCAAAGCCTAATATGGTTCAAAATAAAATACAAACTACTGTGAGTACTATTTCAACAGTGAAATTCAGGATAAGGGTATTAAGAATAATGAATACAAAAACACTACCATTCTACATGGTGGAGGCAACCAATCAGAGATGCACAGACTACAACCAGGTAGCCATGACGACATCCAAATAACCTACTGTATCTATGGCATCATTATCATTACAAAGTTCTCCATGATATCTACCAGGTCTTTCTGAATAACATTACAGGGTATAATGATGTACAATAGTTTGCCAAGCCAATACTTAGCAACTAGGATGCTTGATGCAAGTTGTAAAATTTGCACAGCATCTTTCAATCATTAATTTATGTTTTAACAAATCTTGATTTTTTTTTGATCAGTTTTTGTCAAACAAATGATCAAAAGGAATACTTTCAGTTTTAAGGGCAGTATGAAGCAGTAAAATATAGAATTACTTGGAATAAATTAACAAAGTTGCAAATAAATTTACTAGATAGACAAAACTGAATGCTGAAGAAACTGGTATCTGTGTGTGTATTTATTATTAAAAAAATACATTTGAATCCTATTAGCTGCACAGAAAAGAACTCCTTTAGCAATCAATGGAATGCATTTCATATGATCATGAGTTTCAGCAGTGGTGTCACCAGAAGGTCACTTAGCCATCAAGCGGCACAGAGGTGCCAAGGGTCACACAATTTATAGAAACTTCTGACCATCAGCACTTAATTTAGAATGACAGATTATAAAATGGTCAGCAAATTAATGTAGGCAAGAGTCTGAAACATGAAATATCTGCTTGTAACACAGACTTACAGCTGTGTCCAATTAAACCATCAAGAATATGACTTTTAGCTACAGTTCTGCCTGCATTTATGATTCTCTAAGATAACTTTGGCAATTAGAATCCATGGGGTAACGGTCGGACCATCTTCGGAACAACTTCTTCGTACTGCACAAAACCATTCTTCTGGATGCCAAATTCTCTAAGGATGTCATCAACTGAAGAAAAATGGTTAAAATATTGTTCCATAAAATACTGTTTATATTGAAACTATTACCTTTCCCACCCCCACCCCCACCCCCATCTTCTAATAAGGATATGTAATTGACACTATAATGCAACAAGCTGGTAATACAAATTTTTGCTGTTTCAGAGTAGTGAGCGATGTTATTTTGGCAATCCATCCAGCTGATTCCTGATACTCGTTAATATTCATGATCCTGTACAATGATACTTCTGTAAAAAAAGACAAATTTGTATGGACTTACTTTCTCTCTCTGTAAGTTCTTCACCAAATGTTGTCATTATCCTTTTAAACTCATTGGTTAATATAAAACCTCTCTTCTCCACATCTGACTGTCTGAACGCATCAATGATTTCTTTCTCCGGGTTTGGCTTCTTGCCTTGATCGCCCATCATCGTAACAAAATCGTTAAACTTAATTTTGCCATCTGACGGGAGGAAAATGAGAAGACATGCTTTGCCATACAAAGAATATAGTTGACACTACAATGTACAGTTAAGTCAGGTTTAGTATGGGATTCTATGTGCTAGATCAAATTACTTTTTTATAGTGAAAAACTTTTATACTGTATGTCAATTTACTTAATGAAGGTATTAAGGGTTGCTTGTCAGACTGACCTTCAAGACAAACTCTAAACAACATCTGAATTGATTTGGCTGTTTAATGTTAGACAAAATTAAACATTTGTTTTTGGCCTCAGTTCTAAAATGTCAAAATCAGCATGATATGTTCTATTTTTAAAACTTCTCCACTAATTTTTCTTTAATTTGTTATTTCAAGATGTACTTGCTAGGTTACATCAACAACTCTTACAAGACATTTGATAAAACTTTGGCTTGACAATACTTTGGAAAAAATGTCTAAATATTGTGGCTCTTAGAGTCTGCAAATTAAACCAATCATGGATGTAACAATGATTACCTTTCTCATACATTTTCTTATAACTTCTTATTTCTTCAGCAGTAGGACTGACTCCTAATGACCTCATGCAATCTGTTAGTTCGTCTGTTTGGATGAAGCCTTTTCTCTGTTTATCATATAACATAAAACATTCCTTGTATACTGAAAAAAGAAGGAAAGCAAACATAGTTTTAAATTAACTAGTTAATGTGATCACAATGTTGCTCCTACTGTACTTTGCTAAGAATGAATGAATTGTGGCTGGCAACCAGGTGAAGCCGCTGGTTATTCTGCAATTGTGCTGATATTACCCGGTTTATGTTTGACCGAAATAAGACTGTCTAAGTAATAGGCTAGCACTGTACATTGTAGCTGGCCTAGTCGCATTGATGGCCCTAACATTGGCTAATATTTATTTGGGAAGTCTATTCACATCGAGTCAGCTCCAATGTCACTGGGACTAGCTTGTTACTGTTAGTGATGATACTAGTTATATCGTTGTAACTACTAGTAGCATGGTGGGCTTATAATTGACGCACCTAAGGATTTGTTTAACGATGTCTATCAACCAAAAATCGAAAATCACTCAACTACTGTATGTATTTGTTTTTCATGTGTAGTACCTCAGAAATACAATGATCTCAAAATATTTATTGTTCTGCGCCTACCCAACGTACAATTGAGCAGAATTTGACTACAAAATGTCTGCCATGTCAAGTTCTTTCATAAGCATAAGAAAAACCATAATTTGATCAGCATATACCTGAAATGGATTAAAACTCATCAAATATGTAACACTACTTGACTGCAAAAGTTCAGGTTGCCTGCTGTATGGTTGCTAGTAATATTTGAAGGTGTGTCAGTTACGAAGGTGCATCAATTATGAAGCCCTTACTATACTTAGCTAGACCTTGGCCTAACTCTAGGCAATCAATGTGTCATTCCGCCATCGGTGCTTTCCGCCATAGAAAATGTGCTCTTTCGGTCATAGAAAAAGTGCCATTCTGCCTTGTAACCACCATGGCGGTAAAGCACTTTTTGTATGGCAGAAAGAGCACATTATTGTGGGTGCATTGTATTGCTTCGCTTCACTCAACCTAGGCCTGCAAAATCGGTCATTTAAATCGGCAATCAGAATCGAACTTTTTAATAAACAATCTGCCTTATTTAAATTATTTTAATTCGATTTACTCAACCAACTATTATATATTTGAAGACAGTGTATCGACTTTACGAACTTACAACTCTTCAATCAACCTGTACATTAAAGACTGTATCAATTCCCCAATTTTGTCTTAACTACAATTCAATCTATCCAGCGAACCATCACATTTGAAGACGGTGTACCTATCCAGTAACCTTCCACACGATTCCAAGAAAGTTTCAACGATATATATTCCTGTACACCACGGTAAAATCCCTTCCTAAAGTGTACCATTCCGCCATAGGTTTCTATCCTGGCGGAAAGGATCGAAACCTATGGCAGAAAGGTATGGCGAAATGTACCTATGGCGGAATGTCACTAGATCCATCATACGGATAGGCCTAGTTATCATAACCCCTCCTTAGTCGGCTTGGCCTACACTACAGTACACCTAACCTATCCGTAACGTTAGGATACGTTAGGGCTTACCTTCAAATTTTTCTTTAGGAACGAGATGGGCCTGTAAAAGACAAAAACAAGAGAAATTTCGGTATATTGACAAAAAATCATATGGAACATTATAATATTTGAATTACACCAATATGTTACGTATATTACCATTTCTTTTTAACGTAGTTGATGCTGTGTTTACTGAAAATCGCTGAATGGGTGCGACCTTATTTAGAATGAGACGATGACTAACTTTTAGTTCTATGGTTGACATAATAACATTAATTTTTAGCCTAGCTTAATTTAAGACACCTAACTGGTCACATGCCAACTATTGCTATTATGCTTTAAGGTACGTTCTGTGTATTACCACTGTACTGTTCACTGCTCTGGATTGCTCAGTGAGTTGAAAGTTGAAACACAACTTAGCATAACCAAGTTAGTGGTCCCCAAGGTGTGTGTTTTAGCCTAAGACAAGGCCTGAGTTAGGCCAAATAAGCCCTAAAATAGATTAACCTACTGCCTAAACTGTCGTTTGCAAACCACTGTAGACGACAGCTAAGGGAAGTCAGAACTCAACATGGCCTCAGCTGAAGAAAAATTCGCAGCAGCAGTACAAGCTATCAAGAAGCTTCCTAAAGATGGTAGGTATATGCAGAAATGTATC
Organism: Apostichopus japonicus; assembly: GCF_037975245.1. NCBI lineage: Eukaryota > Metazoa > Echinodermata > Holothuroidea > Aspidochirotida > Stichopodidae > Apostichopus > Apostichopus japonicus. The sequence goes on along the minus strand of NC_092564.1, from coordinate 25,612,162 downwards.
CCATTTGTCACCTGTTGGTAGACTATTTCTGTTATGTTTTACTTGTGCTTTAGGGTAAGGTTTCAGGGTAAAAAAGAACAGTTTGGCCCAACTCCCAAAGTCTCCGACATTAATTAACTTCAACTTAACAATAACACTAGTGAAGCATCATATACAAAGTCAACACAGGTTAATTTCATATACTGTACACTATGAAGAGAATCAACAGCGTGCAGTAGACCTAGGCCCTATATTATAGTGTACGTGTTGGCACACAGTATAGTGTTAAAACCAATTTCAACATCAATCAATCACCGGGACTTCAAAATTTTTCTGTAGTTGCCAGGAATTTCAGCATATTTTCTGATTTTGATCATGAATGTTTTTTTGTTTTGCCAACTTTTTGTTTCTATTTCCATTCATATTTCATTCCCTGCAACTAAAATCAGCCAAACCTGAGTAGTTTTGAGCAATTCAAATGCTGCCTAATTCATCTTTACAACTGCATTAGGATATACTGTACTGTAATTTCTCAATGTCAGTGATAACATCTTAAGTGGAATGGCTGAAGTACTTTAAGGATATTTGAAGTGTTACTCTGGTTTGTACAGTAGCATTTGTCAGTACTTAATAAGTTCCGCCCGGATATTTTACAACATTAAAGAAACACAACCTAAGATGATGTTCAAGTTAGCAGGTCTAAGTAAATCAAAACCACTGAACAGTCCGTACTAGGTGTAAAGCTGCTTTCCTCATATCTTCTCACTTCAGGTCCATTCCAGCCATCTTATGACATGATGAAGAAATTTTATGGCTTATTTAAACAAGCCACAGAGGGACCATGTAATGAGCCTCGACCCGCATTTTGGAATGCAATCAAAAAAGCCAAATGGTAAGATGTAGCCCCTTCCCAATTGGTTGGAATCCTGTTGATATTTGTATATATGGTCTTATATATAACTCTTGTAACACTAAACTTGTTTTGTTTTATCTTTATGTTTTTGTTTTGTTCCTATTTTGTTTAGCTTTCATTTCTTTGGTTTTGTCAAGGAATGATGTATGTCAATCATCTATGTGTCAAATATGTCAATCTTCCCCTACCTGTCTCCATTTTACATAATTTTCAATTTAAAGTAGTCCTTGTATCATTAAAGGTTGTGAAGACTTGCACAAAAAGAAATCTAATGCCGGTAATTTGACCTAATTTCGAATGAGGTGTAACAGAAGTGTTAAACACCACCATCGATCCCAGAAAATACACACACAGCTTGCTACCGTCGGTAATTAGACACTAGTGCACAGTCAGTACATACAGCTGCGGTCAATACCCACAGCACAGTATACAAACGATACAGTGATGGACATCTCAGGTCCAGCTAAAGATAACAATTAAGTTATCACGTTTCATTACTGTCTGCATTTTGTAGCGACACGAACAAAACGTCACTTGCAAGCAACAGTTATCTTTTTCAGATGGCCGCACACGGTTTGGGGCGAGTCTTCAATACCTTTAATGCAGTTTTATATGAATCTTAATTGTGTTTTGCACTCCCATTTTATTCCAGGGAAGCTTGGTCATCTTTAGGTGATATGTCCAAATTGGAAGCCCAAGAAGGATATGTGAATGAAATGCTTAAGGTAAGAATACAGTTGTGTGCAAGCAGGGGAGGGAGTTAAGTGGAGACAGTCAAAATGTTTTGTGTTTATATTTCTTTATCAGTGTACTGTACCCCCCCCCCCCCATACTTGAATACAGATGTAACTCACGCTGAACACCTTTGATAACTACAGTACTGTGGTGTAGATATTGCAATGATTGTCTACACATATATGTAAGGACCTACAGTATTAATCTGGTTCTTCCAAGGTAATTGTTTATTTGGATTGCACAATGTACACAATATCTTGAGTGCTGTAATTAGCTACTGAAGATAAGATGTAAGCTCATTATCTTATCTCATTGACTTTGATCACCGCAAATTTCTAGAGAAACCAAAGTGCTGAGGTTGTTTAGCTGTCTGAGCACTACTGTTTGCGTAGTAAAATAGTGCACAGTACAGTAAGATACACTGTACTGCACACATGAACCTTCGATTCATATATATATCTTGTTTAGTGAAGTTAGAGATTACAAGGATATTATTCATATTTTTACTTGATATATATGTGCTGCAAATGTCTTTTCTTAGATCTGCTAGGGATGTGTGATAGTTTATATGCAATGTGTGCATCTCTCACACTATTAATGCTAAATGTATGAATGCTAAATGGTTAGTTTTACAGTATTATGCAAACGGTGTGCAAGATTCTTGTCATTAATCCTGCATGTATATTGTATGTATGCAAATTGGCATCACTGATGTACATGTTTCCTCTGCCAGGGGTTTAAGTGCAATGCACAACACTGATACCATGTTTGGTGGCTGTCATTAAGTTATCACCTGTACACACTATGCAAGTACGCCAAGGGCAGGACTCGTCCCTAGAATTTATGTGATTTCTTAACATGCATGATATGTGTTTAGCTACTACTGTACTGTAGCCTTTAAGTGTTCATTTGTGTTGGATTTTCTACAGTCTGATAGAACCATACCCATTCATTTAAGGATAGATAAGGCATACCAAATAGAACCTGTAACTCTAGTCTCTCAAACATTTATGTATGTATTTTAGATCCTCCTGCAAGCAGGAACTTGCAAAGAAGCGTCATTGGCTTATCAAAGCCGCAAGCTAACCAAAGTCAGTCTCTTAGATTCATATTTAAGATCCATGATTATGAATTGTCAATTGTCAACAACTCTGTAACTGGACGACATACTTTAATCTTTACTTGAACCGGGGACCTTATGATTGGAGCTAACACTCCTAACATTCACCAGAAATAATGAAAAAAAGGCATAGCAATAATAGCATTAACCTTAAGTACTTGGAAATGATGAAGGAGAAAGCACCACAACGGAAGCAATACACTGGCTGTGACCACATCAACCCCTTTTTTAATTTTACAGTAATATTTTAATATTCAGAGGAACTTTACAACTCAAACTAAAATGCAGGTTTAAGCTTTTGGAACATATTCTTTTGAAAGAGTAAAGTAGTTCTGACCTTAGATCCTTTGACGTACCTTGTATAAAGACAAGTTAAATAATTGCAATATATATAATAATAGTTGACTAATCTGCCTTTCATCTAACACGGCCAAGGTTCTGACTGGAACTGTTGTCCTGAACTGCACCATGATGACATGGTCACAGTTCCAATGTAATGGTGACTAGATCTGAAAAATGGGGGGCAGATGGGCAGTCATATTTGGTGATCATGTTCAATTTTCTATCTGGATTGGCTTTCTTAAATTAGGATATTTGAAGTCTTTGTTTGATTTGTAACATTTGTCAGTTATCAGCTCTTACAACATGTAATTAAGCTTAACCTGCTTAAGATGAACTTGTTTGATCACATTTACTGTAGATAATGGTTGTTAACTTCAAGGCTAATGATGTCAACCATATGGTACAAGTGAGTGGGTTGCTTATTTTGTTGCTTGCCACCTTGCATGAGTTCTTCACCTTAAATAACCTTCATCCTTCTTCATATTTGCAGACCTTTCTATTTATGTAGTTTGCCAGGTCTTAATATCATTCACATACCTCTTTTGTCACCTCACTAACCCAGAACAAAGAAGACTTTTTTTCATCCCACTTTTTGCTGAAGAAATATCTTTTCTTTGTCTTTGGGACTTGCAAAACCCTCTGAAACAAAACTGTTCTGCTGTTATTGTTCAACTTGCAAAATAACCTCTTTTGGATACTGAAAACTTGGCCAAATTACTTTTACCATAAACATTTTTTTATACCTCATATTCTGGTCAATTCACTGACACACAGTTTTACAGAAAGTAAGGCTACTGCAGTTTCACTTTTATCCAGTTTGAGTCATTTGCATTTCACAATATTAGACAGTATCCAATACTAACTTTTATGAACCAACTTCATACTGTACACTGTTACTAGATTTGTTTCATTCAGCCATTTATTACTGTAAATGTGCTTGTTAATCACTTGTTTGCTCATCGTGTTATGTGATGTCACAACAACGTTTGTCATCGTTGATTCAGTGTGTACATAAAATCACAAATGATTTAGTTTATAATATAACATGCTATACATACATGTACATTACAAATATATCTTGGTTCATGAATATCTTGAATGGGTTGTAAAGTGTGTATAATGATACCGGTGACTTTAAATATCTAGGCCCTGTTCAAAGTTGCCTTTTAAAGGGCAATATTGCATTTATCTGGAATTTTTAGCATTCCATTGTCACCTACATATCAGCAACTTGCGATTGTTGAAAGAGATATGAAATGATAGGGAAGAAACTATCATATACAACAGAGAAATTTAGTGTTTATATAATAATAGGCATTGGAGTTGCAGGTATATGGATTTGATTTGTCATAAACAGCACACAAGAAGTGTCTTTGCAATTATGTACAAACAACTTGGGTATTTTTACATTGTAACATTCTACTACATGATAGAACAGATGCTCATCACTGTTTTTTCCCTGTAAATGGTTAGGCAGCCTTAATAATGTTTTCTTAATAACTTATAAAAGTCCATTAAAACGAAAAGCTCAGAGCTTACATCTGTTTCTTAATAAATAAAAGTTGGAGGGAGGGCCTGGTGTTTCAAGTTTGGCAGAATCTTCTTCAGATGTCCAGCTAAAACAGACAGCTTAATTGGATTAAAAAAATAAATGGAGAAGAAAAGAAGAAAAAATAAAAGAATTAGTGAGATCAAAGGGAGAGTTGATGTTGATGAGAGTATTATGGAGTTCTTAGTAGTCTTTTACTAACACTAGTGGATGGAGCGTTAAAAGTTCAAGCTTGTTTCGCATGGTTGACAGTGCATTACTCATACACCGCAATACTGAACAGTAGTTTGGGAAAACAGCAAATTAATCTGGTTGAGGTAATCAACTTCCTGAAAAATACTGTATAATGGAATAAGGTGTGCATTGTTCTTATTAACAATAGAATGCTTTGTTCTTATGGACATAAGAATGCATTTTGCTACTACTATTCTAACTTATTGGGCTCTTATTGAGCCTTTTGTGTTTTGTCAACAATTTGACCCAAATCTACATTGTATTACTCAAAATGAAGATTGCAAATTAGTTAAACTAAGAAACACTCCTTGGTATTGTGACCATGACAAGGTAAACGAGCAAGTTATTAATGAATTAAATATTAATTTGATCATCAACGTATTGGTGTTCAGACAAATTCCATAGTATAACTACAAATGCCATTGGCAAATTGGAAAACTAAAATGTTTGGCATCGATTTATTTAAAAAGATATTTTGACGAGTTAAAATTACCTTGTTATCCAATTTTTGGTATTGCATAGTATCATAAAAAAAAATTAAGCTTCCAAAGCTTGTTCAAAATGTTGTTGCGAGTTGCTTACATCATTCTGTCATTGGTTTGCATCTACAATATTCCAGTAGTTCGTTTGTTGATTACACATAATTCTTTGATTTACATTTCAGTGATTTCACTATGTTTTCAGATATATGCTGTTATCACAAAATAACAAGGTGTAGTGACTGGCACATTACTTTTGAATGTGCAATGCTTCTTTTTTTTGTCAAACTTTTTGAAATACAAAAGTCCTAATGAGAAAACCTGAAAAGGCCAGTCTTACTTTAAGATGGTGCTTCTTTTAAATTACCCTCAAATGCTGGTAACATGTACTATAATACTGAACTTTTACCCAGAATTTGTTAATATTTCCCCTTTTCCATCTTTTCAATTGTTATAGCTATTCCCAAAATATAACAGTTTACTCCAAAAAAAATAGCATTATAATCTCTGCAAGTGTGTTAGTGCTGTCATGGCTGCCATTTTGATACAGCTTTTCCGGTAATTTCAGAAAACATGCCTGCAATCTCTCTTTCCTCTCTGTTTTATCAGATTATCGAGGCCATGCCCCAGACAGACGAAGTGAGGAATTTCCTCCGTGTCATGGGTCCCTTCTTTGAGATGGTTACAGTGACAGAAGATGGGAAAGTGCAGAATGGGGGAATACCGAATAGGAATGTGGCTCACTTACCGAATGGGGAACACAATGGTGCCGTAGACGGTGGCCTACCACAGATCGTGTCAAAGGTCAATGGAACAGATACTGAAATAGACAAAGATGGTACGTATAGTAAGCAGTGTACAAGGTTAACCTCAAATTTTCTTACATGTCTGTGGTGATGTCACAGTATCTGCAGGTTTGTATGTTTGCCCTTACATTATTGTACTGTCTGTTATGTTGCAGGTCTCCCTGAAGTTTTGAAATTTGTGTTAATGTTACAGACTAAACAGATCTGCAAAGTAATTATGAATAAGTCCTCCATCCCCTCAAACAGCGGCCAGCCGTCATCGTTAATCTAATTTAAACGAAAATACGAGAAAAGGGAATTTACTAATCCAGCACACTTCTCTGTCCTAACATGGAGGAAAAATCACATTACCAGTATTAATAACCCAAGTTAATGATATGCATAATGAGCATCCACCACCCCGCCCCCCTCTGTCCTCTTTCTTTCCCCATAGATCGCCATTAAAAGAGAGGAAAAACTCTTAAAACTAACCTAGATGCAACACGGATGACTACAATGAAAAATGTCCCAAATATGTATCGATAGAATCTTCATTTATATGAGAAAACGTATGAAGATTTCAGCAAGTCTATTAATATTACATCATAGAGCCAGTGTTGATGGAATTTTTCTTTGTGTAGTCATTTGTTTCCTTTGTCCATAGACATATTTATTGGTGAAAGCTGTTGCTAAGATATTAAAAGTATTTATTATAACATAATCATGGCAATATTATCAGGAACAACAGTTTCCCTTTGACAGTGAAGAAATGATGTGCAAATCAATGGGAAGCTATTTATGAAAGTCGATGATTAGGTTTGTTAATCCTCCTACGACCTCCTTTGCACAATGTTATTAAAGGCATTGAAGACTCGCCCCAAAGAGCGTGCCGCCAGCTTTAAAAAGTTAACTTTCCGTTGTTTGCAAGTCAAATTTTTCTCTTGTCGCTACAAAATGCAGAAGTTTCTTTTTGCGCGAGTCTTCACATCTTTTAAGTTACCAATAACGATCGCCTCCAAATATGCTTGAAAGTTTAACAATTGTCACCCAGATGCAAAAACATCAGAGAGCATGTTGCTGGCACAAATGCAGTCATTGTTCACTTAATTACTCCTTAACATCTGGGAAATAGTTTGGAGGATCAGAAACCTCAAGAAAACTACTATTTGAAAGCTGTCAGCAAATTTTACCAAGCTAGAAACCAAAAGTCAAAACAATTTGAATGTCCAATATCACAATAAACCAACAAATTTGAGAATTTCCCCTAGAAATCCTGAAGTGTTGCTCCACATTGCTATAGACTTGAGAATACAAGGTTATGACATTGTGGTTAGTGACGTTTGTCAGTGCGGTGCAGGTACAGTATGTTGTGTTTAGACGATCTTAATGTGTTGATATTTTAGATGGAGACACCTCTGAGGAGGATTCACTTCTTGCCATGGCTCACAGAGACTCCCTTGCAGTCAGTCAACTCTCTAATGGACACATCAAGAAACACGATCTCGAAGTCCTCGACAGTGTCAAAGAAAACAATACAACAGGTATGGTGGAACTGGTGGTTTCTCTAACTTCTTCAATTGTAGGCTAGTGTTTGATGGACAGCATTTTATTAGCTGCCTAGTATTATTCTCAATTTGGGGTAGCCGATGCTTTTCTGTTCTTACAAATCATTTTTTAGTCATTTTCAAAGAGAAAACAAGGTTTGAAATGTTTGCTTAGCAAACAGTGTGCTTAGGTCCCTGCTCCTTTGAACTGAAAGTGGTTTGTCAGAATCTGATCTTTAACTTTGGGTAAATATTCGGACACGATGAATAAAATCAAGGTTTTTATCTGTTCCTCTGTTGTTATGATATCACATGCTCTGGTATTGCCTGGTACATTTTATTATTAACTTCACTGAATTTTAAGTCATTTATGTTTCTTTACAATGAACTTGTCTTTAGGATGTGGATTTAACTTGTTTGAAGCAGAAATTTCTTCAGCAGTTGTTTTCAAACATTTCTGTTCTGTCGCTAACCTACTGTAGGAATGAAAAATGTGGGATTAAACTATTAAGTGATAGTTTGAGGAGGTCTGATGTGATTGACAGAAATGAAATATAATATGTTTTTATAGCTCCATCTTCAATTATATTTGTGCATATTAGGTCTGTCAGACTCCAGCCATCCAATCTATGTTAACGAGGACCAAACTCACGATTCAGTTGAGGGGGATGTGTCCAGTAGCTCGGGAACAGAAGATGAATTCTGTGATTCAATTGACCAACCAGATATCAGTATGGTAATTAAATTAACTTAATATTAACTAATATACAATCATTAATGGCATGTTAACGGTGCAGAGTAAGCCTCAGGTGGGGAGAGGGGGGGTGGAGAGTCAGGCTTTCGTTTACAATGATGTAGCAGATGTTCTGTATTATACATGTAAAGTAAGGAAACAAACAGGATTGTGTCATTTTAGTTCACTTCAGATGTCTGTTTGATGACATATTTAGCAAATAAAGTCAACACATTGAACCACATTTTGAATGTTTTATAGCAACAACAAAACTCAACAATAAACTAGGATACTGTACTTTGTCAACTGAAGTTCCTTAGTTTTGTACATATTCTGCAAATTTATGTCATGGGAGTGCTGTACAGAGTGTTTCTGCTTGATAGTGTTGTTGTTATTGTTGTGTGTTTAGTTGACATGATTCAGGGATTCTAGAAGCTGATTGAACTGATATCTTCTAATTATTTGGAAGGAAGATGGCTAACTGATCAGATATGTGTTTATTCATACTTGCCTAGTCATACTAGTCATACTCATACTAGTCATACATACTAGTCATACTTAAGTCATACTAGAGTATTGGGATAAGTTGGACAAAATATTAGAGTGAAAGCTCAAGGTGTCTGAAGAAGTTGTCACAGACTTGATGCTTTCAGTAAGAACATGTTTTAATTAGTGACAGCTGTGTACAAATGTCAGACGAATCACTAACAATTGTTTATACATTGTTGATTGTGACCATGAAGGATTCTTGTATGTATATGATAGCTTGAAATTCCAGCAATAAATGTCATGCTCTCTGTTAGAGTTAAACTAAATGGCCTCTTGCAAGCTGATACACTGCATTTAAAGTATAAAAAATTTGAAAGATGTTAATGAAATGATCGAGACTATTAAATTTAGCCTATGAATTGCTTTAACTGAGCTTCAATCCAATGAACTCACATTTTATCAAAAAAAGGCCAAGCACCATTAAAGGGGCTTTCCCAGGGCAGAAAATGTGATAGATGTAGGAAAAAACATGAGTATTCCACACTGCCTCTTGTTAAGCTAAAATGAGATGTGTCCATACCAGACAACATGATTTAAAGTTTTTGATCCCCATTCACAAGTTAGAATATCATTTACTTTTCTCATTGCTTGTTCTGGAGAACAACTGAAGCAGGTTATAATTAATCTTTGTTTCCTCTGTAAATCGTAGGAACGTAAAGTTCGATTTGCCGACTGTGAGCCTCTGCCGGTGGTTGGTGAGGATCGACCTTTGACATCTACCCCGATGGTAGGAGACCGAATTACGACTGAAGCTGAGGTCCACAACATCCCCGGTAGTCAACCCACTCAACCCCGTAGCAATCATTCAGGTAAGATTACATGGAGACTTGATGTTGTGTGGAGTTGTTTCAGTTATTTGCCCTATTTGGTTTCCTGAAAGGGAAACTATGGAGGAGTCACTGTTACTGACCTTGCAAAATTGTGAGGGGACAGTGGATAGCAAAGTCGGCAATGACTATAACGCGGATCGCAAAGTTGGTAATTACTATTCTGGTTAGGTTACGGCAACATACAGCAATGCTGTACTCAAAGCTGAAGACTTTGTTGTTCGGCCAGGCAACAGCAGACCATCATTTCTCAGAAAGGTTGGTATCACTAAAATCCTAGGGTCTGTACTGTTTGTCAATGTTAGAAAAAACATTCAACAGGTAGAATAAAATTATCAAAGGAATATTAAAATTGTACTTGGTACTTATTAAATTAGTAAATGTTGATAATATGATGTAGATAACATGTCTTTAAGTGTTAAAAATGTTGTGTTTGATACAGAAACAGTTAACCCCCTTTACAAAAGTCCATGTACCTGAAGTTTTGGTTAGTACCATTATTTGATAGGTGTCACGTAAATTGGCTTTAAATAAGAACAAAAATGGAAATATATCTATAACGAAATTAAAGGCTTGCACAGCAGAAGATGTATAAGGAACACACATAGTTTTGAATTATTCTGAAATATAGTTGTCATTTGACTACTCAGAAATGAACATTACATGCCAACCTTACATATTACAAGTAGAACCCCTGTGACAAATCGTATGCGGTACGAATCAATCAGGTCAAACATCTTGTGCATGCTAAGTTCTGCAATACCACCCTCATTTCCTTTGGGAACATTTTGTACTGTAGTTTTGATTAAAACATGTTAGCGCAAGATTTTGGAGAGTGAGACCGTTTGTTTTGGAGAAATGTCATCTGAAATTTAGTAAATGCCTAACATTCATGAATATTTTCATGGTGTGTCTCATTGATGAAATCTACTCTAGTAGTCTGAAGTAGGATAATGTGTGTTCATTTCTCACAGTTTCAATGTCCATCCACACACGATTTAATGCTTCGTTTTTAGTCTTAAAGTGACATAACACAAATGCTTGAACATTAAATGTTTTTTCTCTTTATTTATACAATGTTTATTTCTGAGATTTTGTTTAAACAGATTGATTTACCAATACTACTGTATTAAAGTGTTTTAACATGCCCTAATACTGGTATAACATGTATCTTGGTGTGAACACTGTATCAGTCACCTTGAAACTATGACATGAGAAAACAAAGGTGATTTCAGCTCCAATTGGTACTATGACATCAGAAAGTGACATTACGGTAGCCCTCTGATATAACTTTTAAACCCTGATAACTCCCAAGCAGAGTTAGGTTTTTGTTAGATAATTAATTTGGAAGAGTTTTTCATAAAGATGATGGTTGAGTTTGCTTCTTCTCCTTTTAAGAAATAATTTTCTTCTTTTCTTTTCTTTCCAAGCTTAAACTCATTGTCTGTATAACTATCCTTTAAGTCATAGGGAAAAAATTAACATATTTATGCTGTTGTACTATTACTCCTTTTTGCAGGAAGTACGTCTGGTTTAATGAATGGTCACACGAGCAGTAGAATGCAGAAGTCATCTAGTATCAGAACTACACCAAGAGGTATATTAATTCACTGCTCTACCAGTATTAAGTTGTATTAATGTAATGTAACCACACTTCTACATTAACAACATTAAACATAGGTCGTAGCATTCATAGGTTATGTAATGAAATGTGTTAATGTAATGTAATGAAGTAGTATTAATGTAATGTATTAATGTTATGTAACCACATACTTCTACTTAACAACATTAAACATTGGTGTAGCATTCATATGTTATGTAATGTAATGAAGTAGTATTAATGTAATGTATTAATGTAATGTAATGTAACCACACACTTCTACTTAACAACATTAAACATAAGTTGTAGCATCCATATGTAATGTAATGTATTAATGTAATGTAATGAAGTAGTATTAATGTAATGTAATGTAACCACACACTGCTACATAACAACATTAAACATAGGTCGTAGCATTCTTATTCCTCCTATCCTATCATATAATAGCAAATGTGTTAAAAGTGAAAGCTTCTTTGTTGCTAGGGTACTTTTCAATTGACTGCTCTTCCCGGAAAAAAAACCCCTTAAATTTATCATTATCTTTAAGTTCTCTGTATTTTAAAACATAGTTGACATGGAAGTTTTTAACATGCCTTTCTCGTCATTTGTTACAGTAAGAAGAAGTATGACTCCGTCGACACCAGAAACAGACTCTGCGGATGGTACAGGGGATGGTCCCCAACAAATGAGGAGGACCCCTTCATCCTCCCCTGAGGAGATGTCAGAGCACATTGCTCTGGTCCTAGAGAGACTACAGAGAGACATGAACAGTGTACTTGTCCGACTGAACACTCTGGAGACGCTGGCCGTCACTCGACACCAGGTAAGAGTCTGTCAATACATCAACTAATTAAACTTAAACACACTTTACTTCAACTCTGTTTTCTTGTCTACTTTTGGTTTTCCTATGAAATCATATTTGCATGTGTGTGAATGTATGTAATGCTTGATTTTAGACACAATGGCTTAAAGAAGGAGAGTTGGATGGATCTCATGTTTGGTATGTGGATGGCTAATATTGAGTACATGAACAGTGCTGATGATTTAGTGAAGGTCATATAAGGTCAGCGGAGGTCATGTGGAAACCTTGTAAGCAGGGTATCTCCAAGATAGTATAGTAGATTGAAAACTTGAACAAATTTATGTTATCAGGTTCTTTTTTGGCCTTGTAAGTATGCATTTGATGAATATTAGACATGTGGCATTAAATAGACGGATAAAAGTAAGCAAGAGTTTGTGCCTTTCATGTTTCTGAGTTTCTGTTTTCCAATAAAAAAGCAACTCCTTCCCTTGAAAGAGATCATTTCTGACTGCTCACAAGCTGTTAATGTTGGGCCTTTGTTAGCCAAGAACATTGACTATATATGGGAAGTAGTTGGTATATTTGGTAAAGCTAAATACCTCACTGACAAACAGGATAAAACTGTGGTTGAATTCAGTGGTGTTTAAGCTTGAAATTCGGTCGTCAAAAACCGGTTTCGGTAATAAAACAGGTTAACTGTGCAATCCTAGTGGTGTTGTGTATTTTCAGCAATGAAATGCATCCCTTTGTTGTTATGTTCAGCTACCAAGTATTGCTCAAACTAACATTGCAATTAATCAAACTTAGACAACCTCTTTAGTGTAATATAGTATGTAGTTATATCCCCATCATATTACTTGAAACATGTGCTTCCATGCCTCTTTGTCTGAAGAGTATTAAACTACTAAATTCCTGTTCCCGAATTCATTCACCCCTTACCCACATCATAGTCGTAGAAGCCCCCTTTGTCTTAATTCCATGAAATATTCATGCTTAGCCACAGATGACAACCTGTTGCATCTCATGTGTATACAAATGTGGTTATTCATAGCCCTCTTCTATGTACCTTAGTAATTATAAGTAAAAGACTCTGTGACCAAGAGTTTATGTCACAGAGAGGTTATTTCCCCTTCACAGGAAGTTGTAATGACTTAAATACTGTAGTTTTTTAGTATGAAAAAGACTAGTATTCCAAAATTACAAAATAAACTCAAACTGCGGCGTCGATGAGTTGGCTGTCTAGTCATATATCGTATATGATGTCCTCTTGCAGATGGAAGCTGAGGGTCCTGATTCACCAGAGAGGAGAGTCAAAGGTCAAAAGGACACGTGGTGGCCATTCTCAAGACTGGATATGAAGACGGTTTTCTTTATCTTGGTCTGGCCATTTGTGGTTAATTGGGCCATTAAATTCATCAGCAGGAGGCGACGATTCCCGAGGAAATAAAGGCATCTTAAAATCAATTGAAAATGTTTTAGTACTGTTTTAAATGGTCAAACACTCAATTGGAAATCATGTCAAACGATGGCTTTGATCAGTGTTAGATATGACTTGATCTCCAAGAATTTGACAACTCTAATTCTGACAATGGATAACTAATTCTTGGTCACATCTGGCTGTCAGGTTTATGGTAGCTATCAGTTTTACTTTACCAAAGCGGAGAATCGCCAAATTTCATAGCTCACAAAATATCTATCTTTCGGGATCCGGCTTTAGGAATCACAAATGATTCTGAGTTGGTTAGCATCATGTTTGATCTCTAGAGCAAGGCAAATATGTCAACAAAACAGAACTAGTATTGTTCGATACAGGTTACAAGCGCTTACAGTGGAATACGACCTTCCTTACTGGTTTCGAATCTGTGGACATACAATCAGCGTCCATAGCCTAGTGGTTAGGGTGTCAGCATATAAAGCGGGAGACCCAGGTTCAAATCCCGATGGAGGCTAAAAGTTTTTTCACTGTTGTTGATTTTCCAACTCACTACGATTTCAATTTTATATAAGTATATATAGATATATATAGAAATATATATATGTATAGATATATATAGAAATATATATGTATATATATATGTATAGATATATATAGAAATATATATGTATATATATATATATGTATATATATATATATATAGTCTGATTGTGTAAGCCCATTCTGTGTTTAAGAAAATAACAAAGATGATATTGTAGATACAGAGCTACCATACTTATTGATAACATGTTCAATATAATGATTGATGCTTGACCATCCTACCATAAACTTAATGGTCACATTGAGTTTGTCTTCCTCACGGAGGGGAGATTGAATACAAGGAAGTGTTCCATTTAGCCATTGATGCCTTTGTTCTGCTCATTCAAAATGTGGTGTTAGATAGAAATAGATTGAAAATGTTTCTTGGTCTATAGATTGACACTAGTGATGATCAAAATTGATGCTACCGTCCATTTTTGTCGTTTCATGGATATAAGAAATGTAACAGATCCAACATACCCATACTTTAAAGATCTATTGGCAAATAAGATCAACAGGATCAAGGCACTGAGTTGATGCTGCAATCATATTTGCTGATTGTATGTTAAAATAATTGCTGAGATCTGCATTTAACATTTTCTCTTGTTGATTTAGCAATTGATTGTGCCTGCACATCCTTTCATCGGCTCATGCAAATCTTGTATTATTTTGCAGACATTTCACTAAATGTGGCAATCATGTTTACAGATAGAACAGTGAGAAATGTTGAATGTTGGTAGTTGAATTCTAATCATGTTGATGCAGTGAAGGGTTTTGGTATTGTATGTTACTCAGATTGAAATAGATTTGCCTGCACATGTTTTGGTCAGGTACACAAATGTATCATATTCAGAGTGAGGACATACACCTTAAAGGTGGCAATCATTCTTACAGATAGTATAGTGAGAACATTGAATGTTGGTAGTTGAAGTCTATCTGGTAATCATGTTGATGCAGGGAAGGGTTTTGGTATAGTGGGTTACTCAGATTGAAATAGATTTGCCTGCACATGTTTTGGTCAGGTATTACACAAATGTGTCATATTCACAGTGAGGACATACACATTAAAGGGGTGGCAATCATTCTTACACATAGTATAGTGAGAATGTTGAATGTTGGTAGTTGAATTCAAATCTGATAATCATGTTGATGCAGAGATCGGTCTTGTATGTGTTGACTTACCCAGAATGAATCATATCTACCTAGTCATTCTTGGATAAGCTAGTACACATGTTGTATTACATTGAATATAGTAACCATGTTTGCTTACAATGAAGTGGTAATGTTTGCTGGGGTTTAGCTTCAGTAATCTGCACTTGATGTTGGCGGTATCAGCTTGTTTCAACGTCGATATTACAGGGAATGTGTTTTATGAACCTCTGGATGCATTATCATCAGCTATTCCTGTGTTGTACTTCATCAAACATAATGATATATTGCATGAAGTGTCACCAACAGAATTGAATTAAAGATTGCGAATGTTCTTCGGGTTGCATAAGGCTTGCTTTCGGTGCTATTTCTAATGTTATGTATGAAGTTTTATAGGTTTTAAAATGATGATTTTCCTGCATTGGAAATTATCAGGTGATAAGAGATGTATGAGGTCTACTGAGAGCATCAAACTATGACATGATCATGTATCTATTATGTGTAAGCATTAACAGACAAAAGAAAAATCATATTGCATCAAATTGAAAAGAACAAAAGGGTGGAAATTCTTATGTATGGTGTGTAAAACTACAGCATTGCAAGTATCTTTACAATTATCATCAACTAGTCTTTGAAAAGTGGAAATGATAAAAGTACGACCGGAAACATTGTGCGGAATTTGACACAGATTGATCAATTAAATCTATTATTGCAAGATGAAGACTGAATTGTTAATTGATTGGTACAAAAGGATATGCTCTAATTAATCGTATTGTAATGAAATCCATTAGAGGGGTGTCTGTCGTCAAATGAAATTCAACAAAAGAAGTCGTTTGCAAGGAAAGACAGATCAAGTGCTTGAAGGAGAGGAAACAAGGTTAATGAAATTGAGACTTGCAATTTAAGTGATGTTTGATGGAAATACTGCTGGGAAACATGCTTTTGTTTACAAATCTGTGTGCATTTGGAGCAACTTCGGTGAGCCCTTAGGCAGTCATTTGTATCACAACCAGTTGTCTATACTTATTAATAAAACGTATCTACAATAAGTAGGGCAACAAGTCAAAAGCATCATTTGAAAGTAACACTTTGTCAATTTCTTAGAGCACAAAGTTATAAAAGAAGATCTTGCTTGGGAACAATTCGTTTTTAATGGGATTGGGGAACGAAAGGGGAATGGGGTAGAGGTGGAAATGTTCAAAGGGACGATAGATCAGGATGAATAAACCTGATGACAAAGACACATTGTATTCATTGATCAAATAACCTACGAGAGTGAGATTTTAGTTCATTTTGTTGGCAAATAAATTACTCTGTGACTAATTTTCGAGGGTCGTGAATTGAGTTTAATTATAATAAGGAAGGCTGTGTTTCCCTGTAGAGTTGTTAAGATTGACTTTCATTCTGTTGCCTAGTTTGGTATTAAACTCTTATTTTCCAGACGAGAAATTAACAGCTGTTGAAAGTTGTATCGTGTTAACACGTTAACACATTCTTAGCCGCTCCTGTATCTATCTGAGATATTACTGTCAGTTGTCCCTTGTCTGCTGCTAGTTTAAAGGAATTTCTTGACAGTTTAACCAATACAAGAAAATTCTGGCGTTTTCATAGAATTCTCCCAGCAAGTTTTTCACGTCAAACATCGAATTGATATCGTAACTTACATTTGTCACTAGTGCGACCGAAGTAAATGACAATGTTTTGAAGGGTTGTAATTCCTTTGGCAGTGGATTTGCATACCAAAATTCAAAGTTAAATGCACCTTTATTGTTTGTGATGTCACAATTCAGATGTTAAATTGGATGAAATCAGTTAGTTTGGTACGATTTATATCAGTAACATTGTATTTACCTTTATTTTTGTATATTTGTTGAGAGATTGTTTTAACCTACCGAGTCGCATTCCAGATTGATTTAACCTACTAGTCGAATCACTTCATGTCAACCTGACCCACGGCTTTGTCCCCTTCCCCGCCACTCCCCCCCCCCTTTCATCTGTTTTCTTCGTTGATGACGAATTCTACCTGTTATGCAAAATAACTAATATATTGGAATATATCTAAGAAATATGAAAATGGGATTCAAATCTGGTCAAATATTATTCTAATGTGCAATAATTTACATTGAAATGATGCGATGTATCGCTGTAAATATGGTATGTAAAAACAATCCACAATCAAAGTGAAACAAAAGAGAAAATGTAGGAATAAAATACATCTCCTGTTTTCTTTGTTTTTTTTCTTGTTTTGTTATTGTAACTTTTTCCAATGTATTTCACTTTGACAGACAGTCACATTTATAAGTGCCATTTAGTGTACAAGGGTGTCCGTTTTATATCACACTGCAGTATGTTAGCCAATGAGGGTTATATACTATACACGATAAAGGTATCTTGTTCCCCCTCTAATTCCATGTGCCATTGAAATCAGTGGAAGGATGGAGAATTCCATGGACCTGCAGACTGTTCTCCTGGAGGACATAGGACCTATTATCTTCCCTGACCCTCTAATCCCCACTCCCCCCCCCCCCCCCGCCTCTGCCTCAATGCCCTTAGCTTCCTTCCAAATCGTTTAGGCCTCTGTTATACCTGGTAAGCACCTTTAGTCCTGGAATATTCTATTCAATTTGTTTATCCTCTCATCGCAAGAAGATCCTGCTAGGCATTCACCTCTTCGTGGGCTTTCTTCAGTAGCTATATAAGCATTTTGTTAACTGTTTTGTTTCTCTGACCCCCCCCCCCCAGCCCGGCCCCTTATTTCTTTTTTGTTATTTTTTTCCAGCTTTCTGAGGCTTGTCTAACTTTACTGTGGAAGGAATCCCTTAGTAAATATAAACTTTGCCAAACTATGCAGAACGATTCAATTGTGATCAATTAAAAGTAAAAAAAAAGAAAGATTTGGTAACCGAAATGACTTTAAACATAGCTCTTTTGTTCTCTGTGCGGCTCTCCCTTTGTTAATTAAACAATTATAACCGTCTCCTATTTTTTTGGTACCATTGTAAACAATGCGACAATTAATTGAATACTTGTCGTGACCTAATTTATCCTTTTACATCTGCGTTTTCATTTAAATTGATTTCTGTTGTAAAAACCAGTTCCGTCTATTCGTACATTCCATCCTTCTTTTACGATATCGTAACATTTCTGGTCAGTGGCGTAGGAAGGTACTTTTGAGTGGGGGGGGGGGCTGAAGATTGATGGCCGGCCTGGGGGAGGGGTCTAAGAGGAGGGGTCTAAGGGGAGGGGTGTCCCCCTCCCCTTTGGATTTTTTTTGCATTTCCAGGTGGCCTAAGATGCAATTTGGTGCAATATAGCACACTTCAACACCCACTCCATTTTGTAAACTTAATTTTGTATTTTCACCAGGCCTTAGATGCAATTTGGTGCTCCAAATGAGATTTTTTTTTCTCATTTGGAAATGAAAAAGGGGTTTTCTGACTTGCGAAGCGGGGGGGGGCGGAATGATACTTCCGCCCCTCCACATTTTTCACAGCCCCCCCCCCCGGTTCCTATGCCCTTGTTTCTGGATACACTCCCGTCTCCCCAATTAGAAGCAGAGTACCCCTGCTTATCCCCTGCCCACGTAGTTGAACCGCTTAGGGCAGTTTTCGTGTTGTTATAAACGGGATATATTTTCGCGTGGAATAATTAACGGAATTGTTTGTCTGCATCAGAGTAAATACCAACGAAGGTGATGTCCCTTCCTCTTCTATCCCTCCTTTCCCCTTCCTCTCTCCTGTCCCCTTTCTCCTCCTCTCCTCTCCCCTCTGCTCATCTTCCTCTTCCGTATCCTTCCCATCTCCTATTGTTATACTCTTCCCGTTTCAATTCCAATGCAAAATAAACAAATGGCGCCGATATATCCTCACGACTTGGCAGAAAGTCTTCATCAAGATATTGTCAAAGAATTTTTCTTGTTTATCCTCCCCCCTCCCCACCCCTCCCCTCAAGGTATACGGTACATTAAGTCAGTTGCCGTATTCCCACAAAGGAATAATTGAACAGCTTTGGGAGTCTTATTCATCGCCTAGGTAACAATATACAAAAACCTATATATAGAGAGAGAGTTCAAACTTCTCAAACAATATATATATATACATTCATGGTGATATCCTTAAGCCATTTGGAGAAAAGGAAGTCATTTTCATTATTCTTTTGCAAAGAAGACAAGCCAATCTGGTTCTGATGTTGGGTTATCCTTACATTTCTACGTTTAAACCGATCGTTTTTCTAATGCGTTCTTAATTTCTAGAAACATACTATTTGGTCATATTTTGGTTCTGTTTTATAACTCAATCGGAAAGAAGAAAGATCAATTATTTCGTATCCTGCAAAGACAACAAAGGAAAGATAAGTTGCGATCTTCCGATAAGCTCTCCGAGACTATAATTTAGGCTCATCTTATAAGCAAAAACGTGAAACACCATAACTGCAAGATGGTTAACGATACTGAGCCGATTCTCGCTTCGGAAATGACTGATGTCTATTGGGGGCCAACCCCCACATCCAAGGAGGGGGTAATTCCCGCTCTTCATCGTTTCTCTACACAAAGTCTGGTGGAGATAACAGTCCTCACTTTCGTGGTCATGTTCGGTACTGTCGGAAATACGCTCGTAATCTTGGTTTACTCCCAGAAGAAACAGCGTCAAAGCAGCGCATCTCTGTACATGCTCAACTTGGCAATCGGTGAGTTCACATAGTTGTGAATAACAACATAACATCTGTTTGGCCTGGGAAGAGCAGGGGGTAGGAAGCTTCCAAAAATTGGGGGAGGGGTGGGCTTAAGATATCCAAAAGACAGTTCTTCATCAAAGGGGCACATTTTATTTGCCAGTAGGGCACATTGGCTATTTTGGAAAACAAGTGGGGGAACCTGCCCCCAGTGCCCCCCCCCCCACCGTCTGCTACCCCCTAGTGAGAGCTATGGATACGGGTGGGTTACAATCCATAAGTCTGCTACGTTACCTCTCGCGTTCAGGACGAGAGAAACGGGGGCTTGTTTTTTTAATTCACAATCATTAAATGTGGTTAAATTAGACCATTATTATGCCAACATGTCTATGAGTCAGAATGACTACATTCCCGAGGCACGCGGTCAAAAACGAGGCCGGGGAAATATGGGATGAAGAAAACTGTATTCGATTTTTCATAACATTCTGAAAGATAAATTAAGAGTCACAAAAAGGGGTCCCGGTGGCATGATTGTCTCCTGGTGCCCAACCTGGCTCTCAGTACCTATGTTAATATGTCTCAATTAGGAATTGTCCGTAATGCAAGTCTAAGGCCTTGATCGAAGGTATAGCGGTGTTTCTATCCGAGATATTTGTAGAATTACTTTTGAATAAAACTAATGGTGACTTTACGATTGTTTTCTTGACTTCGCCATCGATCTAGTGCATGGTGTTATACAGGGTGGTTTATAGGTATGATAATGTATCTAGAACGTTACTACAGAAACGAAAAAAGTTTTACTGAACCGAAAAAGTAAGAAAATAGAATATGACCAAAATTTTCTGCCATGTATTAACACTTATGAATTGGCTCAGTAAGAGTATTCAAATGGTAATAACACCATATATCTCACAGAGAGATTCATTGGTATCCGTATGTATGTGGAAGTATTAAATGGTGACGTCATAGAATCACAGAGGTACAACTGAACGCAAAATGCAAGTTTGAGGGTGATATATGAACATAAATCATCTAAGTTAGATTCCACCTATATCAAGAACTTCCAAGGTAGCATTAATAAATATCGAGATCATTTCTCCAAGAAAACTACTCCATTAGGAAAAGTTACAATGAGTGTGACACCCATTCTTCCATCTCTAATGCACCCACCCCACCCCACCCCCTCTCCCTCTCCCTATTTCTCTAACTTTATGTAATCCAAGAATTGTAGAAGCCAACAATTAAAGGAGCTATAACGTTTCATTTCTTCGGCGTTCTCTTTAGCCGATCTGATCACTGTCATTCTGGTCGTTGGGGCTCAAATTAGCGAATATACGCCTCAAACCTGGCCTTACTTATGGCGCATTGACCTTCAGTGTATACTGCACCGCTTTGGGCGGTTTTTGGTTACGGATGTTACAGTGTACATTATGGTCGCCATATCTGTGGATCGGTTCATCGCTGTTGTTCAGCCTCTGAAGTATAAAACCAAATGCACCGCTCAAAGAACCAAGTACCTGCTGATGTTCATCTGGTTGGTCTGCTGCGGTCTTGCCTTCCCAGCTGCTTTCAAATTTACGGTAAGCATACAAACTATGGAGGTTAGTGGACCGGGGAAAGTTTGGTGAGGGATGGTAGGGAAGACGATATAATTCCACGGTATTCCGTTTTTTAGCGTATTCCGTTTCTACCAAGGAAATGACACCTAAACTAATTATAGAGCTCACCGGATATAGGAATATTTGCAACTTATTTTCATCAAGACAAGACCCTGTCCGCTTTCAAACCACACTCTGTGGTTAGGCCTTTATACACGTGGTATGATGCGCTCTTAAGGGAACATACAACCAACGTCTCAAATAAAAACATTTGTGGTCGCTTAAGCGTCGTAAAAAAAAATATATATAAAAAAGCTGTTGATTATTAATATAATTATTATTATTAAAAATAATTTTCAACTACGCCGTGATATAAATGTAATACACCATGAGAAATTCTTTTCCGTAAAATAAATGTAATGCATCATGAGAAATTTTTAACCCTGGTAGACCTACTCCCTTTGTTAGACAAAACTCCCCCCTTCCCTAGCTACCAAGCTGTAATTCGCTTTTTCCGCAATCCTTTTTCTTGAAACAGAATAAAATATTGTTTAAAGCAATTCATATACGACATTAATTGGCTTTCGATTTCAAGTCAAGTCAAAACGTTTAAGTTCTTTGTTTCTGGTTTTGTCCTTCACAGACAAAATACATGCATTCTGCGGGACCAAATGCAGACACCAGTGGGGATGCGTGTCGCTTGGACCAACAAGCGACAACACAATATAGATTATTCTTCCGGCTCTATACCACTATCGTACTAGTTCTTGTTCCTGCTCTGGTAACCGGTTTCGTCTATTCTGCGTTACTAATACACGTCTGGCGTCACAACGCAGTGTTTTCCGCAAATATCCGATCGACTAAGGGCTCTACAAGGCTCAATCACTGGAAGATAGCCAAGGTTTTGCTGGCAGTTTATGTGGGATACATGTGCTGCTATGTCCCTTACCTTATTTTCAATTTGTCGAGAGTTTTCGGTTATACACTTCCCGAATTACTTCAAAATGTCTTTATTATGTTACCATATGGCAATTCTTGCATGAATCCAATTTTTTATCTATTACTGAGCGATAGTTTCCGTCGCAACGTTCGCAAATTGTTCTGTTTTAAGATGGTCCCCGCTGAACCTACAATTAGCATAACGACGTAAATGAGGGTGGTTAGCATATATATACTGTATACTTTGGAGGGGGCTGGGGGAGGGGTAGGGGTAGGGGAAAGACGGACTATCAAACTCAACCCCTCTTCCTTCACTATCACTTCAAGTTGAAATACTAACTACGTGCTCCTCTTTTACAAATGTACGTGGTTTGAGCCCAAGGGCGTAGGGGGCTGGGGGCGCCAGCCCCCCCAGTGAAAAATATGGAGGGGCGGAAGTATCATTCCGCCCCCCGCTTCGCAAGTCAGAAAACTCCTTTTTCATTTCCAAATGAGATAAAAATCTCATTTGGGGCACCAAATTGCATCTAAGGCCAGGTGAAAATGCAAAAGTTTCTACAAAATGGAGTGGGTGTTGAAGTGTGCTACATTGCACCAAATTGCATCTGAGGCCACCTGGAAATGCCAAAAAATTCCAAACGGGATGGGGACACCCCCTCCCCTTAGACCCCTCCCCCAGGCCGGCCATCAGTCTTCAGCCCCCCCCCCCCCACTCAAAAGTACCTTCCTACGCCACTGGGTTTGACTGATATCTGTATCCGGCGGTTACAGCCCCGGGGTTCGGGAACATTTAGGGAACCTGGGAAATATATTGGATGAAGAAAAGTTTATTCTTCATTTCATAACATTGTTTACTGAAAATGAAGAGTGTAAAGGTATCCCGGTAACATAATTGTCCCTTGGCTCGGAGTGGCTCTCGACGCAGTGGCGTGCGCAAAAAGAGGGGGAGTGGGGGCAGCATGGTGCCCACATCCATTGTCAGTCTGTGAATGGGTTCAGTTGGGGATCTTTCTCATTCCTCAATAGGTAAGTACTGTTTGGTTGAGTTTTGTTCTGGCAATTTATTGCATCAAACGTAAATTACCGCTTTTAATTCTCGTCTCAACGTCCGAAAATTGTCCTGTTTGAAGGCCATCTCTGATTCTTCTCATGGCATGGGGGAATTTGGAATGACACTAAACTTGGTGTATAATGAAAGTGCTACGCTGCGAACCATGAACAAATGGTGTTTGTATATCCTTATATGTTTACCTTCGGTGAAGTTTAATTTCATACCATTTCAGGAAAGACATATAGTGAAAATATTACGGTGACATCTAAGGCTGAGATTACTCGCATGTATATAAATAAAGTAGCTTATATCGTAGTTCTTGATATTATTATTATGATTATTATGATTATTATTATTATTATTATTATTATTATTGTTATTATTATTATTATTATTATTATTATTATTATTATTATTATTATTATTGTTATTATTATTATCATTATTGTATCTTGTTAGTAAATATGCTGTTATTATATTTAAACAAAATAGTAGACCGTTTAAGCCTGGTGTATTCGTTCTCGATTTTTCGTGTTTGTTTAATTGGAGTGGGACAAAGAGGAGATAGGTGGCTACAAAATCAACTTGCTTCTTGTTAGATCAACCCTTTTCGGGGTCCCTGGACCGGTCATAAGCTTTTAGGTACTCCAGTCAGGTCGACTGTTGTGCTTACATTTTAATCCAGGTTTGCTGATAATGTGTCACAGTGTGACTAACAGTGAATGTAAAGTGAAGCTCACGGTAAAGATCTTATTACTTGTAGTCAGATGTCAGATTTATTGTATCCTATAATTAGGAACGTAATATCAAAAGCTAACCAAAATGGCTTTTTTATTTTAATGACTCATTTTTTCATTGCTTCTCTTGCATTTAGCCTTTTAATTCTTGGAGGATCCCTATAAATCGGGCTTATTTGGGCCTATCCTACCATATGGTAAATCTGGCCTTATATGTTTGTGGAGGGGATATTGTGTAATAAACTGTATGTGTTTCTCATACTCAACATGTTTTTATATTGCTTACCTTCTGAGCATGCGTCATTCCGCGGCTATAGTTACGGTATATCGCCTTGCTATGCAACAAAATATTCATTCTTAGTTTACTAGAAGAGATGAAATTCTGATTTGAATTACGTCACTGATGTAGGTGATGTCACACCGTGCACATATATACATCATTTCAATAATGAGTGACACTTAAATATATATGAAAAGATGACTAATGAATAGAACACCTGGTGTGGACCGGACATTGAAAATAACATTAGCCAATGTTCAAAGGCTACTTATTTCTGTTTGTTTAAAAGAATGAATAGATCGACGTGGGTGGTCAAAGTCAAGTATGAAAGCACAGGTGTTTTCGTATACTCTATAAACCAGGGTTGTCCAACCTTTTGCAGAGGAGGGCCACATGGAATGATTATGATGAAGGAGGGGGCCGCATGAACCCTACGCTCGATTTTTCGAAAAAAAAATTGCCCGAAGCCCAAGGCAACAAAATGTGAGCACTGCGCGCGGAGCGCACTGATTTATTTTCCTTCCTGATAAAAAAAGATGAATAAAGTTCAGCCGCCCCCCCCCCCCTCCTCCGCTGAGAGAGTGTCACACAAACTGACCTGTATGCAGCTTTTTGGACCCAGAAGGTTCGAATGATTGATTATATAGCTTCAAATTGTTATCAATAAATCTGCTGACTAAAATTTCGCACCATAGAGCATCTCTGGCGGGCCGGACGCAACCCTGCGGCGGGCCGGACTGTGGCCCGCGGGCCGTAGGTTGGACAACCCTGCTATAAACTATATACTATCAGTGCCACTTGATTTCTACGCGACGAACACATTTGGACGCATAACAATGTTGAGAAGTGTATGAATTAGCATAAGATTTGCAGAGAACCTTCAGCAGGGTGTGATTGTCGTTGCCGACATATTATGGACCAGCAGCAAATTTGCAATGTTAGCGTGTATATTATATGGAATCCTTGCGGAACTCGGCACAAAACACACCGTTACGCAGCAAATATCGCTACAAAATAAGCACATTTCGCGCTAACTCTTTTCATTTTAAGTATATCACTCAGAAACTCTTTCTTATGTCATTTTGAAGATGATTGTATCTTCTTTACAATGATGTGTCGTTATTTATTACTCCGTACTTTTTAATCTGAAAAAGTAAAAAATCACTTCGGAAAGCAGTGAATCTATTCAAAATTTCTCAATCTCTCAATGCTTTCATTGTGCTTGCTGGGAGTATGGTTGCGTAATCAAATTCTTTCCTATGCCAAAGAAAAGTTCGTTGACACTTCTCTCTAGTGATATAAAATTCGACTTGATTGGTCAATATTAAGACTCGTACTTCTCACCAGCTAATCAAAAGCATCGTAAGAAATTTGTGAAGTCCTCCCTTTACGCGGCTAATCTGAACACAGCACAGTGTGTAGTGCTCTATAACAGCAAATTCAGTGAGTGTTTATAACGAAATGATTACGATTAATTAACGGCGCACAACAACATGTATGTCCGACAACGGTTTTTACTTAAAACTTAATTCATTCGATGATGCTGGAATATCTTCATATCACCTTTGAAATATAAACTCGTGCATGTAAGTATTTCGTTTTCCCTGAAAAGTGGCGTCGGATTTGTGTTGGGGGGGGGGGGGGTAGGGGGGTATGTGTCTATTTACGGGCCATTTGGTTGCGTTTAAAGCTCTTACCCAGACTTAGTTTATTTTTGTATGTGTTAGATAGGCGATTTAAGCTAATTCCGAGAATCCACCTTAATGATGAAACAATGCTGTGAATGTACCCCTAGTTAGGCTTAAGAGTGGGGTGTGGAGAAACATAATTATTCCTGCCCCCCCCCCCACTTAAAGAAGGGGATGGCCCTAGTTCCACACACTTTTCATTTGCCACTACGCATATATATGATGTAAACATATAAGCCTAAATTATAGACCTAGGCTATAGCCTAGTATAGGCCAGTATTTAATGACCCAGTCAGACACTTATGTTATTGGATCGCGACTTGCGGCCAACGATTATGCGCGATGGAAGGCCCAATAAATAAGGTAATAATATATTTAACTTCTGGCACTCGTTGATGATAGAGCATGAAATAATCAGATAACATAGCCTACTTTAGATAATATGCTATAGGCCCGAAAGCCTAGCCGAGACCTAATTAAATATCCTATATTCTATTTTCCTATTTATATAATTTCATCTTTGTCATGCAAAACATCAGTTATTACGTCACACCTACAACTATTTCGTCATGACTTCATTCATATGCATTTTGGGTTATATTTAATTTCGTTTGTGTTACGGTAGGTGAATATATGTCCACATCGGCCTACGGTTGCGGCCGGTATGTATATAGTGAATCGTAAAATAAACATGGCCGCGCTACTTGCCAATGGAAGATTACTGTGGTTGGAAACTCGACATGTTTTGTAATTTTTATAATAAAATAACACCCTGGTTTAAGTGAAACATTTGTCATCGAACGTATTGCCTGCCGCGAATAAATTAAAACATTTGATATGTTAAATTGTTTACATAGTAACATAACTCTTAGTTAAAGGTTTCTTCCAGGAAAAAGGATTTCATATTGTAAATCTTAAAATCAATTATTGTTAAATAAATCATTGAGGTGTTCTTAATTTCTCTGGGTTGTGTATCCAGCACATATTGGCCGAACTCTGGAAAAGAAATGGTCACACTAAATCATGCTCTTGTACTGGTAGTAGCGTTTTGCATAATTACTTAAACTATTGTTTCACATAATTAAGTTTCTTTTACTCGTTTCCTTTCTTTTACAAAAAAAAAACATCTTCACCAGAGGCTAAATTTGAAGTTTAATACGTCATTTAAATCATTAAGCAAGCGGTTGAGCATTTTTTTTTTATTTGCGTATGGCATTGATAATCTTGTAAGTTGTTTTCGGCGTTTTAGTGATCACCATTTACCAACTTGGTGAAATATCTTCCATTTGTTCCACCGCCCCCCCCCCACCCCGACGGTCATTGAAATTTTTGAAATTTTGTTAGCATCATTTATTTTTCGTGTATCAAAATGTGTATTTCTTATCGATTCGCCGAGATTTTCACAAAAGAATGAATTAAATGTTTTTGTTCCTTTATTTATTTTAACATACGCGCTACTTGTAGGTCTAGACTTCATTTGTGTAGATCACAATGTTTATACCTGCGCAACGCAGCACTAGATTTGTGACGAAATCTACAAGGCTCAAGATGGTTTCAACACCACGACATATAAATCAGCTAAAAATACCTTGACATTATTTTATCGTAACGGCTACTATTACATCTTATTACGCAGGGCCTAAGGCCCAGTTGCAATTGAACATTCTTCATGCATTCAAGTCGGTCGTGCTAAAGCGATCGCCAGCATTCGGTCAGCTTCAGTGAGTTTTGCCGACTTATCCGTATACGTTGACGCGATTAAAGACGCTAAATCTTGGTCAGTTACATTCGTAAGCACAATCTGTCTGTACGATAACCTACGTTACGACTGTCGATTTGAATTGGGTAGTAGAAGTCCGGAGTGATTTACTTACTTTTGACGATCATACAATGTCCCGCAATGAAATACGTGTTTATAAACTACCAATTTTAGAGCGCTTCAAATCAATGGATTGAGTTGAAAATTGACAATACACTAACCAATTTGATTATACTGATATTGGTAAAGGGTCCCCTGCTAGAGCCTCGTAAAATCTGAATAATTAGTAACCAAGATTCCGTCAGTGGTCCTATAGTTTGATATATGTGTTTTAATTTCTTCTGGGGAGGGGGAGGGGTGGAGGTCATGGGAGGCAGAGGGGTGTCCCTTTGAAGGAAGATAACGTCCATTATATATTCCAATTAGCAAGCCTCAACGGCAACAGTTTTATGAAGGCTCAGGCAATTTTACTACCCATTAATTAGCTTTCATGGCTTCTGGATCCTAGCCAGTCATGAGAAATAAAACCAGAAAGCCAGCGGGCTTATTGTGATTCCTTGCCAATTGAGATTATAATCCAAGCTTTCGTCATTGTAGATTAAATTGATCAACAAGGTTCTTTCACTGACTGTGGACCTACCTACTAAATATGTTAACTGACCATGTTTACAAACTATTTAATAAATATGCATAATATCAACTTGAATATATATTACCATATGTACCGTATCTACCAACACATTAATACCAAGTATGAATAAATTCTGATTTTCGGTTGCGGAGTTATAAGCGTTTGGGAGATTTTCACGGTTAACCCCGTGACCTCATTATGATTCATGAGATGAGCACCAAAATCAATAGGCTTCATCTACTCACTATGGCGCATCTATGTACCAAGTATGACTTCAATCCCCTTGTCGTTATTCAGTTACCGTGTTTACAAGCTATTAGTGGAAATACACTTAAGCCGCGCCCCTAATAAATATGCATATCAACTTGAACATATATCACCATGTACCCGCTATCTACCAACATATTAATATTAAGTATAAATAAATTCTGACTTTTCGTTGCAGAGTTATTAGCATTTGAAGATTTTTACGTTTGACCCCGTGACCTCATTATTATTTATGAGATGAGCGCCAAAATCGATAGGGTTCTTCTACTTACTATGGCGCATATATGTAGAAAGTATGACTTCAATCCAACTTCTCGTTGTTCAGTTACCGTGTTTACAAGCTATTTTAGTGAAAATAAACTTAAGCCCCGCCCCTTATAAATATGCATCATATCAACTTGAACATATGTTACGATGTACCCACAAACTTTCTCCTAAATCTCCATCTCAAACACACGGAAGTGTCAACAAGCAATCATGAGGTTCGAATAGCGTTAGGGTCTGCCCCTCCCCTTTTCTTTTTCTTGTCAAATTTCTTCTGCACCCTTCATGTATGTGGCCTACAATACAGTAATTTAATTGCTGGTTGAAGTCCATCAGTATAGGGCTTAACAAAGCTTTAATGTAGAAGAAAAACAACAACAAAAATAATAGGTTAAGAACTTAAAAGGGTTAATAATTTGCCTTGGATGATCTGAGAAATAACGTTCACAAAAAAAGAAAGAAAAAAGAAACTAGTAATGAAAAATAGTGTCGACGTTGCTTCTTCACTTTATTAAACTTTATCTTGACAAACTGTACTCAAAGACTTGAATTGTTGTTAAAATTACATAAACTGCTGTTTTGAAATCGATAAACAACGAGGCATTCAATAAACAAAGCTACACAACTTGGTCTATTAGTTGGTTTACTTCGTTAGATGGCTTCAAATTAGCATGATTGATGTCTTAAGAGGCAATCAACTAGTGGTTTCCAATGTAAAGTATTTCACAACAAAATCCTTTGTTACTCTGTTGTCCAGAAAAAATATGAAAAGAGAAGAATATCGTGTCAAAGGTATGTGCTCTTATGAGATGATAAACCATTAATATGTAACAGTGTTGAATATTTTGCTACAGAAATATCCCTTCTCAAGCTTGCTTTGGAATGTAATTTTCCCACTTAGATTACACTTATTTTAAAATTTCTTTCAAGCTTCGGACTGTTAAATTATTTTCTCACGCTAACCTTGTATAAACGTGAATAGGATACAGAGCACAATGTAATAGTGCCATAAAAAGTGACCGAAAAGAAACAACGTTGTTTTAGAGGGCGCTATATGGAAATAAAACAAATTGATTAGAAAGACTAGAATTATTGCTGAACTTTCTCAAAATGAATTTTAAGTAAAGAAAACTACTCTTTAAAGGAAGCAACTAAAATTACGAAGGCACCAACAGGATCTACAGAAGTAGAGAATATTTTAGTTTCAATTAATGAAATTTACCATCAAGGAAGAAGCAATAACCTGGTGAAACAGTTACACAAAATTTGGATTTTAATGAAGCACTGAAAAATATGATAACACAAGGTTAAGTTAAACAAGAGGGATTTTGTACGTTAGCTGAAATTATTACGACAATTTTATCAATGCCATTATACATATGCACTAACACTGTCATAATGTCTGGTTTCAACAATCCTTGCTACCAACCATCAGTTCTTCCAGCTTTTCAGAAAAGTAAGCACAGAATGCATCAAACTCTAAGAAATATTTCTTCTCTCGTTAACTTATTTCAATAATAATTGGTCATTAGCCTAATTAATTAATTAATGGCAATAATAATTTCAGGCCAATGATTTCAATAAATTAGGACTTAGTAGGAAGTTTGTACAGAAAATTCAATAGGCTAAGCGTTGCTACACATTATGAAAAAAGAAGACGACTTTGACAAGAAACAGAAACCAACCACAGCTTTAAAAGATGGGCAATATACATAAAAATATTGTGATATTTATTTCAGAAACTAAAAGCAAATTTTGCACTCAATTTGTGCGGTGGGAAACATAGAGTAACAGAGAAAATCCAGCTACTTTCACTCTACATCAAGATATTAGCTGTGGAAAGCAATTTGGCAAATCTTGAATATTTTACTTACAGAATGGTTGACCTATGACCTGTGAGAGCAGTCAAATTATATTCTTGAGGGGGTAACCTTGTAAAATGTCTTTGTACCTGATTAAATCTGTGTGGAATGGCTTCTGATTGCTTATAAAAATTGTTGTATGACTGATCATGCCTATCACCATACTCAACCTTAGTAGACCTACCAATTTCCATTTCAAATTGTTTTTGAAATTTTACAAGAAGATATTAATTTGTACACTACACTGTTCTCTAAAACCACTGAATATTAAACAAGCTGAAAGCACAAGATGGTTCACAGCTTCTGAGAAATTTACAGTATTAATAATACAGAGCAGAAGCTGTGACATTTAATAAGAGAGTCAGCTACCGAGTCACGAATCTACACCCTAGCTTCTATACACGTTTTCACCAACAGATCCTTATGGACAATGATGAAATGTTCACAGATGCCCAGACTTTAGTGAGTATCACAATAGCCCCACTATAATTGTTGCTAGGGTCAGGAGACTCGTTCCCTGACTGTCCTAACAGCATATAAATCAGTAACGAGTCAGTCAAATGTCACTAGAGCCATCAACTTTCAACTATTTTGTGACTCATTAGCCTACTTTCTAATTAGTTGACACAGCATATGGTCTGTTTTATTGATATTGTGAAACTGTCAGAAGTCTGTGCCTGATTGAATAGATAGCAGCAGCATTTACAACTCCAATATAACTTATAAGATAATGATGAAATTGACAATGAGGTAATCCACCTTATATAGCTCACAAGTAAACAAGAAAAGTATATTTCTCTGAAAACTGTTAGCTGTCACAAATCTTTACTAATACACGATAGACCATATTTTCCACTCATAACTTTGTATAAATATGTAAATTCCAAATTGCAGTATTTACAATTCAACTTTAATAAAATACTTTCAGCAGCTTATTTCATATTTTAGACTTTCCATGTTCTCAAAATGACAAGTTTTGTAACATTTAAGAGGTATTTAGAAGTACCTTAATACTATAGTAAATTGTACCGTGTGTAATGATGGTTTATAAATAACTTCCCACTGGGAGTTTAAGTATTTATGCCGCTATACGTTTGAAGCACTGGTTTTGCTTCAGTAGTACCCAGTTGAACCTTATGTTACATTTAGAGTTACAAAACACCCAATGGCATGGTCATCCAATCAAAGCTATTCTTCTATTGGTCTTGTATATAGGTTTCATATCCTTTGCAGGCCTTTTTCATGCTGTTTAGAAATGATGGAACCCCAGTCTGAAATGAATGAAGAAAATTAAAAATCACCAGTTTCAAAATTTTAAATACAATTTGTAGCTATGCCTTTCATCCATAACTTATGTAATACTTAGCACTTATCAGTCTATCTTTTGGAAACAATACAAGAATGATACCCCAATCCTGTTAAAAGTCATTATTAGATGACCACTGTAAATTTGACCAAATCTTTCATTGCTTGCATTGCACTGTGGCATATTTGAGCTCTTTTAAAAGAAATGTAACTTAAAGATTGAAAGGACCTTTAATTTTTATGATCAGCTCATCCACAGTATCCATATAAACTGTACCCGAAAAAACTTTGCCAAAATTATTGTTTCAACTTTAACAAAAAGAAGGAGACATGCAAATCTCATATACCATTACATACACATGCATACAAAACCAAAGAAATAAATACACATCATGAGATATCACTATTAAAATAAAATCATGCATGAACCATTTACATCTATCTGCCATTCTCAAAAAGGGTACAAAAAAGTATCCCACAAAAGAATACCAGAAGCAAAATATAAAAACATCTTAGTCAAGATGAAAACATTGAAGATGGACTAGCTAATTTAATTCCAAGTGTTTTTACATTTATCTGCACGCTGTGAACTTAATTTCTACTCCATCTGTGTCTTGTTTTCTGGACTTTCACGGAGAATCCCTCCTTCAAAAGTCCAGCAATTTAGATTGTTTTGATAAGACGTCAGTCTCTAATAACTGCATGTACTACTTAATGAATAGGCAACAAGTACTTTTCAATACTCACTTTGGCAGCCCAATTGATCATCCATGTTGGTATCATACCCTTTGGGTTGTCATAGTAATGCATATAAGCTGTAGAAGAAAATGAAATGTCAGCAAACACTCAACCAGGAAATAATAATACTTTGCATGTATAACAATTCTTCACTATAAAAACAAATATATTGAAACAACCAAGTTTGTTTGTATAAAATATACATTGTGCATCTCTGCATTATTGTACCACTTTTGTTACATTGCATAGTATAAAAAATTGCTTCAAGCTGAAGGCAAATCAGTTCCTTGAAGAGTTTTCAGCTTAACAGGTTAGAAATATTGGGATTGCTAGTACTGTAGTAGCTACAATTAATATCAGTTCATTATTAAGGGACCACAAATTTACTCGCTCACCTTGGCTTCTATGATAGAAATTTATGTAAAGAACAACTCCCGCAACCAGCTGATACAAATCTTGCTCCCTTTGAGAGATATACTAGTTTAAAAGTCTAGTCTGAGAGCTATTAGTATTAAAATCATACAATATGTAAGCAGCAGAGTTTGCCACAAGCTCAACAGATATTCCCTATTATCATAAACTCCATTGTGTCAGTATATGTATTTGTTTGAACCCTACCATTAACTACTACATCATACAGTTATGGTGCATTGAGATACTGGAGTTTCTGTCAGGACACTGAAACCACTTATATGACTCCAACAAAAGCAAGTCATCAACATCATTACAATGAGACAACTCATAAATCAGTTTGCAAGTATCAAATATTGTTGGCATTTTTCATCTTTTCATTTCAAATTCCAACATTAATCAAAGTTATGGGAATTGCTATACCGTACGCTACCTGTTAATAAAACCAGAGTGAGGACCCTCTAAGTGGTTGTAAAGAAATTAAAACCAGAATTCAAGAGAGCAACCAGTTTTGAAGGGAACTGTTGAACACACACTTATGCCACACACCTGAAATTTTACTCCTCACAATTAAGTAGAAACCCACAAATCTTATGATATATTGCCTTTCAAGTTTTTCACATGTTGAACTCAAATAACCTTTGACCCTTCCAAAAACACTAAGAAACTTGTACTCACTTTGGGGTAGCAACATGTAAAGTATGACAACTGTCACGATTAACCTTCTTTAGATAAGTGTTTACAAACTAAGGCATAACACACACAAGTTAACACACACATTGACTTGGATGTATGTATATTGCCTAAGAAAAAATAACCAACAATTCTTACAATCTTTTTAAAGAATATGCGAACTCGTACCATTGCAAAGTTACGGTATAACTTTACCATTATCAACAGATTTGAACTCAAATCTGTTTATGTACATACCTCTGGTACTGCAATCACCATCAGCTGTTATTGCTAAGCTCTGTATGAAATCATCAACTCGTATAATACCTTTCTTCTCAGGAATGGATTCAAAGTTTTCACTACGACCAAGAATAACCCATATATGTTTTCCATTTACATCAAATTCTTTTGATTCCCTGGTAAATATATACTGACAAATTTATCATTAAGGATCCAATGTTACATGATTGCTGTTCCATAACTTGCTTACATCTGTCAAATTTTTTTTATTGCTTTTTTTCCCCTTTTAAGTATGATGGACAATGGTTTCTCAGTGTATTGACATACTGTTTGTTACTATTAAATGATAAGCTGATAACCTGTTCTCATTATCTTCAAATTATTAGAAACTGAGACATAATCAATCAAATCTTATCACATTTCTTGCTATATTCTTGATTATTTGTACCTAAAAGAGCTGGCAATATTATACATCCTTCTTTGGCCTTAATTAGAATAAACCTTATTAATTGAAATAGAAACCTTTTCAATTTGCACTTAAGATATTATCCTATCCTCAATGAGATACATACAGCTGTTTCACCTACGGTATTATTGCAGCACTGAAAATATTGTATATATGTCACAGGTTAATTTCATTGCAAAAGTTACTATTTAAAGAAATCAGGTTTTCTGTAGCATCCAAATGAGATGGAGTGGATGTTTTTATTACCCCAATGCTCATAGCAGACCTGTGAAAAACAGGAGATGAACTGCTATTGGAGACATCAGTCACAAGGACATCAGTGAAACATAGCTAGCTCGAAAATTTTTTTTTTAAATATATCTTTCAATTTTTTTTCAAATTTTTCTAAAATTTTCAAAATTTCAAAAAATTTCAAATTTTCTCAACAACAACAAAAGCATTTTTCACAAAAATTCCAACTTTAAAGTTAAATATTAGATAATATTGACATATTTAACTTTCAGAGATTGAACCTTGTGGACAACATTATTACTTAACAAAGGGTTGCACAATTCTTCTTAATAACCACTTGTGTGACTAAAATTTACTGACCAAGGGCTGTTTATACTATATCTAACATAACAATAACTCTGAATGTAAATAATTCAAAACAAAGGATACATCTCTATTTGACATTGGAAATGGAAAATTAACTTCCCAGTAGATGCCTCTCTTCAGTCCTTCATCCACTTCTTTCAGTTCTATCATGAAAAAAGAATTTGAGAGAAAATGGAAAGCAAACATTAAATAAAATAGAAATAAAACAATAACTGCTCTACTGTACCTTTGTATTTTGCCTTAGTAGGAAGTTTGTCTAGATATATTTCTTAAATCTATATAAACAAGAGAAAGCAGCTGGTTCCAATTTGTGCAACAACTTCTCTTGTCATCAAATCAATTGAAAATCAAGTTACATCTTTCTGATCAATGTCTTATAAATATTACAACAGATGCTAAAGTCCTTAGGAAGGAGATGTTAATTTTCCATGTAAATATCACATAGTTTAGACCTACAGTACTTGTAGGAAACAGAAGATGTTTAGGTTATGCAATGCATTACAAATGAGTAGGGCAGACAGACAGATAGTTTGATAGACAGACAGACAATCATATTGCCATGGAACAAGTGTCATTGACTTGAAAGTCACCATTAGGGAGTTTGTACTTCTTTGGAAAAACTATCTAACAGTCTTGGGGTAGGTTCAGAACCTACATTCTTCTCTTTTCCCTCCATCACAAATTGGCAGATAGGTCAGTCTTTGTGCAATAGTTGACTATCTCCTCCTTTAATCAATTTCAATTTCTATTCTCTTCTAGTCTTCCACTCTCATACAAACTCAAGTACTGACAGTAGACTAGTAGAGGCAATATCTTCATTTAGACTTTGGTAGCACAGTAACAGAACATAAAATATCCTTTTGCAACATCTTGAGAAAATTTATATGTAAAACAACAATTCATATGTAAAACAACAATGCAACAGTACCTTTAACATAACTGTCCCATTTCTTCCGGTACTTCAGATCCACATACACTTTAGCACAGATTTCTGGAGCAACCCCTTCCAAAGTACCAATTACTTTGTACTCGTACAAACCAGAAGCCTAGAAACAGGAGAGAAGAAATTCTTACATGAAAAGAGTATTTTTCTGATAAAGTTGGAAACATAACCATGAAGTCAATTTCACTACCAACAAAGTTTGGCCAATTTAAAAAAAAAGGTGCATAGTATTTCCCCTATCCCTGAGCTGATCTTGACACAAAAAGGAATGTTATCTGATATAAAGGCTGATAACACTTAACAACAGCACATGTGTACATGTCTGTCTAAGAAGTACCTTCCGAAGGCTCTCAACATTGCAATTGATGACTTATGATAATATCAAAGGATGACAAATTTATGCAAAAATATAAGTTATAACACATTACCGTATATGCATTAAGTGGGTAATTTTCTATAAAACTGGCTTAAAACTGCATACAAAACCTAGGCTATCAGTGCACAAGAACCTTTTTTTTACATTTAGCCCAACATAATTAAGATCTTTTACCACTTGAGTGTAAAATGATTTATTAGTTTGTGATCAATTTATTGATTTTGTTCTATAATACCATAACAATTTAGTTCATTGATAGCTAGGCTAGTGAGGTTTCAGTTCATAGATTGGAGTAAAACGCCGGTACATACTCTAGTTTACATCACTGGGGATAGATGCAAATGAACCATATTATGTAGAAATATAGTGGCAATATCAGACCCGTCAACTCTCCCGGTTTTACCCGGAGACTCCCGGTTTTTACCCGATTCTCCCGGCCTCCCGGTTTCATATTCTATTCTCCCGGTTTTTTAATGTTTCATCACTTGCGACATTTCTGAAAATAGCCAACAATTAGTCCTATGCTAGTAATTCCCTACAGTAACGCTGAACAGGAAAGGCTATTCAGTGTAGTTTGCAAGAACAAGACAGACAGTCGGTCAAGTCTCAAGCTTGATGGGACTCTATCTAGCATACTACAGGTAGCCATGAAGTCACAGTACCCAGAGTCCACTGTTCCCTGTTTCAAATGGAAGCCTACTAAAGAAACCCTGTAGAAAGCGAAGCGAGCTGCTGTAAACTACAACAAACACTGATTGGATGATTCTCTCACTGTATTGCATATAAGTAGACTACTTATTTAGGAGTATTTATATCATTTCAGTTTAAAATTACAATCCTCCCTATTTTCCCCTTGTTCTCCCTATTTTTTGGCCCTGAAAATTTTTATTCTCCCTATTTTGGGGTCAAACAGGTTGACAGGTCTGCAATATAGTTGTTTTTACCATAATATGGTTTGTTTACATCCATCGCCTGGGATTCATATGGAGTATGAACTGGCCTTGATAGTCCAATGCTTTCAATGCTTTCATGTTGTAAAGCATATGCATCTCTGGGCCACAAATACAACAGCTAAAGAGAAAGGCTGCAGTTGATTCAACATTCTCAATTGCTCAGTTTAATAGCTACTGTATCATTTGACTGAAAACACGGAGGAAGGTGACTTTGTGTGGTCAAGTGTAACCCGATTTTGAGTATTTTGTGGTGCCTATTGATGTCCCAAACTGCATATACTGTAGTTTAGGTCTAGCATAGCTCTAGCCTCTTACATGTAGGCCTAGGCCAATTTGTGTAGCAATTTGCCAGCCACCTAATTGTCCTATAAAGTATATGATTAACTTTACCCTGCCTAGGATTGGTCATCTGGTTTCATGTTAATTGTTACATATAACAATGAATATTGTATCCCTTGGCCAACACTCTGCCTATGGCAAAAACGTAATTTCGATCGTTAGAATCTAGTGGGCTACTCTAGTAGTAGTACTAGTATTTAGTAAGTATATAGTCTATATGCTATGCTAGTACTACTAGGCCTAGTTCTAATTACAGTAGTTACGTACCTCTCTGTATTGTCGGTAAATTGTTACATCTCCGATGTCCACGAAAATCTCAAAACCATGGAAATCTGGCTTTTGTAGGCTGGCACAGGCCTCTTCGAATTCTTTTTCAGCAAACATAGGGCTGCTTTCAGTAGTGATTGTCCCAGCAATCAGTTCAATTCAGTGTGAATGCTTAACGCGCAGATCGATTTTGTCGCGGAACTGATAAACGTTCAAGTATGTATGCCTAGGTCTCACCACAAAAAAATACACACACCGGTAGTTCCGTGTTTCTATTGATCAGGTTTTCTATTTACCTAGGATCACTATTCACAGCACAGTTGTAGTGATTTTTGGTTTCGATGATAATCGTAACCTATATGTATTCATGCAGGCGGAGAGTACGTGTTTGTGTGCGTGTTGTGTGTGATGCCTCGCTTGTAAACACCATATCTCAAGAAGGAAAGCTTGGACCAATCTGATAATTGGTGTTTATGAGTACCACATTGTGAAGAAGAACCCTATTGTTTTATGGGGAGGTCAAAGGTCATTTGGAGTCATCAGGGGCCAAATAGTGAAAACCTTGTTAACACGATATCTCAAGGAGGTAAGCTTGGACCAATCTCATATTTCGTGAGTAGGAAGACCACCTTTAGGAGCACAAGACAGTTTTTTTTTTTTGTGGAGATCAGATAACATAGGCGTTACGCCTCATAGGAGGCTATTGGCAATTGGAAAATGAGCTTATGGGCATCCGTAGAATCTAAAACTGAGAACTCGAACATATTTGCATTGGCTTCAACGTGTCGCACGGAAGCCTTACTTTGCGGGAAATAAAGGTGTATTATTTGTAGAACAGCAGTTCTATTGGACGTTTTCCGTCGTTATTTATTGATGCGCAATTCGCGCGCATCCATAGTAGATAGTTGTCTCATCATAACTTTCTGTAGGATATACCTTGAATTGAATTATTTTCCAAAGCCCGATGCAGCCATTACCGTCATCATCCCCCCTATCACAAGCCCCTGTATCATCAAATCGATAGGCCGTTATAGTCTGAGTCAGGCTATTATGAAATAAAAAATGGTCAAATGTTGATTGTTGTGGTCTGTTAAGTGCGCATCCAATACCATTTGAAGATAGTTGAATGCTTCATTCTAATGCCGACAATTTTGTAAATATCTCAGAGCTACCGATAGTATCTCCCCTGGTCCCACACCAGGCCGTTACCCCTGGACCCAACCAGGGTCCCTAGGCGGGCCCTGGACCCCATGCGCTCCCGCGGAGCCTTCGGGACATTACGACCTGACAGCCCCATTGCCCCTCCAATTATTAAGACCACCAGCCGCCACTGTAGTTACATGCGTGCACGGGAGTAGGGTTGTCAGACGTCCGGATCTTCAAGACATGTCCTGTTTAAGCTAGCTATTACTGGCGCCCGGGCGGATATATAATATTACCTACAATATCCGGATTTTAAATACCCTAAACCAAGTCTGCCAAATTGTACCAATTTTTACCTTAGGATATTGCAGTATCAATCACATAGGACTTTAGTGAACAATTTCATAATTCGGCAAAGTTTTACGAAATATATGACTGTAATGCTGGCATCTTCATTTATAATTGTGGACAGTGATAGCGCGCAAGTTTGTATAAAACGTGCGTACGTGTACTATACGTACGTGCGACAGCATGGATAGTGTGAAGTGAGTCAATGTACGAACAGACTCACGCAGTTTCGTGCCAAACGCGTCTCAATGTATAAGAACACTATGGATCCATAGAACAGCTTTGTGGTTTTACATTACTCGAGCTAAAGTTTTATGAAAGTGCATGGAGCCATGGGAAAGCAGGGAAAGATTGCATAGCCTATAGAGCACACAATTTTGAACTTTAAATTGCCATGAATTTTCTACCGTTTATGCCATTTCATCAAATTGTGTTTCTTGTGGAACAAAATCAACAAGAGGGCGCTCCATGGAGTTGCAGATCCCATCTCCTCCATGGCGGAGGTGATTGTTTTGTTACTTCCCTAAATGCATCTGGTTGCTCTCTTTGTTAATAGGCTCCAGTTTTTTACGTATAGTCTAGTTTAAAGTTTAGTAGACGAAAGGATAAGGAAGGATATTGAATCCTCAATAATTCGTGTAGTTAATGGCTTTTCTCTTCATGTTGACAAGCATAAAGTGGCTAGAAGACAATAGTTAGGTTTTTCGACCTACGACCTCTGACGTTAGACCTATGACATCAATGATCGGGCACCTACCCACCGAATTTGCACTTGATCCAATTTATGATTTAGGAAGAGCTCGCGACACATTTTTTTCACAAAAATTGGCGTTTGGCCTCAATTGACCCCGACCTTACACACCAAACTATGCACCATTTTAAAAATTTGTCTTATCATTCTCTACATAACGTTGGGTTAATGCCTTTTTCCTACATGCTGACAATCAGAAAATGGATAAAACCAATACTCGGTTTTTTGTTACTCTGAGATGTGACATCATCAATATTGCAGACCCAAGTTTACATGATCAGGCACCTACCCACCAAGTTTGAACTTGATCCGAATTATGGTTTAGAAGTTGTTCACAACACACATTTTATTTGCTCACTCACTCACAAAACACAAATTTCCCTCACATTAATTCTGATGTTGGGTGAAGTACATTATCTCATCTCCCGATACATTACATGTACGGAGATGAGACAATTATGATTAGTTGCTAGGATTTATTTTTCTGGCATAAAAGAGTAATCAAATATTTTGATTGAGTCATGACATTTTTTAACACAAGGTGCAGGCACCCCTGTATAAGGCTAAAAATATGGCCACATTTTGCTGGTAGACACCGTTCAAAATCACCCCCCCCCCTTTCAACCCTTCCCCAGGACGTCGATCAGTGTCCGAGTCCTTTTATAACAAACAAAATTTGGTAACGCTACGCGGCAGGCTTTACATAAGTGGATGTTTTCCGTATTAAAAAGGCCGTGGCTATTCTTACAACCAGGAGTAACAATTATTTATAAACTATTATTATGACATCGGCGAATTTCCGGTTACGCATGCGCAGTAAAATAAAGCAACTGCGCATGCGTAACCGGAAATTATTGTTACTCCTGGTTGTAAAAATAGACACGTTAAAGCAACTGCGCATGCGTAACCGGAAATTATTGTAACTCATGGTTGTAAAATAGCCACTTTGTATTAAAAAACCGTTTCTCTATAGCAATAAAGGATGTAGTGAACGTATTGAATAGGTAGCGCCGTGACGCCCTCCGCATACCTTGTTATGCAGCCTGCTCTTGCCTGTCACATTGTTAAGTTCAAGGAGCGCAGTCGAGTCCAAAGTGAGTGCAATTGCCAGGCGGGTCACAAGTTGGTTGGTCATCCCCTCCCCCCCCCCATACGATGAGGTACACGTGACCACAAGTTAGACTTAGAAATAACAATTGTTGGTTAAATAGCTAATAACTCGCATTAAAAAGTGGGTTTTAAGTAGCCTACCAAAGTAGTCAACCAGAAGCCCAAACTCACTAAGCACTTAAAGGCCTATCAATAGTGTCACAAGGCTCATCCGGCCGCTTGATTTTTTTCCCCAGGATGGTTGTGGGTAATTACCATAAAGGAGGCGTGTCTCAATCAGTGCACATGTGCAGTAGGCCTACTTCAGGAAAGTTTGGCAAGCCCTTTTACTTTTTATTCGATATTTGATGATATCAACAATCATTTGCTGATATCAGAAATTATTTAATGATATCACCAATTAATTGCTGTTATCATCAAATCATTTGATGATATCATCAAATAATTGCTGGTATCAACAATTCATTTGCTGATATCATCAATTCATTTGCTGATATCACCAATTCCAACATATCACTAAGTAATAGGTGATATTAGATATCAAATTGCTGATATCATCAAATGATTTGCTGATATCATTAAACGATTTGCTGATATCAGCAATTGAATTGGCGATATATTGGCATTGCTGATATCAACAATTCATATGCTGATATCAGTAATTCAAGCGTAGTGAACCAACTTCTACAAAAAGGGAATTGTAAACGAGCGCCATCAACTAAGCCCCATCCACAAAAACCCGCTGCATCTGAAGTAGTGGCTTCCATAAAAACTCTCTGCTTAGTCTAGTACTATAGCATACTACTGTAATAGAGTAGACACTAGACCAGGGTTGTCCAACCTTTTGCAGAGGAGGGCCACATGGAATGATTATGATGAAGGAGGGGGCCGTAAGAACCCTACGCTCGACTTTTCGATTTTTTTGCCCGAAGCCCAAGGCAACAAAATGTGAGCACTGCGCACGGAGCGCACTGATTTATTTTCCTTCCTGATAAAACAGATGAATAAAGTTCAGCCGCCCCCACCCCCTTCGCTAAGAGAGTGTCACACAAACTGACCTGTATGCAGTTTTATGGACCCAGAAGGTTCGAATGATTGATTATATAGCTTCAAATTGTTATCAATAAATCTGCTCACTAAAATTTCGCACCGTAGAGCATCTCTGGCGGGCCGGACGCAACCCTGCGGCGGGCCGGACTGTGGCCCGCGGGCCGTAGGTTGGACAACCCTGCACTAGACAGTACCTATGTACGAATATATGATACAAAACGTAAGCTACATCGGCTAGACTAGCCTACTCATTTGTGTGACCAAGGAGTTGTTATGTTTCCATAACAACTCCCTGGAGTGACACTGCATCGTACCAATTGCAAGATGGATGATGAAACGATTTTGTGATATCAGCAAATGAATTGGTGGTATCAACAATGTACGGTTCATTTGCTGATATCTTTATATAAACTTCTGATATCATTAATTGATTTGTCGATATCAGCAATTTTATGAATTAGTGATGGTGGAAATATTAATATCAGCAAATAATTTCTGATATCAACAATTAATTGCTGATGTCAGAAAATAATTGTTGATATCATTAAATGATTTGTTGATATCAACAATTCATCAGCAAATATTTGCTGATATCAACAAATATTTGCTATCAGCAAATTCATTGATGATATCAGTTATTGATATAATGATATCACCAAAATATTTGATGACATCAGCAACTAATTGGTGATATAATTAGATAACTGCTGACCTCATCAAATAATTGTTGATATCATCAAATATCGAATAATAAGTAAAACGGCTTGCCATACGGCCGCGAACCTATATCAAATGTTGAGGACATTAGATGATCATGTGACTCAGTGAAGCAACATGTTCTCTATGAGATGCATTACAAGAAGAATCAGTTGACATGTTCGTTGGATCTTTTGATATCTCTAACATATTTTGCTGCTTCAACCAGGTAACAGACCTTTGTGGATAGGCTGGCTGGGGGGATTCGATTATTGGATCGAGCGAACACATCTGGGATACTTTATGGTCTATAGCAGGGTTTCCCTAACTTTATCCCCCAACGAACTGTGGATGTCAGAGTTGTCCACGAACCCCCAACTTTTCGAGACACGATCTGAGTCATTATTATACTATAATACGCATAGCAATGCTTCGGTACGGTGCTACTATGGCAACGCGAAAAGAGTTTGTCAATAGGTACGACTTTTGTACATTACTAAATTAAGTGATATATCAGATTTTAGTTCAACAAAAATTACTCTAGTTTTGACTTTCAGAAACGTCTCACGAACCCCCTGGGATGGACTCACGCACCCCTGGTGGTTCATGCACCCCATTTAGGGAACCCCTGGTCTATAGAATACCTAATATCATGACCATATTTCGCTGTTATTGTTGTTTTTAATGAAGGTGAGGTTGGTAATAGGGGCGTAGCCTTGCTCATGGCACCCCTCCTGTAGAAGTGACATTTTATTTTCTGCTATAAGCTCTGTGACTTCAGAAAGGTCTTAAATGGCACAAAACGAAGGCCTTGAATAATGCTAGTGTGGCAAATAGAGTTCAAGAGGTTGTAAACAAGTATTGTACCACCACGTGCGCAGCAGCAGGGCCTTCCGTTGTAGTAATAGAATTTCAACCCAAATTGAACCCGTTCATGTAGGCTAGAGAGAA
Organism: Apostichopus japonicus; assembly: GCF_037975245.1. Lineage (NCBI taxonomy): Eukaryota > Metazoa > Echinodermata > Holothuroidea > Aspidochirotida > Stichopodidae > Apostichopus > Apostichopus japonicus. Next base: position 25,567,705 of record NC_092564.1, on the reverse strand, counting down.
ATATATATTTTTTCGTAAGATAGCACCTCTAGTCGCCCAGGTATGGCACTCTCTCTGACAGGATGTCGTTTTAATTCCAATATTGGTGGGTATCGGTCGAGAACTGTACCCCCCTCACCCCCCCCCCCCCCTGGAGGCCGCATTGGCTAACTTACGCTTTCATATACGGTGTACCAATTAGAAAATTCTTTGTTTTTGTTATTGTATAGATTTACACAATTATGTAATGCTTCGTCCGAGGGATACGAGGAACTTGCTCTCGGGCACGTACATGACACGATATTAAAATACGATAAGAGAAGAGGCAGTCATTTGAATAAAACTATTGAAGAAAAATGTAATTTTGCATATAGTTTAATTTTAACAGCCTCGAAAAATTCAGCATGTTGAGATTAAAATGTGACAAAAAGTATTCAAGACAGCTGCATTAATTACTACAGAGTATAAAGAAATATAATCAATAAAAAAAATGTAGTACATGGGGTGAAACAAATTAATTAGCCTATGAGTTGTTTTGTGAATCGAGCTCCAGCCTCCTATATCATAATTGCATTTGCAGCTTAACGTCGGGTTAGGATCTACGGGATATTTATTGAAGGAAACTATAACCAGGGTAAAAAGTAAAATGTGGATGAAATTGAAATAGCCTATCGTCAAGCTTGTTTGTAACATGTAAAGATCGGGTCAACCATGGTGATTCAGAAATAAACTGATACAATGAACAGATCAATCGAACTAGACTAACACGCACTCTATAGGTCCTAGAGAGTAGGTTACACTGTTGTTGTATCTGAGGCTGATAAGTTAAGAAGAACTTAAATCTGATTGTCATGAATTAATCGATATTTGATTTTAAATATACACAATAGTTTCTTTCAATCTAAGACAAACCAGCCTGCGATTCGGTATGTTCTTTTTGCGATGCTGAATCTATCTCGGTATTAGCTATATTTCCAAACATTATAAGATCTTTTTAAATCTTAGATTTTGTCATCAAAAGCCTGCATCGTGAAAAGAAAATACACAACTCTATATCCATGAAAATAGTTTAGTAACAACACTCCGCAGTCACCTCAGATCTTTATATAAGGTACTGAAGCATCTCTGTGTAGGTTTTATTATGTTAATATATAGGCATACATGCATGCGTGATTCATATTATATGACACTGGATCGCAACGATGGGCGATCAAAGTTCAAGAATATCCAGCAGGGTCTTGTTCCCATCAATCGTAATGCAACACCTTTGAACAGTCACCAAATATTTATTGGCACTTTGATGAAACTTGTAAAGGCTCGGTAGGTATATGTTTGTAACTTTTTTCCCCATTCATACTGCTGTGAGAAAAATGAATAGCTTACAACTTATAGACAAAATGAGTCTGACTCGTTGGTACGCTTTCCCGTTGTACAATGTCTGTTAAGGAATATATACTGGATATTTGCAATACATTTATGGTCCAGCCTTTTCAGGGTGAAATCAGTTTGAGAGTAGCATAAGGATCACGTACAATATAGAACTTTTGTATGATGTGTCATGTAGGTGATCAACAGGATTAGTTACTCGTTATAGTTGTAATTTGCACATATATACATTGGCCTCAAATTTATGAGCCTATGTATGGCAAAAGATAACTAGTAGATTTTGCTATATCGATGAATATCTGTTTAGCTTCAACGTCAATGAATCATTTTTGTTTATTATTCGTATAACAACAGCAAAAGTTCGTTTGGGTTCGTTATTCAGATGGCATTGAGTAATATACTTTTTGCTGATATTTGTAAATGTCTGTTAACATTGATTTTGTTCATTGCAAGCTATTTGTAAAATAATCTCGGTATTAATACCAATTGGGCAGGTAAACAGTATCATGTCATATATTCATAGAATAGTATACGAGAGGGTTGGGTCAGAAAACAAAGGTTATATCATTTAAAGCACTGTCGGTATCTACCAACGATAAATATTCGCATAGCTATGAAATTTGTTAAGAACTGAACGCCAAGTCCACCGAGTCGATTGTGCATAATAGAAAAGAATATACCTATATTAAACATACGGTAAACAGTTTAACCAAATACAAAAATTTAAAAGGATTTGTCTACTGATAGAGATGAAAGAGGAAAAAAGAATCAAAATTCTGCAACATGCAGAGATGCGAATATTTAGAAAAGCGATGAGTTGGTCAAGTTTTAAGACAGTTATGGTTGGGCCTGCCCTTTCTTGATCATCTTAATCTCACGGGCTATTTGACAGTGGGAACAGGGTGCGCAAAATGTTGACACGCAGCAATCATTCAAAAGGGAGCCCTGCAAGATGTAAATAAATATGGCAAATTCAATTACAATGATATCATATTGTACATTTCTACTTACAGATCGTTATTTTTTTTATTTTTTTTTTGATAGGATGTAAACGAACATAGGGATGTATCAATTAGTACAGGAGGAAATATGAGCTCTGCATTACATTTTGGTCAGTCCTCTAGAACACGAAAGTAATACTAAAACAATGTTTCATGATGCAGACTGCAAAGTCTATACACCCGACACACATAGTTACTACTGTAAATCGTAAAGTTTCGGTAGCAAAGTAAAACCTGGATCGTGCTATAAATTGGTAGCATGTGCTATTACGATTACAGTGAGAACTAAGAATATGTGTCATTCCAATCCAAATCCAGTTGCTGGGATTACACATATCCTCAGTTCTTACTGTAAACCTAACAGCACATGCTACAGAAACTTTAACAGAGGTTAACTGAAACGAAAACAAACTAAGAACTCTGTCTACATAACGACATTCAGTCTACATGTCCATCTAAAATTCAGTAAGTTCTAGCTACCGACTGAAAAAGGAAATTTCATCTTCTAACTTAGAAATATTTCATGACAAAACAAATACATTACAGGGTATAGACATTTTTCTTCTATATAAAACAATACCTTCTCACATAACCTTTCGTATTTATTTAACATGTCAGAGGAATGAATATTCAAAATTTAATCAAAGTTATATTCTAACTTCCAAACTGAAGGAGGCAAGTGTGTCATGTAAATATTTACCTGAATGTTGTGCTTTCCTCTGGCGTGGCTTCTCATCACCATCCATGGTAGAGGGACACAGCAGGGCATGCATCCCCCTTCTCCCATATCAGATGAGACCACACACACATGGCAAGGAACGAATACCTCGCAGAGACCTGTAAGATCAAAGGAAGTGTGCATGGCGCCAAAGATCAGTCAACGACTTTAGAGACAAGTCTATATTAGTCTGTATGAGAATCGATTACCACAAACAATAATACTAAACATAAAGAAATGTCTCGCGGTTTCCATGCCGAAATATGTTGTATACTTGGATAGGACATTTGATGAGTGTTAGGTGGAACAATCATAAACATACTTTTTATTTGTTGCTTTGGTTGCAATACGATTTATGGTTTGATTATCATCCATAAAGTTGTGTAGTGCAACCAGATGTAATGTCCCTAAGTCTGACAAACTGATAGCTTGCATGTTACTAGTCAACAGTTTGAAGACAAATGACTCAATCGTAATTAAATTTCATACAATTTAGTAAATGCAACTAACTGAATATGCACTGCAGCTTCTCAAAGACTAGTATGAAAACTAAAACATACCGACAATACATATATCATGGAAGTATTACCCTACCTCCATGCATATATATTACGGTATAGGTATAACCCCTGTACACATACTGTATATGAACCATTTGTATGCTATATTTCACGATCTGAAACGGATAACAAGCTCAGTCATCATCATCATTGGTCTATAGAGATGAACTTGTGAGGAACCCGACGACCCCTTCTCTCCCCTCTCCAACAGTCAGCTAAGATAATTATTATTCCGCTTGAGACATATCAGTACCAATGTTCCATCACAACACACCAAACGAAGAATGTCAAATATGACATCATCGAGCAAGCTTATACCATTTTTTATTGGTTTTTATTTTCTGTAACAGAGACAGGGTAGTAAAGTGATGAAATCTCATATAGCCTAAAGCAGGGAGTTCCATAACAACTCCCTGCCTAAAGGTACTAAAGATGACCTCACAGTGTCAAGACATTCCACCTTGAAAATATGTTTCACACCAATTGGCACTTTATTCACATTCGCTCACAGTATTATTAATAATAATAATAATAATAATTTATTCTTTTAAAGCGCTTTACATCAAAGAATGATCTCAAAGAACTTCACAAAATCGCAAAAAATATTACAACTTAAAATTATTACAGTTCAAAAATATTACAGCCTAAAAATATTGCATCCTTAAAATTACAAAAAATAAAAATAAATATCCTAACAATAATTAATAAAGCAATATATTCAGAAATTAGCTAAAGATGGTGTTGGGTTTACTTTTCCAGTTAGTTGTGCACATAAAAAAATCCAGAAACAGAAAAACTGACTCGGAAGCTCGGGAGAGTTAACAATTTTTATAAGTTTGATTAATCATTATACACTCAAATACTTGGCAACATGATACATTTTGTTAGCAAAACAGATTTATTGAGTTATGTTAAAACCTGTATACTTCTCATTCTTAAAACTTACACACTCCCACGTCCTCAAAGCACCCACACAGTCCTGTTGTCCAATCTCGAGGGACGCCACGAGGCATCATTGGATTCGGTGCGGTATTTATCTGCAACAAAAACAACATAAACGGCAATGTTGCATTTTAGAACGGTTTCCTGAAAAGAAATGTTTATTTTACCGTGTTATAGTATCATAACCGTGCAACTGATTACATGAAGTTCTTTTGTACAGCTAGCATACCGTAATGGTACTGACCTCCCTCACTATAGATGTTATGTAGTAAATAGAGAAGGCGTGAGAAGGGGTGAAAACCACATGGGAGAACCCTCCTTTCAAACTAGAAACACTGTATTTACATGGAAAATAATGTCATGGAATTAACTTGGTAGGCTACATTGGTACTTTGCATTTCATTGAAGCTCTTGTATCATATACTGTTGACTCCGAAATCACACTTGCTTCTAAATAATGATAAACACACGAGTCGATCAACTTCGGTCTCGTATGTGTACCGACCAGTAGTTAATAGCCGTCACAACTCGACGTTAGATGACTTCTGGTTTGGGCTGGCTCGGAAGTATATTATGAAAGTTAACCTTGCTAGAGTCACAGTACCGGGAAATGGCGCTAGGGAGTCACATGTCATGTGTACAACATTTTAGTCTGCGTAGCGACACTTAGGAACGTAATTTCAAAGATTCCAACGTATTGATCGGCCAATCATTATTCCAGCAGCACCGTTCAGAAAGACTTGACCACTTTTGAGCGCCTTTGAACAACTTTTGTTGATTTTGGCGCTATATAAATGTTTTCTGATTGATTGATTGATTGATTTTGCTTGAGTAGCATGTCGAGTATAGCATGTCAAAATTATTGGGATGTCAGTTGGACCTAATATAGGCGTTGGAGTAATGGCAAGTACAAATAACAGCGCCATGCATGAAGAAGGAAAGGCAGAATAGATCATATAATTGATATAATTGTCACCCGGCTTTAATGATTAATTAATACACAGTTCATTCTAGAGGGAATTGGAGAGGGTGGGTTGGGGTGATTAAAAACTATACCCTGAACGACTACGGTTGTAGATATCTTCATTGGTAACGTGTTCATACTTACCACAACAGTTGTGTTACTAGCAACCGGTTGCTGCATGACCACTGTGGTATGGTCGACTGCCTTGTATTGATCCATATCTAAGATTTGGTCAGCGTTTTCCTTTTGAAAACACCTAAAGAAATGAGGAAAGACATATTATTTTCTCAGAATTTGATACATTCATGTCTTACCCGAGTGACGTTTCCAGATTACCGGGGTGGGTTTCTTTTTCGGAAAAGTTACGAGTACCAATATACTACATACTTATTAAAAAAAAACACTAATGAGATGACGTCATACTTCAACGACCCTTTAGTTTTATTGCCCTGCACATGTGACTGCTGGTGTATTGAAGGTTCCGGTAGCGGCCCTCGGCCAGAAGGGATAGCAACTGTTACTACTGACTCACCGGCTGTCAAAAGGAAATGATGTTGGACGAGCAAAGTCATTAAATTGCGGGTTCTAATCAGCATTGAAATTTCTTTGTGCTAAAAATCTATTTTGTTGTAAATGAATCCAAAGCTGAGAAAGGCTGTATTCGTTCTACACCTCGCTACGGAGGGATACTGTAATAGGCGGATAACCTATACTTATCAGTACACTGGGTAAATGGCCTAGGTCGGCAGGCCGAAACTTGAATATGAAACATACTGTTAGTATATATATACTTGTGTACAAATAAACCAGTAATACCACAGTTCTAACTCTGGATTTGTAAACCGTTTCAGTGTCCTTCCGTACTTGTGCACAAAACACAGAAGCAGGAAACGTTGATTGTTCCTTGTTAAGTCTTTTTGAGACTTTATAGGAGACTTCCTTTCTCATTGTACACAATTGGCGATAAAACAAATAAATAAATGAATGATCCCATCCCATTGATACAATATGAACGTTTTCGCGGTTAAACGTTTACTTATTTATTTATTTATTTACAGAGTGGGTAAATCCCCTTTCTTTCAGCTTCCCGCTTCCTTCGAGACTCCCATACGGTTTCTTTTTCCGACAACTGACATGCAAATTGATTTAACACAACAACCGTGTGACTCTTGCAAGCCTAAACGAGGAAATACGTCTATTTGACTGGAATGTTGCTTTAATTTAAAAACTTGTTTACGTATTATCATGTACAAAGATGCAGGTAGTAAATTTTATCGTGCACGTACAGTATATATAGTTCGTAGTGAATACGGATTGTAGATGTTTTGCCGTACATATTGTTTATATTGAAAAACTAACAATTAGTGTGTTTCAGTAAGTTTGCTTCTTGCATGTGAACCGTAATGCAGAGAGAAACTATACAGGTGGAGAAAAAGGTGTTAAATAACCAATCAAATAGTAACGATTTATTATAATAGCTGAACCGATGTCTACACTGTTATAAATATTGGTGTTGTTTAACGTTCTCCTAACAGCAGCGATGATAACGAAGTCTTGCTGTTTGATTCAATTAGAAAGGCTGCTAAGGGTGATGTTGTAATAATGGGAGACTTTAATTTCCTGTCATTTCTAGATGTTGTGCAAGATTGTGTTTTACATTAGCATGTTACTTTCCCTACTAGAGGGGGGGGGTGTAACATCCTGGATCTTGTTTTGAGTTCTGATCCAAGCAATGTTGTTGATTTTACGGGTCTAGGAAAACTAGGAACTGGCGATCATGATATACTAGCTTTTGATGTTGTTTGCAAGGTCGTAAATTCTGTTAGCAAGGAAAAAGTCCCTACTTTTTCGAGATCAGATACAAAGGCAAGATTGGACTAATTTGTTTAGAGATATGAGTGCTTCTCAATCTTGGATTTGTTTAGCTGATAATTTCCTGGATGGATAAGAAAGTTAGATGTGCAATTAAGCAAAAACGTAAAATGTGGAAGTTGTTTAGGAGGATTAATTCGGTGTCAGGTCAGAGCAGAAAGTTAGAGATGCAATTGTTTCTCTTAGGGCACCACCTAATATAGTAACTGATAGCCAGGATCTTGCAGATCTTTTGAACAACTATTTTGTGTCGGTTTTTACAAGGGATGATAGGAGTAGTATTCCAGATTTTCAGGGGGAAGTGATAGTCCTAAACTGGATACGGTCTTATTTTCGGATGAGGTTGTCTTAAAGGAGTTGCTTTGTCTAAATGTTTCTAAAGCTTCTGGACCTGATGCAATCCATCCGTATTTGTTGAAGAGCTTTTGCACACCATTTTCTGCGTTCCACTCTCATTGGTTTTTAGTAAATTTATGAATGGAGGTTTTGTTCCTAAGGACTGGAGATGTGCTAATATTTCCCCGATTTTCAAGAAGAGTGATTAGTCCAAGCACTGTAATTATAGGCCCGTTAGTCTCACTAGTGTTGTTTGTAAGGTCATGGAGTCTATTGTTAAAAAGTCTATGATCAGTCACTTCAGCAGTCAGTCTTTGATCAGAGAGTCTCAAAATGGCTTTTGTCAAAAAAGGTCTTGTCTCACTAATAATCTTGGGTTTATGGAAGATGTAACAAGCTCACTAAATAGGCAGAAGTCTGTATCTGATGTTGTGTTCCTGGATTTCCAGAAGGCCTTTGATGAAGTTCCCCACCAGCGTCTTTCACTCAGGCTGAAGTGTATGGGTGTCATAGGGAATTCACTGTCCTGGATCGAGAATTGGCTTGGTAATAGGAAAGTTAACAGAGGGCGGCTGTGCTTTTTCTTGGCAGGACTATACTAGTGGGGTTCCACAGGTGTCTCTTTTGGGTCCCTTGTTGTTTGTTGCCTATGTAAATGACATTGACGGAGATATTTTGTGTACAGCTTAAAAGGTCGCTGATGACACCAAATTGTATTCTGAGGTCTCTTCCAAAAGCGATTCTGAGAAATTTCAAAGGGATTTGGATAAGGTTGCTTTTTAATATTGACAAATGCAAGGTGATGCATATTGGTAGTAACCAAAAGTATATCTACAAGCTTAATGGTGTGGAGTTACAGGAGGTCTTTGTTGAAAGGGACCTAGGTATCTACTGTACATTAACTCATCTCTGCAACCTTCTAAACATTGTCTTGAAGCTGCTAAAAGTGGTAAGGTTTTAGGTATGATCAAGAGGAACTTCAGTTTTCTCAAAGAGGACATAATAGTTATAGGCTTGATAAGCAGTTGGTTAGGCCTCATCTGGAGTATGCTGTGCAGCCTTGGAACCCATATTTTGCTAAGGATAAGGAAGTACTCGAAAAGGTCCAGAGGAGGGCTACTATTAGTTCCTTAAAGAGTGTTCCTTATTATAGGCGGTTACAACTGTTGAATCTCACCACACTGGAGCTAAGGATTACGTGGTGATGATTCAGGTTTTCAAGATTGTGTATGGTTTTGACAATTTATCCGTCACTGACTTTTTCATGTTTGCTAATACTAGTTGTACCAAGGGTCATTGTCTTAAACTCCAAAAGTCATAGAGTAGGATTAATATTCGGCATAACGTTTTTTTGTAATAGGCTTGTGAATGAGTAGAACGGTTTGCCTGAGAAAGTAGTACTTGCAAGTTCTATGAATGGGTTTAAGAATGCTTTGGAGTTTGGACAAGCACTTTAAGCATAGTAATCGGGTCTGAGTGTTTGTGTCTTCATTCCCCCCCCCCTCTCCTATAGGGTCCTTGATGGGGACTTGAGTGTCCCTCCTGACCCGTTTTTTTCTACTTAACTACTAAACTAAACTATAGCAGACATATTGTGACATGCAACTTCCATGGAAACGGGGTATATAGGGCAATGCATGTACCAGTAGTTCAGTACATCATGGTTGTATACAGGCAACAGAGAGGCCTATACCGCGATTTCTAGTAACGACCACACCGCAACAGGTGAATGTGCTGTCTCACTTTAAAAGTCATCTTGGCTTTCCATTCTACAAACTGGCAAAAAAAAATTACCTTTTTTTATCGTTATCAGGCAGATAGTGAGTGCAATAACAAAGAATCTGTTACGATTGGGGTTATAGCACCATCTGAAACGAACTTATAGTACAAACGGTTATCATGATATCACATTTATAATGAGAAAATTCCGCATTTAACTCATGAACATGCTGCATCCATTTCCCTCGTCGCCTAATTATAATGGCATGGTATATAAATGGGAAGCAATACTGTTTTTTGCTTTTAAGCAGCAGCATGTGTTAGAACTTTGTTTTAGGTTAAAAGCGGCTGCTTTTTTGTGTTAACCAGTAACAGCGACTAAAAGAAAATGTTTTCCGCTGAACGACATACCTCCAAACACATACACACACATACACACACAAATACTGTACTGAGCTTTGGAATGCGGCAACGTCACAACTTATTTTTAGGAGAGTAGTATATATCTAGTTACTTTTCCACACAACTATTATCATTAAGTCTATAGTTTTGGTCAAAATGACACCTTCCTTTAAAATACAACATAATCTAACCCAAGCTATGAATCACAGAAAAGAGAACCAGAATGGAGCCCAGGGCACGGAACCTTAACTGATCCTTCCACTCTCAACCTCAAGAGTCCTTACAATTGAAAAAGGTGTTGTTTTAATCACGAGAATACTTAAGATTCCAAATATAGGGCAGGTAATGAATACAGTACACTATACGTGAGCAGCCATAACCAACTGATGATTTTGACAGCTTGTACATGAAAGAAAGCTGACACCGTATTTAGACATGTTGACAGGTTCGACACAACTAATTTGATTTTCGAACCGATTCAGACGTTCTGTTTCGCGCCCTCTGTCAGCCTCCAATATGATTCAGCCCTAGCTGAACTCCAGGGTTGTTGCTGGGTTGTCATGGCAACATAATAATTTTGCATTGCTTTGTATTTTTTAGTTCCAATACAACATCCCGTCAAATTATTTCCAGCTATTTTATTGAAATAGAGTTTACCTTTTATGTAGTTAACCCCCTCTTCTAAAGAGTACAAGTTTTGGTTGCAACTTGCTATAGCCAACACAACATAGCCTGTTTCAAGTCATAAGTAGAACAGGATTCTTCTATATAGTACACTACATTGCATGAGCCAATAAATGTAAGTTTCCAACCTAGACATAATTTTTAAAATAGCTCCGTTTGTGTATCTAATACAATGTTGTGTTTCACTGCAAAATTTCAAGAGCTTGATTTGGGTTTTTCCACACCCAATATCCGGTGGACTTGAAATTCGGCTTATATGCTATTCACAAGAAGATACGGCATTCAAACTTGTTTACATAACTCTCCTCTTCCTTAACAATTATTTCAATTTTTTGATTATTTTTTATTATAGCCATATGGGAAACTGGTCGCCATTTTGTTTATTGGCATAGTGTCATCATAACTCTTCACAAAAACTGCAATAAAACGCTGCGCGTGACCGTACTTTGTCAATACGATTTTTTTACGATATTTACTTTTGCATACATGTAGGTAAATAGGCAAGTTTACTTTTGTGAGACAAACCACTCTATCCCAAAAGGTCGAGAAACGATTTACTGAATACATGCGCTCATCCATAACAAACTCGTATACGCCTATAGTGAACAGAATCGTATATGGATATGATGGATATCTCATCTTCTCGATTGGGTTACAGTGCAAGTAATAACGTAATATTATGACGCTCAACGTAAGGTGGTTGTTAAACATTACATGGTGTAGGTGTATAGCTAGTTCAATCTATGATCTGTAACAAAGAAAGGCTCGCCAGATATGATACTCTGAAAGGTAAAGGGGGCGTCGGAGCCCAAAGGCACGGGTTGCAGGTCTGCGGCCCCCTTTATTTAAGGGGTTCGATTTAAACGTGTCAGTTTTCAAAAATACAAAGTACTACTATCTGGTAAAAAAGTGTTTTCCTTATTTTTTCTTTCTTTTTTTTGGGGTAAAACAGCACTTCTTTTGAATAAATTGTAAATAAGAGGTGCCCTGTTGTTGGAAAAACAGATCAAGTACTGGAATTTGTGGTGCAAAATGGGCAAGGATCCCTTTGATTCCTTCGAAGATTGTGCCTCTCCAACCCCTACAGATTAGGCCCTCTTTGGCCTCTCCTGGAAAGATAAGTTCATTGTCTATTTTATACCCTGCTGGGGTAAACTAATATGTAACTGATAGAATCAATCAGTCCGTCCGTCCGTCTCTGTCTATCTGTCGTCCGTCTGTATCTATGTCTGTATCTGTTTCTCTATTTGTCTATCTATCTTCTCTCTGTCTGTCTAGATCTTTCTATCTGTCTAACTGTCTATATATATGTCTGTCTGACTCTCTATATGTCTGTCTATATGGATGGATAGACGGATATATAGATATATTATATAGATTTATGTACAGTGTGTGTGTGTGTTCATGGGCGCAACTACCGTTTTTATACTAGGAGGGGCTACTGGGTGTTATGTCGTCTATGGGAGTTGAAAAGAGCCCCTCCCCCTTGAAAAAAATATGGTAAAATGGTGCTTAGATGCTTTTGAAGCAATGTAGAACTTTCGACTGTTTTGGTTGGACATGCAGGTATACATGTTATTTTGTTCTGGTTGGACATGGCATACATGTTATTTATATGTTGATCAATGTGGAGAATAAAAATAAATCCCTCAAAATCCAACCTAGTCAATTTCTCCTTTAAAATCTCAAAATACCGTAACCATATTTCCAAAATTAATCTTTTTCAACACCTCAATCACTGCTACTCCTAATGCAACCTTCCTCGGTACCACTTTCGATAGCAAATTATCGTTTAATCTACATTGTAACAGAACTGCAGGACGCTGCTGGTCCCACCTTAAATCCATTCAAATCCTCTTACACAAATATAACTGCCAGGCTCCGAAAACCATTATCCAAATCTATGAATCTATGAAAGTAAAACTATGAAAGTATCTACGAAAAATCTATGAAAGTAAAACCGCTTCTCAGTTAACGGGCGCATCTCCCTGCTTACCATCTCTAACCCCAATAAAGAAATTGAAACAGAATCCACACCACAGCTTATCGACTTGCACTCAGAGTCCCTTCCTGTATTGCTACTTCGCACGTTTATGAGGCGCCATGTGTGACACAATGATATACCAAATATATTGATTATAACTCCTCATATATATTAGTTATGCCGCAATATATATAACTTACTCGCAAACCTCATATATATTGGTTATGCATAACCTATTTACATTATGAATAACATATATATCACAGTAAGTCATATATTTTGCAACTATAATCGATATATATATAATATAGGTCCGTACGGCTTTCCGTATAATTTTGTCACACTCGTATAATTTTGTCACACTCGGCGAGCTCATATATATATATAGGTTATAGACACGTGAGCAGCACGCGAATGGGCGGTGCCATGTTAGACACTTGTGAAACGTGGGCGGGGCGTATGCAAATTCGGCAAAGCGCGGCAAAGTAGCTGGACGAATATGCCATTTACACACTGTATTATATAATACTATTACTAGCCTAAGTAGTAAAACTAAAGTTACACCTATAGGTCATCGCCATGTCTAATTTGAGTGAACACGATTTTTCGTCTCTGGTAGAAAGGTTGGCAGATCCCGTCGCAAGACAAGTTATGCAAGTGGTTGGGGAAAGGCAGGCCAACAGGTAATAAATGCATGTTTGAGGCATAGGCCTAGCTATATAAATTGCCATCCATCAATACAATACGACCAGCACTTTCAAGTTTCTCTCGAGGACACTGGAACCGGTAAGCGTCGTCGTTGTCTTCGTGCTCTCTACCTGACGATATTTGTGCCCGTACATTTTCTAAAGCTAAGAGAAGCTGATGTAAACCAGTAACATTGGATGTTTGATCTCCTGGATCTCTGAATGGATCTGTCAAATGTATGCCTGAGCATAGGCGTACGAGGCGGGGGGGGGGGGCAGACTGCCCCCCAATTTTTTTTCTCCAGAGGACAGAAATTCGGGCAAAAGTCCTGAAAACTTCGGGCAGCCTAAGAGGAGAAAAATAAATTTATATATGTATATATAAATATGCAGTAGCTTGACCGAATCTTTTTCAAATTTTTGCCCGACAATTCTGTGGAGAGCGTTTTATGTTATTTGTTTTGTGACATTAATATGAATATAGGCCTAATGATTTTCTTTATTTAGCATCATGTTGCCCGAATATTTCCGTGTAACACCACCGTAAGCGCAGCTCATCTGGGCTACCACGCTTTTTGCACTATCAAAAAATTATCTAACTATAGTCAACTGTATCAAGGGCATAGGAACCGGGGGGGGGCTGGGGGCGCCAGCCCCCCCGGTGAAAAATATGGGGGGCGGAAGTATCATTCCGCAGCCCCCCCGCTCCGCAAGTCAACAAAACCCCTTTTTCATTTCCAAATGAGAAAAAAAATCTCATTTGGAGCACCAAATTGCATCTAAGGCCAGGTGAAAATGCAAAATTATTTACAAAATGGAGTGGGATGTTGAAGTGTGCTATATTGCACCAAATTGCATCTGAGGCCACCTGGAAATGCAAAAAAATCCAAAGGGGAGGGGCACACCCCCTCCCCTTAGACCCCTCCCCCAGGCCGGCCATCAATCTTCAGCCCCCACTCAAAATTACCTTCCTACGCCACTGAACTGTATACCAGGACATCCCCGACATGAGTGTATATAAGAAACGTATTCTTGTTCAAGAATGGTGGGGGGGGGGGGGGGAGTGCCTACAAGCCAAGAAGTACAGGTTTATCGTATTCTTTGTTATTTTTTATACTTCTTTTTGTGAGACAAATTGCAGTCTCGCCCGACACAGCGACATTATCCCGCCTACGTTTCGTTAAACAATGAATGTTTTTTTTCTGGAGGTAGCTGAGTACTGTGTTAAAATAATAAATACGGTAACTAAATAGGAGCCTAAAAAATATACTGTCCTATTTTTCCCCTTCAAAGTGATGATACCATTTTTTCTTCTTCTAATTTACCAAATGTTTGGGGAAGTGTAAATTTCTTAAACGTGAGATTATAAAATAAAGAATGTTTAGATGCAACTTGCAAGGCCTCAGAAGGGCCATTTCCTGCAATCTGAGAGGCATTATTGGCCAAAAAAATTCTTGTACGCTACGCGCCAACCGTTGGTGGCGCTCCGCTTAGATAGTGTCACGGGAACTTTCGGGCACAAAAGTTTCTGCCCCCCCCCAAGTGTAATGGTCCCGTACGCCTATGTGCCTGAGCGAAGTCCTTGGAGCCGGGAAAGTACATCCAGCGAAACCTGAACAAAATTGATGGCAGCGTCAACCCGCCCTTGAAGGATAAATGCTCTGTGGTCGTCTGAAGTATGATGTAACGAAATTGCTTCGCTAAATATGTTAGAAATGGATGAAAACGCGGTGACAAAACCAGGTACATCCATTTCTTTGAAAGTGCAGGCATGCACATATATGCACGCACCTAGTAGTATAGTATAGGTATAGTACGTCTGCACGCACCAACGTTGCCTAATTGTAATACTTGCACACACTGTTGTTGTTCATGCTATACAGCGCTGGTATTTGCATACGCCCCGCCCACGTATCACAAGTGTCTAACATGGCACCTCCCATTCGCGTGCTGCAGGCTCGTATATAACCTATATATAATATGAGCTCGCCGAGTGTGACAAAATTATACGAGTGTGACAAAATTATACTTAAAGCCGTACGGACCTATATTATATATATATCGATTATAATAGCAAAAGATATGACTTACTATGATATATATGTTATGCATAATGAAAATAGATTATGCATAACCTATATATATGAGGTGCACGAGTAAGTTATATATATTGCGGCATAACTAATATATATGAGGAGTTGTAATCAATATATTTGGTATATCATTTTGTCACACATGGCGCCTCATACACGTTCTCCGTGCAGGAAACACAAAACAAAAACAAAATTCACCCTACTTGAAGAATTCAACACCAAGTTATACAAAAACGACCTCGAGAACGAGCTGAACGACACATTGATTGAAGAACTACTGAAATACAAATTCGCAACAATTCACTTCCCCACTTGAAAACCCAAAACCTTTCTGCATTCACAACTGTTACTACTTAAAGTCTCATTCCATTAAAAAATCCTTTCTTAAATGGGTCAAGGCCCCGACTCCAAGTATACTAATATATAAAGAACAAAACAAACAATTGCGACAATGACCGATTGATTAGAAAAAAATAGCAACCATCATAGGCGAAGGAGCCCAATTTGGTTGGGGGGGGGGGGCTGTAACGACTTGCCCGAAAAATATAACCAAAATTTTTCGCGCGTTCAACATCTTATTGTGCATATCATATAGGCATGAATCGGTTATTACATCGCATGCCAATCACAAACAATCATTTGCCGTGTTATTACCCTTCCATATTGGTTATAATTATTGGGAAGTCGGTACAATAATAATGATAATAATTATACAAGTTTAACCATTGAAAAACACATTGCAAAGTATATTTCTTTCAAGTAGGTGCCCGAAAAATTCTCAGCATATTGCCCGAATTTTCACAAAAATATTTGTTTGGGGGGGCTGTACTTAGAAATTTCTCTCCTTTAGAAATCCCTCCCTTAATTGGCTCTTCGACTCCGACCTTGGGTATGTTTATGGCTATCTGTACAATGTAATTATATAAGACTTCATTTACCAGCAATTCCCTGACTGAACATAGACAATTTTTCCAAGAAAAAAAAAGTGTCTATTTTATAAAAACAAACTTATTATCCTCCGTAGAACCTCTCGCGAGGTCGACCAGGGGTTTAACTCCATTTGATTTGATTTGAAACCATTAACTGTCAAGTATGACATTTGCCATTCATTCCGTCTAGATATATCGCAGACAGGCTAGTGCGTCACGTGTTACATACAGTAGTATAAATTTTACAATACGGCCGTACACGATTTAGCTACCTTAAATTTCCCCATACATTTGACACAAGTCTTCATTTTTAAGAATCAACGAACTCGATCAGTAATTGTTATAGGTACACCACAACAGATATATGTCAGAAAACCATGGTGTACATAGTGCTTTGCACGTAAACAAGTGCCAACGTTCAACATCAGTGTCAGTAAGTGTAAGTTGGTTGGTGGCCCATATTGATCTCTTCATTTTTCCGTATATAACTTAGCTACAGTAAAAATAAATATGAACTCTCTGCGATAGAGTTGAAGCTAGCAGTGTTTCGGGTTACCAACTCGTATAATAAACACTAGCTACAATCAGATCTTGCGCCCAAACTTAGGCATGCTGACTCAGTGGTGGACGGTAGTCTCCAAGAGGATGGATTCGCTTCATAATATACCAAGACACTGTGGAGAGTAAACTAGCTTCGACATGTTATAATATATAGCACAGCAGTAACAGAAGCAGGGAGTTGCCAACCCTAAGTTAGTAGCGTGAAACCAACGTTGGCCAAATTAAATCACCGTTATTTCCTTTTGACGTAATACTGCCCCGTGTTGAATAGGTGACTGAATCAGTCACTGATGCAGTTTTAAACAAAGAATTTTTTCTATCACCCAACCATCGGCGCCATGTTAATCCTTTGTTAAACCTGTATGCATTCCCTGAGCACTGAAACTGAAATAAAGCAGGGCTTAGCAAACGTCAAACTGAAAAAAAATGTTGTGCACATTCTACTGTTAACAGTGGCCTCGTTGAGAAATGTGAAATTTCTCATGCGAAATGTGAAATTTAAAATACATACCGCACGAAAAGATCCTCGTCTTACTAGTTTCGTCCTTTATGGTAGTGAGCGACACAAGCGGGCGATCGTTGCAATGACAGACAGTGACGTTATGATATTACTACACACGCAATAATTATTGCGAGATACTCTCGTTTTCAATGGACGGATGTCGGCCTGCGTGGAATTACTGCATTGAGTTGTAACTAGTTCATGGAAAGCTAATTCAGGAAGGATAACGGCAACCGTGGATTATAAAGGTCATTGCTATATTTTTTAACACGGGACAAAATCATTTCAATGTTGTCTGCATGAAATGACATAACTTAAAATTATGAACAAGACGGTAATACAAACGTAAACGATTGTACAGGACGCATTGATATTATATCAAATAGGCCTACCAGATTATGATACCAATATACATGGTAATGGTGATAATGTTACAGTACACGATCATAAGGATGATACTATGATAATTTAAATGTACAAGATGTTTATAGAAACTACATGATGATGATTATGGTACACGTTGGAACAAATAATTACACGATGATAATACACCAGTAGGCTACACGATTGTCATAAATCATAGAAAACTCAATAAAAGACGCAGGTGCGGTGGGTGGGGAGGGGGACGGAGGGCAGCACAGTTGGGCACACGACCACCCCAGACCTTTTCCCCAGGCTGAATCCTCATACAACAGAAGTTTCCTTTTTTTTTTCTTTTTTTTTTTTTTGGCTATTTTTGCTAATTGCAAAGTTCCCTTAGGGGTTGCCTGCGCACAACCAAGCCGTTGTGATATCGATGTTCAATTAACATTTTTAATTGGATAGAAATGAATATCAACACAACATATCTATGAATGCCTTTAAAACACATTACGTATTTCGTATTTTCAACCCGTTCCCCTGCAACAAACTGTTATTTTTGGTTTCGATGATAATCGTAACCTATGTGCATTCATGCAGGCGAAGAGAGTGTGTGTGTGTGACGCCTCGCTTGTAACACGATATCTCAAGAAGGGAAGCTTGGACCAATCTAATATTTGGTGTATATGAGTACCACATTAGTAGAAGAAACCTATTGTTTGGGGAGGTCAAAGGTCATATGGGGTCACTAGAGTTTAAAATTGTGAAACCTTGTAAACACGATAACTCAAGAAGGGGTAGGTTGGAACAATCTCGTATTTCGTGTGAAGGAGGACTACATTGAGTTCAAGATTCCTAATGTTTTTGGTGGAGGCCCTAGTCCATTTGGGGTCACTAGAGGTCAAATTGTGAAAACCTTGTAAATACGATAACTCAAGAAGGTAAGGTTGGACGAACCTCATATTTAGTATGTAGTTGGTACACGTTCATTACAAGATTTTATTGAGGTCAAATGTCTGTTGAAGTCACCAGACGCCAAATTGTGGAAACCTTGTTTTATAAGCTACCGTATCTCCCACCGACCAGCCTATTTGACAGATAACTTGTGCGTTACGCCTCATGCTATTGGCAATTGGAAATGAGCTTATGGGCATCCGTAGAATCTTAAACTCAAAACTGAAACTCGAACATATTTGCAGTGGAATGTGCCGCGTGAATGCTTTTCTTTGCGTCCAAAAAGGTGTACGTACTTTTTCTAGTACAGCGGTTCTATTGGACGATTTCCGTCGTATTTATTTCAGGTTGGATGTAGTTTCGACGTGACCAGGCAGCGTTTATGAAACTTAACAGTTCGTCTAGTTAGATTTTTTACTATGACCAATGCGAAATAAGTGTGTAAACCGGTCTTAGATTGGCAGTGAGTTCACGAGCTTTTGTCTGGATCGGCTGTTGATCTCAATTTGTGTAGTCTCTTCCACCAGTTTCAGCATAGCTAGGCCTTAAAAGTAACGTTCGACTTTCGTCACGTTTATGATTATGGGACAATTTGAACACACCTGGTTAGGCTTGTGAGCAATTTTATGTTGTCTAGGTCAGCAACGGTTGGCTAGAATAGGGTTCGTTAACACAATAACGTGAAGAATACTACCAGTCAGAATACCAATACACTTAAGATTGCAAAACATCTCCTTAATTATTTCTTAAGGCATTTTCCTTCTGGCTATGAGTCATATGTCGCAAAGTATAGAACAATTTAAGGAGGTTGAGACAAGTTTGCTGTTGTAGGATTTTGGAAGATAGATGCTCTTACAACCTCAGATTTTCATTGCGTAAAAGATGGCTTTGATTTAGGCAGTGTAATGGAGCAATAGTGATATTTTCCGCGTTCAAAGATAGATAAATAACGGGGCAAATGTATGAAGTCGCGCTAATCGAGTAGCGGTTCAGAGTAGCAGTATAAGGTACTGTTTAGTACGGAAGCGTAGAAGGGACATTGCATTGACGAGTTACCGACTTGACAAAACGACAATTATCTGCAATTATCTGACAAAATTCAGAAAATTGACGTTTTGACGAGATAACGGATCTCGTCAATGCATCAATTTTCTGCAAATTGCACAGTTGCTACTATCTCGACAAATGACAATTATCTGAATTTTGTCATTTTGTCGAGATGGTAGTAAGTGATCAACTCGTCAATTTGCAGAAAATTGATGCATTGACGAGATCCGCTATCTCGTCAAAACGTCAATTTTCTGAAATTTGTCATTTTGTCGAGATGGTAGCAACTGTGCAACTCGTCGATTTGCAGAAAATTGATGCATTGACGAGATCCGTTATCTCGTCAAAAAGTCAATTTTCTGAAATTTGTCACGTTACCATCTCGTCAACTCGTCAATTTGCAGATAATTGTCGTTTTGTCAAGTCGGTAACTCGTCAATGCAATGTCCGTTCTACACTTCCGTAGTTTAGGCTTAGGACTCGTGCACACTTAGCTACTGTATATTGTTTATACCTAGTAATATAGGAGCATGATATAACAGAAGCCAAGCTATCTTCGTAGGTGTTTTTACAAACGTTTTACTTTTAATTGTTTAATTCATTACGGTAGGCCTGGCTGCTTATTTATGATTCTGCGACATGTTTACGTAGCACCATGTATCTTCCTAACTGCCTAACCTTTGTTCATAGAAAGTATTGATGTTGCAGACATAGGCGTGAGAGGCGGGGGGGGGGGGGGGGCAGGGGGGCAGACTGCCCCCCCCCAAATTCCAGAGGACAAGAAATTCGGGCAAAAGCCCTGCAAAATTCGGGCAGCCTAAGAGGAGAAAAAATATATATAAATATGCAGTAGCTTGCCCGAATGTTTTCAACTATTTGCCCGACAATTCCGTGGAGAGCGTTTTTGTTACTTGGTTTCTGCATTAATATTAATATAGGCCTAATGATTTTCTTTATTTAGCATCATGATGCCCGAATATTTCCATTTTTTCTTCTTCTAATTTACCAAATTTTTTGGGAAGTGTAAATTTCTAAAAGGTGAGATTATAAAATAAAGAAGGTTTAGATGCAACTTGCAAGGCCTCAGAAGTGCCATTTCCGGCAATCTGAGAGGCATATTTTGCCAAAAAATTTCTTGTACGCAACGCGCCAACCGATGGTGGCGCTCCGCTTAGATAGTGTCACGGGAACTTTCGGGCACAAAAGTACTTTTAAAAATATTTGTCGAGGCCTGAAACCTTCAAAACATGATTTCTCATGGTAGAAATCATGGATACTTTTCATACATGGTATATCGATTTGCCATATTGAGTACAAGAATCCTATTGCTTGTGAGGTCAAATCTCCTATAGGTCACCAGAGGTCAGTCTCTGACAAAACCTTTTACATGATATCTAACGATGGAAATCGTGGATACCTCTACTACTTGGTGTGTGGATTCAAAACATTGAGTCCAAGACCCCTATTGTTTTTGATGGAGGTGTGTATAGCCACGTACAGTAGACTAACCTGTGTTTATCATGCCATAGTGTTATTGTAACAGCTATTTCTGGTTATACTAACCAGCAGAAGTCTAGTGCATTGAAGTCATCGAAACCTCAATGCATTTTACATTATGGTTTTAGATGATGTTTGCGCTGTATGTTTATAAATGCTCCGTGAAGTTTGTGAACAATCTCCGTACATGAAAACTTCCCTTACATAATGCACGTGCAGCTAGCGAACCATTTTACTCCGCTTTTAATTCGCTTAGAGATTGGTCATTGGTAAAAATCTGACTAGGCGACAGCTTATTTTCGTAAACGGCGCCTGGTTGTTGAAGGGATATTCCAACTATGCTAATATGTACACTCATCTCTTCATACAAATAACCAAAATATGTTCTTTCGGTTAAGCAATTCGTAATTCGGCGAAGATGTTTTCCGTGATAGTTCGGCGAAGATGTTCGGCGAAGATGTTCGGCGATGTTCGGCGAAGATGTTTTCCGTGATAGTACGATCTTGTCGTTCAACAAAGCGATGTGATTGACTTGTATACTACAATAAACTTTGCAGGAATTGCTGGACGGCACAGCTCGGAACATGGCTGTCATCAGTCATTTTCATGTAGTGTTCGCACACTTAGCACTGGAAGTTACAATCGTGATTTTACAGTCACGAAATATAATTCCCCGAAAACATCTTATATATGGTTCGACTAGTAGCAACAGAGAAGGCGGCGGGCGGTCTTTCCAATATATATATACTAAATATGTTTTACCACCAAATTCATTTGGGGGTGGGGGAATTGGGTGAGAGGACATTTGGTTTGGGAGGGGGTCACATCCCCTGCCTCCACTGGTAAACGCCACTGCCTCCCCTTTGTCGGATCCGGATCTGATCTGTGTTAACTATACAACCTTGATCTCGAGCACAGGATGTGATCCTGAGCAGGAGATAACATCCAGATCTAGCTTAAAAGCACCGTTAGTGTAGAGCAGTGGTTCTCAAAGTGGTCCCTGCCGTCCCCGGGGGCGTTGGGAAGTCTCGGGGAGGGGCTACAGGGTACCCGGAGTAGGGGGGCGTTTTCACTGATTTGGGGGTCCCGGCGATTACGACACATCACTGCAGCAATTTAGGGCACATTAAGGCATCCAGGGGGTCTGGGAAACGAAAAATCAATTTTGTGACCCCAAATTATTCCAAAATGGCATTAGAAATTCATTAACTCCACCCCTAGGTCCAATTTCTTTCGCGTTTGGATTATATTGTAGCAGAGACATCTCTTGTAACTTATAAGCGCATAGCGCCACCACTTTAGCATGTCATTTTGGGTACCGGTTTTCCCTGAGCTGGTCACTGATTGCGAAGTCGAAGGGAGTGGGAGGGGGCATTGAGACAGTTCAAGATGGTTGAAGGGGCGGTCATCTAAAAAAAATTGAGAACCACTGGTGTAGAGCAATGAAAAAACATGTTGGATAGGCCGATTGCAAGTGTGATATCGCATTGCCGTAACATCTTGTAAGAGAGGTTTAGTTGCAAAATAAACTCACTAGCTGTTGTCTCCCATTGACTAATTTGAGCAATTTTATGCAAATATAACCCAACACAAGGAAAATGTTTTTGTGTGTGTTGCTTTCATTTATTTATACTATCATAACCACCGTGTGAAAATAGATGTCATTTGGGGGTACGTCTGGACGGTTATCTAGTACCAATATATTTCACTGAAATATAGGGGGCCTCCCATAAAATGTTTGGCCCGGGCCTCCCATAAGCTTAATACGGCCCTGAGTCTTACCATCATGTAACTGAGGGCCCGCATAGCCTACATGCGTAGTACCATAAGACATATAGTATAGGCCGAGTTCAGTTTTAGGTTGAATGCGTAATGAACGGGTACCCGGGAGACCGACCCAACCGTGGAGACGCGTACCCGGTTCCGATTTTGGGACCGGTCCCATCACTAATCCCTACCTCCCCCTCCTCTCGCCCAATCGTATTCTAGAATGTGTGTCAGGTTCAATTGTATATGTATACAACTATCAATCATAAAATGTGGATTATTGATGTTCGTTTGTAAAACTCAGTGAAGTCAGTATCAAACCCGGAAGACATCCCCACAGCCATGCATGTTTTGCATCGTGGAAATTAAGCACAAATTATCATATGATGTACTACAACAACTGTATCATAAGAGCTATTTATCAGTTTTTCTATACTCCTCACCTTATCCCCTCCCTGCCCCTTTTCTACATTGCCTTCTTTAGATGCAATGTCATGGTGAGAAGAGGTGGCGCTATTTTAATACGTTATCTAGGAATCGCATAGTACAGATCAGACTTTCTCTAAATATTTGTTGAAATAATGTGATGGCATTTGTCCACTTCCGTAGACACAGTTACACAGAATGCAGTGCGTATTCTGGTTGTCAATGGATATAGATTGCATTTAAAACTATATAGTAGCTAAGAGTGGTTTGACCGTCTGCTCAAAGGTGGGTTTCACGCACTCCGGCCAAAATGCTTCTGGTCGACCTTTGACCGATCAAACTTTCTGGCATCCTCCCGGGTGATTTTGCAACATGAACATGGCACGGGTATCTTGGGCCACCAAAACATCATACCACAGCCGCAGTAGTATATCCACCACCGACGTGGCCTCGAACCCTGATGGGGCGACATGCTCTACTTTTCTCCCCCCCCCCCCCAAAAAAAAAAAAAAATCGTACCGATGACTGTTAGTTTGTAATGTGGTGAAGGCCTGCACTTGCTTGAAAGGAAATAATTGGCTCTCTCTCCGCACCCCACCCTTGTTTCTCTGTTAGCTTTCGATTTGTGCCTCTAAGTTTTCGATTTACTAAAGCTAACAACTCGGTGTAATACTTATTGACCCTCTAATCAAACATTCGAAAGGCATCCAATTCTAAAAATCAACATTCGTGCAGAACGGGCCAAAGTCAAAAAGATATAGCGTGATGATATCACACACAACACAATCTATTTTGCTACCCAACTAAGGTACATTATATGTGACAAGTACCAATTGAAAAGGCAGTGCTGCTCCCTATCTGATTTTGGTTATCCCTAAAATTTACACATGTGACTTCATTGAAAGGGTTTATTTAAGACTATTTTGAGGTTTCTTATAGTTCTTATAAAATTTCTTATAGTATTTTATATAATTTCATGGTTTCTTATAGTGCATTTAGATTGTTTCATCACTCAAACTTGTTAATATAGTCATTATGGTATATGACTGATGTGACGATGACATGCAGGTTTACACATTTCTTAGGAATAGCCAAAAAAAAAAAGGTCACACGTATGATTAAAATTGGAACGAGACTAGATGTTCTCTTTGTTACCACTACTTCAAGTTAATGCAATGAAAGTGTTAGCGCCGTAGAAAAGTTTTCAAGCGAGTAAGTACGCTGTTTATACAATGTTTATACAAGTGATCCAAAAAATCAAATAAAACAGATTGCTAAATCAATATAGGTCGAAATTTAGTTTTGAGATAAATTTATCCGATAAAATGCCGAAAGTTTGATATGAAAAGATAAACTCTCGTGTTAAAAAGTTGAAAAGTTCGTGATGAAAAGTCGAAATTTCGACTTAGCAGTCTATGTTAATTTTCTTTAATGTCTTTTCAGGCCACTGTACAACAGTACTGAATTTTTGGTCTTATTGCTATCAATTTTACTTCTTTTGGTTAGACCTACCCTGGATTTAGTCACATATGTGGTGTAAGAAATCAGCTCAGAACACAATTTGAGCCAATATGATGACAGTTACAATTTATCTAACTTTAACATTACAAAAGACATAATGATGAACAGCGCCCCTACATGTGATGACCTGTTTCAAATTTCCAAAAGCATTTACTTATAGTGACATAGACTTTACCGAATATTGAGATATGGAGATATAAAAACTGATTTGAGTTATATTTTGCCGATTAATGAGGTTTGTAGATTTTTTTAATTTTCATTTGATAATCGACCAATCAGGATTTTAGTTCTTTGCTCTTGCATGTACGTCACATGCCTACTTTTAAACCTATACCTTGAATGGAGATTTCAACTAGTTTCCATTACAAGTAGTCAAAATAAAAACCAAAATCAACTTTTGAAAATTGTTTCACATTATATTAATCAATGTTAATGTATTATCGACTGTCAGTTTCTTTATTTCTTAAAGTCGATGTAATCGAAGAATAGCATCTAAAATGGTTGGCTTGGGATCCACTGAATGCGATTCTGTGAGCAGTAGGTGTAAAATTCTGGCAATATTTACTGCTTTGAGCTACATCATCGTAACTTGTTACATCATCATCGTAAGTATTTACACCGTAATAAGTTTTACACGTCATCATCGTATACCTTTACATCACCATGGTATATTGCTGACCCTTTTGGCGTTGCATAGAATTTGCCAAGGTTTGTCTTCCCCAGAATATATAAGCTTGATTCAGTCCTGAATTTTTAGGGCAACATCCACTTGTCCGGCCTCAAATGATGTAATTCTCTTGTAACGTTTATTTGTTAATCAAACTATAAAACGTGTAATTGTGTGTTGCTATCATATGGTGAATACTACCAGCTGCGAATATATGTCGATGTATAGGTTAGGTCAATTCAACATAATTTTACAAAATGCATCGACATTCGTTACTTACTATATAGTGTGCATGAATAATTTCGAATTGAACAGTTTGACGGTGTAGTGTTGAACTCATTTCAACATACAAAGGGGAATATTGAAAAGAACACCCAAATCGTATAGAGCCTTCCTAATACGTAATTCTGTTTGATCATATACGGAGCCGTATGGCCAGCTAACAGAGTCATACGAAGCATTGTTAAAGCAACCAATCAGTGAAGCTCTTTTCGTTACCGTCAAATACGTCCAAAGTATAGTACTTTCTTTGTTTTTCATTTATTTGCAGCTAATTAGCATATTAATAAATTGTCAAAATTTATGAAAATGCAACGGTATTATGAAAGTAAAATTAATGTCACATGCTTGATAAAATATTCAAGTTTTGCCTCAGAATATGATAGAAAGTCAAATATTGGTAGTTAGGCTTTTTCGGCAAACTAAAACTAGTGACCAACATTGTTGACCTTTCAGTCAAATGGTGGTTACATCGGAGTTTTTATTCTATCATGCAGTTTCAAGAAGGCGTTTACATTTTGCTTGCATTTGGAATAACCAATAAATAAAGTAACACTGAAGAAATATCGCGACAGGAAATGGAGAGCGTTAATATAATGGAAGTAATACATAACTACAAAAAACGTACACCATTGCAACATAAAGCTGTACGGGGTCGTATATACGGGTCTGTGAGATGTATGCTCAGCAGCGCCATCAGCAAAGCACGTGCGATACATTTTGCTGCATTGCACTTCCCTCCCCCACCTCCTCGATGCCTAAACAGTGCAGGGCGCGATCACGTGATAGCCTGACAGCATATAGGACAATTCCGAGATCATACATTCCACACGTACCATTTATGTCTCCGTCCGTCTTAAAGTTTATCTCAGAAAACCAATTGTGTTTATACCGGTGATGTTATGGAAGGCCTTACTTCCGATTCCCTATACTGCTGCAAGAATATAGTAAACTTGATCTATATGTTTCCGATTGAAGTAAAAACAATTATTGAGACTGTAACAAAATCAGCGGAAGCAATGTGACAGGAGAACGATGTCGGACTCTATCAATATTTGTTCGTAGAAACTGATACAATAAGAAAATGATATAACATCGTATACTTGCGACTTGGTGAATACAAACACGTTACTGCAGTAACGACGGTATAGCCGATTGGAGAGACAATTTCAAAAAAGTTTATATATTTCATTACAGTGTGTAGCCAATGCAATAATTACATGAATACATTATATGGGTTCTCCTCGCTTCACACAACGTCCTTACATCGTTAACACATGCACCGAATTATGTCACAGCAACGTACAGGTGGCTTTCAACCAGTATGAGATGACTTTAACAGACACAGGCAAAATTACAATAATTTATTGCAGGAAAAGGACCGAATAATAGAGAGAACTAACTCAACTTTTGTTGACTCAAAGATAGGTATAGTTAGACAAACCAGTTCCCAATAATCGTTGAATATATAGTTACATTTTTTTATGCAACTAATGTATCTGACGACAACAGTGTGACATGATTATGTTATATGACTTTATAGCCTAAGTCGGTTTTCACTACACACTTTAATGATAATGAAGTCTTAAGTTTTCACTGAAAATGTATAACGCAGAGCATGTGATACGGAGTATATTGTTCCAACTCCCAACTTCACAGCCATGTTCCATTTTCAAGATGAAGACATTTACATTCACATTATTTGGATGATTCCATTGAAATTTGAAATAAATTAATTCGTCGTTTACTGGTATAACAATTAGCAGTGTCAACACGTCATGCGTATAAACCATTTGATTATTTTATCGCGACATGCCTCGTCACGAGGCGCAGGCACGGGCGAATTTACTCACCGGTTTACTGGTTTGGAATCGGCGCGCCGCTGGTCAGCAGCTATGAAGACGCCGCCAGGTTAAAGTTTCGCGCGCAGGCGCCGATTTAACCCTGGTCGCAAAATACACCAGTTTCATCTGAGGCGCCGAATACACCAACTCTGTCGGTTGGATCACTAGCTGACTCGGTAGCAATAATTATTTTATGCCCCAGTTTCAAGAGTGTTTACACTCATACATTTAGACTCAAGACTCCCAAAACCTTCATAGCAGATACAACTATAGGTATATAGCATAACTGCCGTATAAGTTTCTGGGTAGCTGTTTATTAACATCAATTGATAAGGCTAATTACAATTATGAGTGATATGAAGTATAAGTTACTTGGAATATGAAACAATACACTGTGTACATTACTAGAGTGATAAACAGTGCATCGTATTTGCATGGGAAGTAACTCTTATACTCAAATATGGTATAGGAAACACATTAACAACAAACTCGGTATAGAGTAGGTTAAAGAATCTAATTATTGACAAATTATCTTGACTTTATCACCGTCCTTACCTCATCGCCTTTACTCAAGCTCTTCCCAAGCATCTAATAGGTGTACGTGAGCTTTAACCACTTATACGATATGGTATATAGTTATAAAAAGATTCATAATCCTTGCTGCTAACAACCATGTAAAAATATTATTCTTTATCTCACACATGTGTTGAACAGAATATACACATTAGCTGCCAACGTATTCTCATACGTGAATGCATATTCATGATTTCCTCCCACGTCAATGTCGCATACCATATGCTTGAGTAAATATGACAGAGACGTACTTAAACCTAATGAGATTAATAACACATGAATGTACACCTTTGAAAACAATAAGAGATTATAACCAAACGGTTGTGACATCTAATCTCAGTTGAAGTTATCGATCTGTATTTACATCGGCCTATCGTACCTCTGGGATCTCCAGAGACTAACCGTACAGAGGTCATGACGTCACAGGTAACATTAGAGATTCTGGCGCGCAAATGCTTACATGTTTACACATCCGGTTTTCCCCGTTGTCGAGAAGAAAACAGACGGAATGCATTTATAATTCTAATCATAGATGACTCTGATGAACTGTTAGTGAGGTTAAATTGATTTGTAAGAGAATTGGTGATTACACAACTTCCTCTAAACGATCGGAACAGGAACATGTGAATAACGGACTTTAATCATGTCACGTGTTTAACATGCCCACGGCGACATAGGGTATGTGACTATTATTTGAATGGATATATAATATGCAGCATAAAGATTCAGTTACTATTGCCTTGCCCACTGTACGTTAGCTACTGCAGTCAGAAAGTGTGTAGTGACAAAGATTTACACCAAAATATGAATACCATTCACATAGATTGTCACAAGTGATGTCAAACGAAAACCGACTAATATTTTAATCTTTAAACTGTTAAACAGTTTGGCTGTTTAACATAATTCCGACAATTTGAAATCACTATACTTTCCCTATATAGAATTGAAACTTCTGTTAAAATACAACTTTCTACGTCTTGTTGCTTCTATAAAGTTCGTTTCCAGCTTAGCTTCAGTAATTAGATATCATTCTGAAAATCCCACAGCAAAGGGCCTCACCATGCACACTGACTAACCCGGTCCTCTTTAAGACGTCAACAGATTTGCCCCGCAATGTACTAGAAAGCAGTGGCATGTGCAAATGGGATTACCACCCCACTCGCCCCTGCATCTCATCAGTCGGGGAAAAACGTAAGGTTAGGAGATCTTTTATGTTCAATCCGGGGAGAATAAAACCACTCTTTGCATTAAAACTGGATCATGGTAGATCTAATTTACAGTCTAGATATGCCTTAGAATGCACCATTTGACGTATACGCGTTTATTTACTTCCTGAGAGAAGGACCCTCCACTCTTACGGAGGAGGTATCTGTTTGCTCTAACTGACACAGCTTGCACCCGGGGTGAGGGGGTGAGGCAGGTCAACACGTATATACCTTTCCCTTATTTTCATACTGGTTCACATAGAAAATCCTGCGTATACGGGCCTCGCTAATGCCAACTGCAAGTTTGCGTTGCTTCCTAAACTGTTGATTCGTTTCAACAATTTAGTTTCAATGCTATTCGCTCATCTACTCAAGTTTGATGTTACTAATGACATTTCAGAAGAAAATGTCCAAACAATTCAGACACTGGGGATACTTTTCTATAATGTTTGGAACACAAATCACTTTGTAAAGCACTTGCAGTGACAACATAGTATCGTTCATGAAAATTTGTTTTAATTAGTAACTTTTTCCAGTTTGCTTGTTTGCATGATGTATATTAATAAAGTTGAAACATTTCTTAGTGATAATCTTTGCTTTCCGAATCAAATAATGGAATCATAAATTATTAGCTATTTAACCTTTCATTTTGTAGGGAAATGGTCCATTGAGTGTAGCAATCCGTGTACGGTTGGTGGCACTATTGGCTACCTGCAGTTGGTGGAAAAAATTAATTCTTCAATGCAGTTGTCATACATACAGGTATAGTTTTTGAAAAGTTAATGTCACTTAATTGTATCAAAACCCCATAACTATAAAGAATATAATTAGCAAGCAGAAGTGTTAAAATATATCCCCAACCCTCCCCCACACCTGCCCCCTCCCCCTCCCCTTCATTGTGACTCTATTAATTCCGGCATAAGTCACGTCTCCAATTTTCCAGATCAAGTTCTACATAGGCTAAAAACAGATTTATCATTCGAAGAAGGCCGAGCTGACCTGTTTAATAGTGCTTAAATCGTCTTACCAGGGTATTTTTCAACTAACTCACGTTCGCCACTTTAAGCCCACCTTAACTGCGTTTTATGCCCTTCGGAATAACCGGGCTAATACGCTGGAGCACTAAATCCCTTTAAAAGTTCCGAACAAACGATATCACCGCCGTAAGTATAACTAACTATACGACTCGGCTCGCCTGCCAAGCTCGGATGTAGATTAATGTGCGTGGGCGGAAGTGCGGAAGTTAAAATATGAAAAGAATGTGTGCATTGTCAAACAGAGTTTACATTAAAAGAGCGCGGAAGTAAATTAAGACAGGATGCCGTCGTTTGTTATTGCCTTTTTGGACTGCCTTAGCAACGTGGTAACCAAGCAAATTGAAACAAGTGCAAATGAGTTGAAATTAACAATACGGTTCAGACGGCGGTCTTGAAAGGCATAAGCAGTGACGATAGTTGCGTTATGAAGAGACGATCGGTAATTTGGAATGAATTTATATATGCGACTTCATGCCTCACGACGAATCTACGTGGCATTTTAGGGAAACTTTCCGTCTGAAGGTATTAAAGAAAGTTTATCATGAGAGACGCAATTGACAACAGATTCCAGACGTGTGAGAATTGGGAAATGTTGACTCAAAGACTGCAAGATGCTTGAAGTGCATAGAATGGTACATTTAGGCATATGTTTGAAAAATGGAACAGTCGATTTGCTCTGAGAATATAGCGGGGCAATGGCTGCAACACATGTATTAACAATAACCCTAGCTGCGTCCAATTCACATTTGTTACTTAATAATAGAATGCTTCAATAATTAAAAAAAGGTGGGCTAAAAAGGAGTGGGGTAGGGTGGGGAGGGGGATGGGGTGGGTGTGGATGGATGGATACAGGGGAGGTTAATCATGTGATCAGCAAGGATGGGGACGGACGAGAATCGGTGGTACGGGTGTAGTAAAACTATTTGAAAAATCTCATGAATTTACATGGACAACTAATTGAACAGACATAAAGCATGCCACGATGGTAGCGTATCTGGTCGTTCCATGTTCCATGAAGGAACCCATAGATAAATGTTTTGGACATAACATCCGTAACGACATCAGATATACATTTTATGCTCAAATTTTACATGTAATATTGTTAGCAATAGTGATTCAGAGAACGTCATGGATGTACTAGATATGCCGGGAGTTCTTTACTATTTTGTCTAACGACAGCTGGAGAAATTAGTTCAAGCAAAGAGCCACCCAGATAAGGTTGAAAGAATCGGTACTTAGTTTGTTAACACTCCTTTTCATTCTTGATCATATTTCATGAAGAGTTTGTTAAATACACGAGATCATAGTGATGTTAGTCGCTAAAGTACGCCTCACGATGGTCTATATAATTATTATATAGAGTTTCAGCAGCATGATCAACTATTCCCCTCAAGCGAAATGAGGTCGAGTCGATGTACAATAACGATCAGTGTGGGCCGTTTGATTGAAATACGCGTGCCATTGGTGACACAAAAATAAACAAGGTTTTCCATGTCTTTGGTAGATGAGCAAAACAAGTGCAGTCTCGCGGCTTTGACGTGAGCGACATCAAAATGATATAGGGAGACTATACTAAATATCATACTGTTGATATAGTATAGTCCAGTACGCATGAGCGAAATATTTTGCTCATTGTACTTAGTTACTGCACATGCGTACTGTCTACGCATTCTCTATACAATGTGTTTCTGCGCATGAGGCTATATAGAAGCATTTTCAACACGCATGTTTTCTTTTTTTCTTGGGACTAGAATATATTAAGACTAATGTCAACTCTGTCTAGAGTCATCCTTGCATTTGACATGCATGTTTGCATTCATTGTTTTATAATTTGTTACTTGTACTGGAGTAAATTGTAGACTGAGAATTAGTGACCCAATCTGTAATACATAAACATTTTCATAGTTTGAAAACAAGTAATAACGTTGTCCAACCTGTGACATATAATACGTTATAAGTTTGTTGTCCAAGCTGTGAAACTATAATGTGTAATCATTTTGTCTTCATATATCAGATCTATAAGAACCACTAGGATGTCAAATTATTGATATCCAATGTGCTTTAACAAATTTTCAATCGAAGGTACAATGAAGAGAGTCATCTTTTGACCAAACAGACCATAATCTCGTTCTGGATTTGTGACATGCACGTTTGGAATGGATAAAAAACTTTTATTCAATAGTTCAGAATATTACTGATGTTACGTATAGCATATTTTAATCAACTAGATAGCTGACACGTTAGAGTGGTGTAACTCAAATGACAGTAGCCAAGAACTAGGTCCGACAACTCACATCACCATTATCCGGGTGCAGTTAAACCCAATAACGTGACCCAGTTTCCAATGACTGGATAGTATGAGCACACACGACGTGCTGCCATTCACAATGACCTGATGTAACCCCGTGGTGGAGTCCAATGCTATCCCAGCAAGTAAAGGCCCGGTGGTATATGAGAGGGCGAGGGTGAGGAGAGGGGAAGGGGCTGGTGAAAGAGACTAGAGGTTTGCAAATGTACTTTTTTATAATTACTTTGAAAGGGAGTGACATTTTAGATGCCTAAGCAAGAATTTGTAAGATAAGAATATGATATGTAAACCTTTTGTGACTCTCCCTTTAAAAATATAGAAAGTCGTAGCAAACTCTCACACAATGGTATATCCACAGGGGGGGGGGGGGGGGGTAGGGGTGGCCTGAGGATGGAATCTTTTCAACGTTGGTCTTCGTCCTTATTCCCCAGTTCAACTAGATACAAGAGCCTCTAGAAATATCTAACCATTAGGCCTCAAAAGGAATGTCGTATTAGGCCTTCAAGGTAAATGTTTCTTACGGTGCATATGCATTTATATTCGAACACATCTTCTGCAGTTGTATACTCATAAACGATGGGATTGAATTGACCAGGTCCACAAGTGTCCACGTACGTGTCGCAGTCAAACGCTCACTAATTTTCGAAGGCTGCTATTGGAATAACCGAAGTTTCTAACGCTTTTCACCATGAACGGAACACTCAACACTTGTTCTCAGGTTTGCATGCGTTCGGTCAAAGACTGTAATCAGCCAGCCTACATATATAGTGGACCTGCAGGGTGAAAAGTATAGTAATAGGAGTGAATGAAATGCCAACACGCGATGGTCATTAATCAAAGCCCGGGACCGTTAGACTCGTTACCGTTGTCATCTGTTCGTCACCAATATAAATCACAAATACCAACCATTCTGAAGACTAACGTCACTCAATATTTTAATTACGTCATATAAACTTCTCCACGACCTTCATGGAGGTGGGACCGTCCTCTATATACACCCATAACGTATGCCACAACAAATTTCTAGCCCTGCACATGTTGTTCCATTTAACTTATACTATCTGCAAATTACAGCCACATCATGGGTAACAGAATTTAGCCTATATTACGTCGAAAGCATAAAGAATATTCTGAGGTGGGAGTAGGGAAATGGAGGCGGGGAGGGATTTACTTAGATACACATGCTCCATAATACCTCCCCTAGGACACTCAAAAGGGGTGCTTAAATTCGACCATTGAAAAATCTCTCCAAATCATGCAGTATGCCTTCTCTTTGCAACTGTCGACGCTATTATATATGTATACGTATTTTGTCCCACTTAACGTAATTAATATGGGTCTATACAAAGCAGGTGTGCGAAATTGCGTGGAATTGCTTTTCATCTGTGCCGACGGCGAGCACTCTCACTTCGGTACCAAATCTATGATATGTTAGGTCTTCGGGTGTAGGTGGGATTTGTCGACGAAAACTTTGCATTTGTGAGAAGGGAGAAAAAGTTGCAAAAGTCCATCAAACAAATCTTTCTATCAAAACGTAAAAGCTCAGTACATAGCCCTTACGTCTCTTTTGTAGCCATAACCATTTTAATAGATTTCTAGAGAGGGAAAATATCACCTGTAACCAGTGGCGTAGGAAGGTACTTTTGAGTGGGGGGGGGGGGCTGAAAACTGATGGCCGGCCTGGGGGAGGGGTCTAAGGGGAGGGGGTGTCCCCCTAATTTTTTTTTGCTTTTCCAGGTGGCCTCAGATGCAATTTGGTGCAATATAGCACACTTCAACACCCACTCCATTTTGTAAATAATTTTGCATTTTCACCTGGCCTTAGATGCAATTTGGTGCTCCAAATGAGATTTTTTTCTCATTTGGAAATGAAAAAGGGGTTTTCTGACTTGCGAAGCGGGGGGGGGGGGGGCGGAATGATACTTCCGCCCCACCATATTTTTCACTGGGGGGCTGGCACCCCCAGCCCCCCGGTTCCTACGCCCTTGCCTGTAACGCCCCCCTGCCCCCTTGAAGAGAAGAGAAATTAGAGTCGTTTCTAAGTCGGCAATGTGAAATTCAATTACATTATGTGGCATTGCAGCATCCTCACAGTATATATGTTAGTCATAGCCACTATTTTATATTGCCAGTCATTTAAACGGTCTATACGTGACACTTGAGTAGAAAGCTAAAGGTACCAGACGCTGCATTTTTTTCATCATCCTCTCACAAGATATATTTTACACAGATATTTTACGCACTGCAGTGCGCTGTCGTACCGTATTTCGCACAATTTATTATGTTGTTTTTACAATGCAATGGCGTACGTAGTCATTTTAATAGCATATGAGGGGAGAGAGGGAGAGAAATAGAGGTCTGTAAATTCGTTGTGTGTGGCTTTAAATTTCTAAAATGAATTAGCAAATTGTTGCATTCTTGATCAATAGATTGGTGATTAACTCCAACATGTTATCATAAGAGAGCTTTACCCGAGGCCCTGCAGAAGTAAGAGTCGTGGGACCCAACGGAGGGGGGAAAGGCCTGTATACTTTTGGTTTATACTGTGGTATTCATGTATTTAAGGTGGCGCCCTGTTGTTGTAATCAAACTCATCATGTCCCTTCGTTTGTATACGTTTCCTTTAACGTTGCGGTCGCTCGTTCGTGTGTTCATATGGGGTGTATGTGCGTGTGCCTGAGTGCAGTGACGTAACTAGGCACCAAGGGGGCTCGGTGCCAAGTACCGAGAAAAAAACAAATTACCGGCCCATTTGCTGGAGTCGGACTCCGAAATTCTTCGAAAACCATATCCGGCCGTCTGGAGGCGCCATTAAAAAAAAAAAGAATTACAAGATATTGATGAGATATTTAAAAGGCCTATATACGATTCATTAGTCCATCAAACGTGTTACGTCCTCATCGTCAAACAATTACGGATCTGGTGCATTGATATTCCCGTCTTGTTTTTTAGACTTTTCACGACCACTTTGTTCCTTCTGTTTATTAACAGCGATCGGTATAATAGTTGCTATAATAGCAGTTTACTGAACTTGTTGTTGCTATATCAATGTCCTAATTTTTTAAAGGCAATTAACGTTCGCTACAATTGGTTGCCTTTTGATAGTCACAATTGGGATCCATTCATCTTCGCAAACGTGTTGGGCTTTAACAAGTTGTTTTAATCCACAATACAGATTGCTATTCAAAGGATAGATCAAAGGTAGTCATTTACATTATATGGATTACGATTTTTGGATTTGATACCTTCAAATTATGACATCCTGTCCGTGACTCTCGAATGGTCACCGTAGGATACAGATGTCACTATATGTCCCTTCAGGCTGCACTGCATTATCAGTTATGGGGAGAAAGTTGTGACAGGCTGGGCGCAATGATTAAAGTTGAAATTGCTAAGTTTCCTTGCGGATCAGTCTTAAAGTTTAAACTGTTCGGGAAATCTCTTACCCAATGCAGTTCAATAGTCCAATGCGTACACCGATGCTCGTGAATGAACTATACATCACTTCCCCCTGGTCTGACGAGGAGGGGAGAGGAGGGCGGTTAGGGGCCATGAATCTAGGAAGACTTCAAAAGGGGCCCGGTGTATAAACGTTCCGGGCCAGACCTTGCTCTCGATATCCCTCTCCCCCTCCCCACCACCATACCAATTACCCCTTCTCCCGTGCACTTAATCCATTAATGTGCGGGATATCACATTAATCAATGAAACATAAAAAATATAAAAATTCGATTTAAAATCTTTAAATTATATTCTCTGGTTTCCTCTTTCTCTTCTTATGTACTGTTATATAACGTTTTTTTGTTTGTAAGTCCATTGCCATCTGTGCACAACTGCCTAATATACGATCTTAACATGTCAATATACATATGTACAAATGTAACATGATCATTGAAAGTTAAAAAGATATGGAAATAACATGATTTATTTTAAATTGTCTATACATGAAGATCTTCGTGCTGTTTAAAATATCTTTTCGAATACCCCTCCCCCCCCCCCACACACACACAAAAAAGACACACGCATACACACAATTTTCTCATTATCACGTTACACAATTTGCATGCAGCTCTTGAAAGCGTCATGGCGAGTCGTCATCGATCAAATAAATGTTGTTTTCACCAAGTCGATTTTAATAACTACTGTAAACAGATGACCACTAGTGTGTGCTATACTGTATAAAGTTCGATCTTATCAATCTATTTCAGCGCAACGAGGTGTTAACTCCATTACAGAATCATTTAAAGAATCCTTTCAATTGTAATCTTTTTGTTTAGGGTCTTTGAAAAGGGAGAACTGACTCACAAAACGGTGATATGTCTAGAATAACAAGAATGTGCCTACATTTATTTCAATAATATACTGTACACTCTAACAAATTAGAAAGCAAAAGCATAAATGATATCAAAGAATTAAATCTTTATCCTGCCAAGTTGGAACATTCTCCACGTTGCTGAAATATTTTCCACCAGTGCTAAATGTGACGCTGTTTTCGTTTAATAATAAAACAAATATTTCATGCAATGTTAAGAGGTTAAAGGGGCAATTATGGATCGCAATGATAATTTTTTTTTTCAGCTTTGGCCTAGCGCCCAAGCAGAGAAATGACGACTACTGGTACATGTTGTAACAAGAAATTAACAATATATATATACGTCACAGATCTTATAATATTTGTTTGATCAAGTCGTTTTCAATGACTATGTTACGTATACGTCCACTGATATCACTAATATCCTACAATGCATAAAGTTCGCAAGCCTTGTTGCAATATACTTATCTTAATTAATACAAACCGGGTGCATCTGTGATAAACACTATATCAATTTTACTCAATCAAGTCGGACACTTGATAAAGAAAGCAAACGTAATAGCATAGTAAAGTGAGTACCATTGAAACTTCAATACTATAACAGAAATCAAGCAACATGCCTTTGGAAAGTAAGGTTGACGAAATGATTTTGAAACAAAAAAACAGCCTGAAAACAATAAAGAAAATGGTTATTCCCAATTTGTAAATACGAAAGTAATTTAAGGTTATGCGGTGTACTGATCTGAATATTTTGTTTCACTAAGGAAACTCATACATGCCATACCGCAGTTAGTTACGTTCCTTATAAGTATCACCTTAGTTCGTTTCCATCCATATACTCATAATCTAACGTTAAAACGTGCAACTAGCATGGTAATACAGCAATCACTTGCCCGCTGTACCGTTTACTAAAGGCTAGGGCTAGGCACACCTCGGCATCATAGACTCATTTTTAAGGCCTAGGGTTAGACAATCACATATACTTCGGTTCACCGAATAAAACACAATTTTACTATAGATCACATTCCGTATTTGGAAGGAGTATTTAGCCTATTTGTGGAAAGAAATTGTCGCTTATCCCATTGTGCATCATTATCGTTAATGCAGCTGTCATTTCTACAATGAATACAGCCTTATGAGTTCTGTACAGAACGCGTGACCAGCGTGTTGTTCGTAACGAATGCACTGTATCTATTCGGACCTATACTATACATCCCAAAGTAAATACAGTCAGCTGGAACTTACCCTAATGTACTTAACAACAATAACAACTTTCGCACAGAGCCTTATATGCAAATTAGGTAATACAACCACTCAACCGTCGATTCGAATACTAGCTTTGCATACTGTAAGGCATGACAGGACTTGGGATGATGGGAGGGCAGTAAAATTATTCAACAATCATATTTTAAGAATAATTTATTAAGATCTAATACTTAGACTCTGTATACAGAACGTTAAAGATTTGAAAAGGAAACAAAGGAAACATACACCCATACGCACACACACACACAAACACACATACAAACTTTAATAAATCTATCATTCTATTTCCTTTCGTTTCCTTATTAAAAGGCACAACTTTTGAAATTCATATTATCATCTAATTAGAACGCACTGCCCAAATGTATTACGTAACATCGTTTCCATACCCTTAACGTCACTCAGAAAGCAATCACTTCCAAGAAAGAAAAGCTGGAACTTTGATTGGCCACTTTGTCGACCAACCACAATCAAGCTGATGGCTGTTCTTCAAGGAAAGAACGATTTGCTTCCAAACTAACTAAGTTATCATTATTCGGGTCACAGAATCCGCAGTTTAGCGGATCTACACTTCTTAGAACTTTCACAAACCTGTTAACCAGTCGTTTGTAAATATTGTCTTGAGAAAGACAAAGAAAGATTGTTGACAATCCCACCATTAACTACAGTTATGGTATACCAAGGATCATGTAAACATGAACCGACACAATTTCGGAACGCGAATCACAAATACTTCCAACTTCCTGTTAGTTACAAAATCATGCTTATACGATGTATTCGTGATTGGAAGAATAGCTTATTGGTCTCTTACTTTCCGATCTAAAAAGCTTGTAGCTAGGTACCTCACTCAGATATTAGTCTAAACGAAATTCCATGAAACTATGCAAGATAGCAACGCAGTGTTTATAAATGAAAATACTGTCTAACACATATGCAGGTTCAACAGAGTAAGAAACGGTATTCGAGGGGGACAAAATGTGCGTACGAACACCTGATCTAAAGCCAAAACTCCCAAACTGACGGTTTTATTTTCAGCCGACTTGTCTTCCATCGGGTCTAAGATCACGTGATCCTATCACATCAAACTGATTGCACTGTCAGTGGTCGAAGCCCTGATACCAATACTGATGCTATGACATGCATATGATAATCCCCTTCTTATAAGCCACACTCCAGATATCATGAATACATGTGTCACCTGCATGTGAGCATGACGTGCCAAAC
This sequence comes from Apostichopus japonicus, assembly GCF_037975245.1. Lineage (NCBI taxonomy): Eukaryota > Metazoa > Echinodermata > Holothuroidea > Aspidochirotida > Stichopodidae > Apostichopus > Apostichopus japonicus. Next base: position 25,528,103 of record NC_092564.1, on the reverse strand, counting down.
TGATCCCATCATCAAACCCTAGGTATCATGAATACTTGCGACCGGCTGCGTGTGATCATAACATGTCACCCTTTGGTAGCATGACTACATGTAGCCTGCGTGCCGTGATGGTATGCTTATGACATTATCCGACTGTAACAGATCATTTTCTACGTACAGATCATATATTACAGATCATATATATATACAGATCAAAGCGTGATTGTTGTCTCACCACGGTTTTAGTCGAAATCTGTGAGATTCAATATAAGTACAGATAGTCTGCTTCTCCGATTTAACGTTTGAACTTAAATTTAAATCTTTTTTTGAATTGAAATTATATACGTGTTTTATCTGACGTAATAATAGGCTATACACGGGATATAAAGTAGGCCTACAAGGATTATAATTATTATTATAACCGGACTGCAATTTTAGGTGTCAGATATTTTTAATTCCGAAGAAACGTGATCCCATAAAATTACAACATTTCGATGCAAGTTACGTTATTCCAACTTTGCCTATATTGAATGTCATTCCGCAAACATTTAAAAGTTTTTCTGTTGAGTTGCTTTGCTTCAATTTCAGTATGTAATATGAATTTACAACTGCTCTGTTTGCTACAACACTTGGACCTATCTCATACCATAAACAATATATAGACAAACACCTAAGTATACATATCACTAATCAAATCTTACCGCCCCACTCCCAAGAACAGAAAAAAAAGTCATTATTTCCGGTGGTTTGAGCACAAAAAGACGAAGTTGGTATAACAAAATTCGCCGAAATGTAATTATTTCTGCAACTGTTAAAAATGCCAATATCGCACGAGTGTAATAAACCGCGTAGGAATTGTGTTCATTCCACACGCTTGGCTGACGCCAAAAAAAAAAAAATGTTCTACCCTATAAACCAATAACAGTATGATATATAGAAAGCAATTTCACTGCTATGCTCAAATTTTAATAAAGTCAAGTGTATTGTTATAACGAGTATTACAGTAGGTGGTTTTTTGTTTGCTAAAACACGGCATGTGACGTAAGAACGATGTTTTATAACTTACTCATCTGGAACGAACAGCTTTTCTTTTGCCAATATAAAACATAGCCTTATGCGTCATTCAATTACGTCTTTCAGCAACTAGTCAATGTAACAAAAAGGAGTCTAGTATAAAGCTGGTTTCAATCCAAAACCTGCTTCTGCCCTCTTAAAATTGAAAAGAAAAAATAAGTACTGTAGATCTAATCCCAAACGACCCATTTCCAAGCTATATTACTGTAAAGTTTGCTTCACATAGCAATATTCTTTGAATAGAACGAATTTTGAAATTTCTTTTGTGGTCTGTTGTTTTCTTCTTCAAAAATTGAAAAAAATGTTTCTGTAAAGAAAAATCTTATCCAGTTTTTTTTTAGTTTGTCTGTAATCAAATTGCTCAAATAGCCAAGAACAACATGTTACTATATAATGTACAAATGAGGGATGGTAAGGGAATGGGGTTGGAGTGGCGATGGGTAAGGTATAGAAGATAGCTCTCAGGCTAACCCAACATCTCTAAGATTAACAGCTGACGGTTAACGATGCCCTCAGCTGCACAATTATAGAGGGAATGCGTATGTGGTTGGAGAGGAGAGGAGCAAGAGAGGTAACAATTGGGACTCCCAGTGAAATCTATCCTAGTAATTTATATCCTACATGTTGCAGATCAGGATCGAAACCAGAACGAAACTGTTACAGCTTTACAAATGCATACTCCCAGAAAGACTGCCACCTCAATACAGTGCGAACAATGTTCACATTTATCATTATGAACCCTGCACCCCGATCCCGAACTTTATCTTCAATCCCCCCCTTTCCACTTCATTTATAATGTCCATGAATGTTCTCTTGGCAACGAATTGAAAAAAACATGAAGTACCAATGGCACTAGGAGCTGTGGATTTCTTCATTAACATATTCAATAAACTTAGAACAAACAACTATTTTTGAGTTTCCACTTCATTTATAATGTCCATGAATGTTCTCTTGGCACCGAATTGAAAAAAAACATGAAGTACCAATGGCACTAGGAGCTGTGGATTTCTTCATTAACATATTCAATAAACTAAGAACAAACAACTATTTTTGGTGTCTGAAGCTTATGAGTTCTCCTTTTCAGTTACCATTGTTTGCATTAAAAAAAAATAATCATAAATAAAAAAAATACCTACTCAAAAGACAAAATTTTATGTTGTTAAATTGTCTGGATATATTTCTCTTGTTTTTTATACAGTAAATGATTTCAGACAGTTTGAAGTAATATTTTTATGGTACATATGTAAACATAGCTCTTAAGCGACTAAGCAGCAGCAAGGGCTGTGCAAATGACAAAACATTTAAGCCCCTTTGGAAATAAACTATCAAAATAGAAACACGATGAATAACGTTATATTGAAACATTTGCTCGAAACTTATCAATGCCTTTTATTTTGTAAAATATTGTCCAAATGTTTGTTGCTGATCAATAACTGGCTAACATTTTCTTGATCCTTGGAAAGGTATGTCAGATTAAGTCAGATTCATAATGAGAAATTTATATGTCGCCTTTTCACATGATGATGATGACGATGACGATGACGAAGATGATGATGGTGGTGATGATGATGGTGATGATTTTGATGATGATGATGATGATGATGATGATGATGATGATGATGATGATGATGATGATGATGATGATGATGATGATTTGCTCAATGTTCTCCTACTTGTAATAAATCTGGTTCCTATTTTCTTTGTCTTTTTATGACATTGCTCTAATTTGCAAACAGATTCGAAGCAAATTCAGACTATATGGTGATTATCATTTTTTGAAAATTTTTGAAAATATGACTGTTCGTGTGTAAGACAAAATGACAAATTTAATTGAAATAGTACAATTGTCTGTGAGTTTTTAAGTAAAAAGGACATTGTATTAGATTATTTTTGTCTTCTTCTTGTAATTTACACTGACTTTGATGTGAACTGTCACTTATATCAGCAAATAAAACTATTTGTTTTTCATCTTAGAACACAGTATTTTGTATGTTCCATCGGTGACCTATACAAAAGACTTTTATAACAGAGACAGATACCGTCTTCTGCGCACAAGGATCAAAGAAAATGTTATGATGATATGTAATACCACAAAAAAAAAGACTTTCTCAAAATAACAACACAAAGGTATGATTTGTTGATAAGTTAAATTATCAACAAAGTTAACTTATCAACAAATTAAATTTGTTGATAATTTAAAGATTACTTAAATAACTCAGTCTGCAGAAGAGGTACTGGGCCTTGACCAGCAATCGCAGAGTCTTAGATATGTCTCGACAGGGTCGTAAGCCTCCGAGAAGGTTATCGTACTTTCAGTTCTTGTACTGTTCACTGTTTCGCTACTACGTGACGAGACGTCACCGTTGTCCGATTCATTATTTAATACGCTACTGGCTACTGGCAAGTTCCAGCTCTGATTATGCTCCACCCACAAATCCTCTTGAAAAACCTCCGAAAGATGGCCGACAGGTCTGAAATCCGTCTCCATGTCCACATCGGGTACGATCTGTTCCTCCAAGAGGGCGACGTCCATGTCCTCCCTGAATACCCATTCCCTGTCATCCCCTGAATCGCTCGGTAGGAATCGCTGTGCATACATGAGCTCTTTCACCAGTTTCTGTTCGTGGTTCTGAACGCAGGCCGAGATGTACTCGCTCGAGACATAAATCTCATTGATGCCTTTTGATTCTTTGGCTGTGGAGGGGCCCTCGGTTCCGGGCACCCTCTGAAGTTCATGTGAACCATCCTTTGTTTCAGTTCTTTGCACTTCTATTGTTCCCTGAGCAATGTGTACCCTTCTACTAACAATGTTTGAGTTTCTGTCCAAAACGGTTTGGCCCTCTCGGCCGCAAGTGGCTTGCACCCCTCTGTCGATTTCATCTTCTGCTTTAGAGAACTCTGATATCTCGACCCTTTCCTCTTCTTCCGACTGAACGCCATCGGATAAATTCTCGTCGAGTTCCATGTCATAGGATGGACTGAGGAGTCTGGATGGTACGTACCCTAAATCTCCTTTACTATTATATCCAAACCACCACTTTTTAGTCTCTTTTAACAATATCGTTACAGGTTCGCCCAAGTCAAAGGACGTGGTCTCCAAGTCGTTGTCTGCAAAGTTTTCTTTTCCAATGTAATATCTGTGATCCACATAGAGGGGTATGTAATTGTGGTTATCTTTGGAAGAGGGTGTCGGTGACAGGGAAGTGGTGCACGCCAGTGGTGTCGTACGGAGGAGAGGCTGGTGTAATGTTAATCCTGAAAAAAGAAGCAGAAATAATACATTACAATTTGAGAGTGATAGAGGAGGACACTGGTGATAAGTATTACTAGTTACACTCTTGAGAAATGCCTATAACATTACAAAATTAGTGGTGATGCATATGCATGGAATCTAGGCTAATGCCGTGCCACTTTACCTACTCTGGTTAAAGAAATTTTTAGCTCGTTATTCCTTAACTGTGTCATATCCTTCTTTCCATGTAAATTGTGGCAGACCACCCACTAGGGGAGTCACTGCTTTCTATTGACTATTGTTCTCCTACACAATGATGTGTCTTTCAATTTAAATAGAAAAGAACAATATTGAACCAAAAGCCAGCTATGAATACTGTATTGTCTGATGATATCATCGACTTTATAACTGAATATATGGTAAACAAGGAAGATTTAACAGTAACTTTAATGAGGTGATCTTGGTCAATTTTCAGTCACAAAATTTAAAAATTAACCTTAACTAAGTTACACTTAAAAGTAATCTTTTTTCTCCTTTTTTTTAAATGTCCAATTTGATTTTGTTTGTGATCAATGCTTTCCTTTAATACTGGCAAGTTCCTCTCTTCCCCTGATTACAGGTTTTTGTGAACAATAAAATTATACATTCCTTTCATTAATGGAAAAAAGTCCCACAACCACCAACATGGAATAATGGGATTGAGTAACTCTATTAGTCATTATGAAAATTTAATTCTTGCCATTAAATACTTTGCAATGAAGCTTAGACCAATCTTAATAAGATCTTAGATTAGATTGGATTGTGTTACACATAGTAATTGGTGAAAATAGGTTTTGGTGAAGAGAGAGCAACTAAATGTTATGAGAAGGGATACCAGTACATAAATTTCTAAATGACACTTTTGCATTTTGGTTTGTAACTTTATATCATTCTGCATCAAGACATCAAATATTCAATTGCATATTTGTATGATCTCCATGTGATTAAAAAATTTCCTTTTTCAGGGGAGTAGTAGGGAGTAGTAAGGAGGGAGTATAGTCAGGGGAGTGTGCCCCCCCACTTTTTTTCCAAAATAGCAAATGTGCCCTACTGGCAAATAAAATGTGCCCCTTTGATGAAGAACTGTCTTTTGGATATCTTAAGCCTTTGTTAATTTTAATACTTTATTTTAATTATTTATTTTTAGTCTGTACATGCTATTTTTAAAATGGCATCGCATATCTTTTTGTAGCACAGTTAACAATAAACAATCTTAATAAATAAAATATCAATGTTGCAGTACACCATAATAGTATTAATAGCATACTAACATATATATATGGCCGGTGTGTATCGGTTAGCACAACGAGTGGTGGTTGTGGAATGAGAAAGTGCCCCTCTGATAATGTGCCCACTTTTTGGAAGCTTCCTACCCCCCTGTTCTGAGTATTACTTGGTAAGGTAGGATTTGTGTGGTTGCCACATAGTTGCAATAAATCATACAAAGTTGTTTTAAGTGGTGGGTATGTTCTCTGATACTCAAAGGGGTATTTGGATAATAAAATTTAAAATCTGACATTAAATTGTGAAATGTTGCATTGAATGGTTTTTGTATATGTTATCAAATTATTTTCTTACTCAAATCATACCATTAAACTGCATTTTTTTCTAAGTGCTATTAAGATGATTTAAAGATGGCCAACTCTGATAAAGAAATAGCAAGTCCCATTCTTTGACGATTCAATGTAGAACTGTTAACAAATTATAGATAAAACCATTACAAAGTTTAATGTGTATTTGTCTTTATATGGATTTCACAGATATTTTGATTTGGAACAATTTGAGACATTTTACTGTCCTTAAAAACTGATTTCTTCGTCTTTGCTAACGATCACTCGTTAACTCAAAAAACGTGAATACTTTCTTTGGAACAAGCTTAAGGTCAAGGTAAAAGGTAGAACGCCCACAATGGGCGGGCTTGTGGAATTAACCAGAAAGAGAAGCTGCCCCACATAAAAAGTGAAACAAAAATCCTAACCACAGAAATCAAGGTATTATTCTCCTTTCACCCACTCAACAGGAATTACTCCTTTTATTTAAACTGATCAGGTGAAAACCATGAGATTCATTTGTGGTCGATTGGTGTGTACAGTGATGAGACAATTCCCCATTGACTAGATATCGCTTCTCACTGTCATACTATTCATCCATTGTCAGCCATTGTTATGATACAATACAGAGGAAGTTCCGTTTATCTATTTCTAAAAAAACTTGATCTCTTTATTCCATACATTTCACCAGACAAAATTTTATGATAACTGAAACGTGACACCTCCACGACCAGGGGAATCTTTTGGAATATGTCGCAATTTTTTTTCACCAAAAGATATACAAAAGTAATGACATAAATACTGTGACAACCAACCAGCAATCACAGTGACTAGATAACATAAGACATTGATTTCAGGAAAAATGGAGTCAGTAGTACCTGAGATATCGAGTGGCAGTCTTTTATAACATTCGACCAGGTTGACCAGGTCACACGCCTGAATGTCACGCCCTCGTTCTCCTCCACTCTCCCGTTTGACATAGAACATAGACTCCAGTGTTTCGATGAGATAATGGTTGACATGGTATCCTGTGCACACGGATATGACGAAACAGCCTGAGGAGGAGTGAATAAGAGTAGACATTTTGGAATAATTAGAACTGCAAATCTAGAACAGTCTTCCAGTATGTGAAATATAAACACACAGATATATTCTATGTATGGGCAGATCATGGACATTTTGCTTTACCGATTTTTAGCTACTAAATCAGCTCTGAAACCAACGGACATTCCCTTTAATAATTGCTATTAATGAACGAGAGTAACATGGCATTCTTTATTCACTGTAAAATATGTTCACAAATTACTGCCAAAAGCCAGTCATCTAGTAGTATAAATCACAGAGAATAAGGACAATTTTTGAGACCATTGAGATTAACCTATTGACCCCTTGAAGCTCAGAGTGTGAAAACTGATAAGGGCTCCTTGAGTGTAAATCTCTCCAAAATAGAGTATCAACAAATTGAAGTAGATTTTGTTGTCTGGATAAGTATATGTATTGTTGAAGACCTTTTGTATATTGAGCCCTTCACAAAACTAAACAGAAGTTGACCTCAACCAGTTTCAATTGGGTTCTTGCACTCCCCAAGCTGGATCTACTGTACATACCAAGTACGAAGTTCAACAAAGATGTACTTTTTGAGTTATCATGCTTAAAACTGGTTTCTGACTTTGACCTCTGTTAACCTCAAATGACCTTTGAACTTCACAGTTAGCATAGGGTTCTTTTAAGCAATAAGACAGATCCACATACCAAGTATGAAGTTATTCCATCTCTTAACTTTTGAGTTACCATGTTTATGAGCAGGTGTCACATACAACGGCAACCACCATATCATAAATTTCTGTTGCCTCCAGCAAGGAATCAAAAACCCATTTGTGTACCTACTACCACTCACTCTTTAGATCAGGCTTCTCCACCCCCCCCCCCCCTCTTCAAAGACCAGTTTTTGTTTCAAAGCTAGTGGGTCTGGATACAGTAACTGAATAAATAGTGCTTCCCATACAACAAGACGTAGCAGATACAGTCAGTAAATATCATTAAAAATATGAAATAAAGTTGGCTGAAAATAAGAAAGTTTAACAGAGAAACTGATACTTATGCTTACATATACTAAGAGGTGTGTTTCATAGCAATATCACCAACAAGGTTTTACCTGTTGATGTGTTGAAGTTAGAGTACAATAACTGCGAGGAAACATGTAAGTAAAAATGTGCGATTTATTGCACTCTTTTAAGTTGACTTTAATACTTCTTTGTCCTTTAGCAGTATTGTCATACAATATGACTTATTTGGTTAATTAAGTATTCCCCTTTCCAGACAGTTCGGCATCTAGGGCAAAGTGACATAATTTAAGTACTTGTGTAGAGAAGGGGAACCAAATAAATCAGCCTGAGGTCAAGTGAGCAATTCAGCTCTAAGTGAATCTATACAACTGCTAAAATGCACAACTCATTACAAACTAACAAATCTAGGAATTTCCATCAAGTTCAATATTTGATACAACACATAAGGAAAACCACATTCTTGTTTAAAGCAACAATCCAGTGAAATATGATCTACATCTTATGACTTTCAGTTGGCCCTACTACTTACTCTACATGAATGAACAAAATATGCTAATATTGTCCCTTCTCTGATATTTTACACTGGTTTTGAGTGATTTGATCTCCCTCAATTAGCAAAATGGTTCTCATTTGATATGTATGGAAAGTATTGTAAACCGTGAACCGTCACGAAAGTCGGTCCAATATGCTGCTTTAAGTGAGTTACACAAAAATTAGAAACTGCAACTTCTTAAAAAATGAGCTAATCAAATGAAGGGCAACAAGCACAAAATTGTATTGATTTATACAGCAGGAGCCCTTCAAGATGGAAAGGTGGAACATATGCTTCTGTCTATGAGAATGAAGATGGTCACAGGATTCAATGGAAAGTACTGAATCTTGAACTTTTAAGTAGCAAAGCTACAGTGGGAAATGGCATCACTCTAGATAGGAGAGTGTTATACCTCTCAAGAGGCAAACTAGAAATAAAAAATTTCATCCAAAGGAAACATGAAATATTGATTTCTGATATTAAGTAAATTGTCACCACCAGCATAACAGTGACGTAAATTCAACAGCAGACAAACCGAAGACCAACTTTGAAAATATTAAAAATTGCTCTACTCATACCTATACCAAGGGTAAAGTTCCAGAATAACTATGACCTTTGTTTTAATAGGACTTGAACCAAAAAAACTAATAACCTTGGCTTTATTAGGGAGGGGTTGCGGAAGGGGGAGGTTTAAAGCAGGGACAAGTAAAATTTAATTTTTAAAGTTTTAAAGATTGAAAGTATTAAAGTTTTAAAGTATTTAAAGTATTTAAAGTTTTAAAGTTTTAAAGTATAAATTTTTAAAGTATTTCTGTTCATAGCGTGTTAATGCTCTTTTATTGTATATCAAAAGAGCAAAAGTCCACATGAAAGCCCTTTCCTGGTTTTATCCAATGTTCTTTGTTTTCCTCTAGCTGATGACTTCTTTGAATGCTTATTAAGAAATTTCACTAAAAATTCTTGGTCAATCTTTCCTGTTTTTTTTTGTGGTTATTTTGGCAATGTTTTTACTTACTGCACACTGTACTCTCATCTTGCAAAATTTTGTAAAATTTTTTGGTTAATACTATATTTACTGTAGATTCCATATTGCTATACATTCACAGTTCAATGGACTGTTTCAAGAGCTTACAGCTGTATTTGAACTATTCTGTTGAATATTTCATAACAACATGCTCCTCACTTAACAATATAGGTCTCCAGGTTTGCTATTACACACTGATCATTGGTAAGTCTCTGAATATAATAAGCAAGCCTTACCATAAATGTTACATTCTTTTGGACTGTGTGTGTTAGGTTTATAGGGTAGTAGAAATGCAGACACATATATATATATAGTCCACAGAAACAAATCCTTCAACTTATGAACAACTTGATATGGTCCTTATTAACTTGTTGTGGAATAGAGAGTCAATTCTTGATAGACAAAAGTAGAAAAAGAGAAAAGATGCTAATTTTATAGCTGAATCATATTGAAAATAACCTATTGTGTTCTATGACCTATAATTTTAGAAGTATTTAACAATATGTAATTTAGCCTTTCTCAATTTACAGAGAGCTACTTGCAGGTTCAATTTCACAAATTCTAGTAACTTGCTACAAAATGGCAGTGCTTCAAAACTCTACATTTTGCTTATCATGTTCTCACTTCTAAGTGAATATGGTAAACTAGCGACCATGAAGCCTGCAAGCCCACATTTAATTTAGCAGCCACACAAAACCTGTATCTCTTAAAATGTAGAGTATGGCATTGCTACTTACAGGAGGAGTATTAATGAATTTTACACTCAGTGCAATACAGTAGGTCGGCCGGTCGATACCCAGCTCGACGAACCCTGCATGAGAAGTTACATAGAAAACGAAACAATTCCTGGAAACGCTCTCCGTTAGAATTTGAAATCCTCTGGGAGAACTCTGCATGATACCTTGTTAACATTTATTAAGTAGGTCTGGAATAAACATGATACCCACCTCCCCGGTTGGAGCTTTGACGTACGAGGAACAGTCCTTCCTTCGGTTTGGTAGGACTTTTCGTTAACAAATCCTCTGCGACACCTCTGCAGAGCAGGCCATGAAACCATAGTGGTATGCGTGTCCCTCGACGACGGTGAGATGTGGCTCTAACGGGTGCAGCTGGGGTAATTAGTCTGTGATCTGCGAGTCCTCTTGCAGACATTGCCTCAAAGCCTGTGTAAGATACAAACAACATAGAAAAGACGATGTTAGGAAATGAACAACCACGTATGACATTACTGATGCCTTGCACACCATTTAAAAAAATTAAATTTAAATGAAAAAAAAAAATGAAAAAATCATGATTTGGCTCTTGACACTTTCATGTAACAAGATTTGAAGTCCTTTAATTTTGTTTTGATAGCAGATAGTTTTCTGACAGTTCACAACATCAAAAAAGCCATTAAATTTTCTTTGCATAAAGGATTAAAAATTTGATTTTAAATCTATAGTATTTAGTTCCATCATCCTTATGTTTACAATATCAAAATTACTCACATGAATGCTAAACTAGTGGAGGCTAAAGAACTGCAGATCAATGTGCAAAAACCCATTACAGAACGGTATCATCAAATAACATATAGGCTCAAATCACCACAAGAATTTCACTGAAGTCGAAAGAACTTTGTATGGAGTTCAAACATGTTGGTATATATTAAAACATAAAACGATTAATGGATGGGAGTATGAAATTCTTGGTTGAAGCTATTTAGCTAAGTTGCATGATATTACAATGTGCAGATTTTGCCCTCTCTCCAAGTGGAGTTCAACTGATAGTATATGTTGTACTACATTAATAAAGAACTATGATGAAAGTATGTATTTTCTAAACAAAGGTTATAAAGTATGTCAAGTTTGTTTGCTGACTTTTTCCTCACAAGTCAATTCACTCTATTACAGTTCATCATCACACATAGTCAACACACCTCAAACAAGACATAACTGAAACAAACTTTCCAATACCAAGCTAAGTTATAAAAAGTAAGCATTGCAAACTTGGTCGGCTTAAATTTGGTTCGGAGAAACCTGAGCGATGAATGTAACTTATGTTTAACTGATGAAAATCATTCTGTGAATGAAACTCCTTTTGCTTACCAAACTGTCAATCAATTCATTGCAGAACCTTATTCTTTGAATTTAACTATTTAGAACTAAAAGAATACTACATTACTTATGTAGAAAGAAAGAGTATACATTACCGTAACAGAATGAGAGTAAGTTATTCTATGTACTAAGCTGTAGTCCTTCTCTCTGATACACTTTATCTTATCCTACACTCACCCATTTGAACTCTTCTGTACCTTTCTGCCCTGTTTAAATTTATGACTTGCCAGTCCTTTTTGACACCATCACAGCTCTACTCACAACAATTCCACTAAAGTACCTCAAGTTTTTGCCACACTTTTCTAGTTTTTTAACCTCGACTTGCCCACGCTCAAAAGGGATTGCTCTGGCAAACACAATAGGTAAATCGTCACTGAGACTTGCCAGTCTTATTCGTATGATTGCACACCTCCACACCATGTACAATAGCGTTGACACAATGGGCAACCTCAGTTACACGCAATGGTTTACTGACTTTTTCAACAAACCTAACCGACAACTGAAAACAGTAAGAAAAGAAAAAAAAGAAAAAAAAATCATACTGAATGCCCTTCCGATTTAGAAGCAATTTGTTCAGCTTGGTCAGTATTCTGGTTCTTTGCCAAGATTTTGTATTTGCTATTCTTATTGCCGATGAAAATAGTTAAAAACCTTATCCGACTAAATTGTGGCGAGCAAAATTAGGTACAAAAGTTGCAGTCAACAACAACACAGAGGCAATAACTTCACATGTGATCACCCCAGGGCAATGTGAAATTCAATCATTTAGAATGTGATAAGGCGCAACTTAAAATTAATGTTCCTTTGTTGTCTGTACATGACATAAACTACTATACAACTAGTAGAATGAATACATGGTGACTGTACACTGTGCAAATGTACAGTATAATAGGTGCAGAGGGTAAACACCCATATTGAAATTAAAGCATATTTTAATACCTAAAGCATAAAGTAAATTCAGATGGTGCTGTATAGGTTCGAAAAGAAGTATAAAGTGACCAGAAATAGGAGTCAGTAGTAGGGGATTAATACTAATCTAAATTATCCTTTTGTTTTAACCAGATAAGGGGATGGCAAGACTGCATGTTTGGAGTTTTTAGACAAGGAAGATAGGATTCATATTACCAGGATTCACTGAAAATCTGATTGCAATCAATGCAATTGAAAGTAAAGTGTCTAATTTTTAAATCATTTTTATCATTCATTAATAAGATTGAAAAGACAAGTTCCAAATTTCTGTCATGTAAAAAAATTGACCTTCAGTTGAGCAACAAAACTAGGATGCTGTTTGTAAACTGCAGATTTAATACCAAATTTTGTTGCCAAATTTACTTCATGTTACTCAGTTAATTAAAATCTATCAATCATGAAAAAACATTATTCCATGGTCAAAGTCCACTAAAAACCTGATCATGCTGCCATGGCAACACAAGAGCATAATGTTTAGGTTACTTCTTCCCAAATTCTTGCTTTTTGTTTGTGCAGATAAACTAATATTTTGATTGGAAGAGTAATTACAATGACTCCCTCGTCTTCTAAGAAACTGTTTCCACATGGATGACTTTCACCCTTTTCAAAAGGAGCAAACGTTGACCTGAACTTTTGCTTTCGTTCCACACATGGCTCCATGCTAAGTGTCAACTCGTGAGGACACTTTATCACATGTTCTTGGGTTGCAAAAGGTCTCAGCGTCCGTACTGCTGGTTTTAAACACCTCGGTGAGCCTAATCTCAGCGATGTGTATAAAACCAAATGAACAAACAGTAACCCAGATTTAAAGTAACCAGTCTAGTTGGTGAAGGTGAGCATTGGGTAATAGAATTAGCTGAAGCTACACATCTACTTGGTAGTACTCAATGCCATGGCTCAAAATTCTGGCTATTTACTGGAAGAATGCCATTAGATTTTGCAGCAAGTAAAAAACAAAAACAAATATTAACTGTTAATTTTCTGCCAGTAGACAATAAAGAACTTAAACATACTGTATGGTCATCATCAGGCAAAGAATGGGCATATCTGTACCCATAAAATAAGCCTCGTATTACTGCTTACTTACATAGCAATTATTTCAATTGGGCTGCTCCCATAAGCCTGAACAGTGCTAAACTGCATGCGTGTTGTATATGCAGGGAAATACCAGTGAGAAATTTACTTTAGCCAGTAGATTTTTTAAGCACTAGCTTCTTTTTTTTTTTAGTATTGTGCCTGTGAAGTTAGAATGCTTGATGCTCTATTTTAGCAAGTGGTTAAAAATTTGTGAAATGCTAGGCCTGAATGCATCTGATGTACAATAGTAATAACATGTGCATTCTTTTGTTTAAATTCTCTTTAGATGTGACATTGCTTTAAATAGAAGATCAGATATGGGCATTTATACCAAAGGATCATTGAGGTCCATATAGTATTATGCTTTATTACAGAAGACCAAAAAAAAAGCACATTACAAAAGTTAGAACAGTGTAGAGAAATCTTACAAAACGTTATTGTTTCTGCTATAACTCATTAATGATTCATACTATGTACTCTACTATATGTAATGTATGTAATATATGAAAACTAAAACTATTAAGTTCACATGTATAGGGTTTCTTTGTACTCCAGCTCCTTATATATTAGTTTTCTTTTTGTTTATGTTCAATGGTAAATAGACGAAAAGCATTATTTTGCTATAAACTTCTCTTATGAGAAATTTACTTGGTCTTAATGTGAGTGTATAATGTATAAATCAGAAGTCAAGTTTGACATTTAGCACACATGGCTCAAACCATTCTAATTTAACCTGCAGTCTAACAGATATGGGAGAGCTAAGACACTTTTTGAAGCCCTAAGTTGTATTAAGGTCTACTTAAGACAATGATAGGCTTGACATCAATATATGTTCATCCTACAGTGTACTTGATCCAGTTGTTAAAGTTTGGTAATAATGTGATTCTGTGACATCACAATCATGTCTGTTATCATGATCATGCTATTTAAACTTCACCTGCCTTTACAGCTTTAACTTTATACAGACCTCTACAAACCTTGTATCATTACATTCCATTCATCATTAGAAAGTAAAGAGGTCCAAGCACGAATGATTTAGAAACTTTCTATTCAACATTCTATGATGAGGAAACTAAAGATTAATCACATCATTCGGTGAGGTCCGTCCTACTGTATTTTACCCTTTATATATTTCAAAGCCGCAGTTTATTATTGTGCGAGGACCATTTTGTCCTAGTCTGTTGCCTCTATTGCAGCAGCAAACCACATTCATTCCTTTAAGTTGACATCATGGGTGGTAAATGACTACACAGATGAATTCCTAGTAACGACGCATCGCTGGTCGTCTAGTGTTTTTTAACCAATCCCATCAGACCTGCAGACGACAGGCAGACCGCAGTAGTCGATGCTCGTTCAGTGTGGCCAGGTAACTAATCACGGTGTCCCCGCTTAGGTCCTCACGGATAGACCGTCCTAATTAAAGGCTTCCGCAAAACAAAACCACAAAATCCAAAATGAAAATAGTGACTCAAAGGCGGCGGTTTAACGTCATCAGTTTTTACGGGGAAATTAAAGTCTGCTACGAGGAACGGAACTATGATTTTAGAGGGTGACAAACATCGATATGAGACATGGGGGATGATGTATGACCTATCAAGCTTCTCTCAAAGTTCTTGAGGTGAGGATATTATAACCTTTATGTACCTTAGAGGTCAATCAGGGCACTAGATCCATCTACCTGAGACTGAGTAAATGAAAGAAATCTTCAAGCAACATTAAAATGTCAATTGCTATTGCGAAGTAACAGTAAAATGTCAATGCTATTGCAAAGTAAAGACCCCTGGCTTCTAGCAAAGCAGTTTCTAAGATGAACTAGTCAACTTTTCTTTCAAAATAACAAAGACAAAGTTGAAAATTTAAAATGTTCCGATTGACTTTTGGCATGTTGTAATATTCCGATAATATGAAAATCTGTTTCAGTAACTGCAATGCTAGAAGGAATCAAAACTCCTTTTTTGATGCAAAAAATTGAGTCAGAGGTTTTGAGCCACAAAACTAAAGTTTTGAAAACAAACTCTTGAACGACATTTACTGAAACAATGGAATTTATATCAAAGTAATGCTCGTTCGACTAGAAAGACCTACTTTTTGCGAAGATGAACTATGCGACTGCCAAAATGTCATTAATTGCATGTGGGCTGCCTATCATGTGCATATAACCACTTATTAAATGCTTATTAAAAGCTACTTATTAAAAAAAAGCCACTTGTTAAAAGCTACTTATTAAATGAAAAAGATGATATATGCTCACAGCATGGAAAATGCTTTGTTCATTTCTATTATTGGAATGCACATAATTAAATTTGGTCGACCTGGTAATTATGCTAAATACAATATAGTATGGATGAAATCTATCTTAGCCAGATAAACATATCATGACTTTCCTATAAAGCTGCATTTTTGGATTGCATACATGTATGCCACTGTGATATGCCACTATGATATGCCACTATGATATGCCATTGTGATATGCCACTGTGATATATGCCACTGTGATATGCCACTGTGATATGCCACTGTGATATGCCACTTTAACCAATTCAACCACACTGAGATGTCACTCTTATCAAGCTACACCACTCAGCTGATCAGGTACAGAGAAGTAGTACAAACTTGGATGAAACCTATCAATCTAATTATGTCAGAGCTTCATAATGTTCATAAAACCATACGGAAACTCACTTTACTTTACCAGAGTAATATAAACTGGTAAACAGCCCAATAAAAAAAAAGAAGCATGTAAAGATCAAACAAATTTGATGTAATATATGCGAACTTAGTGGCTTGATGGATTTGCCGAATATTCCATTGTTGCTGGTACAGTTTCATAAGACTATTAAAAGTAACCAATAAAACTTTCACATGCTTATAGTTTTCCTTTTGGAGCAAGCTGTCCAATGATTCAACAACAAAGCACTAAACAGAGACATTTTTATTTCAGTCACCCAGCAAATCCCCACAATGCCACCACGTCCTCATTATAACTTTATCCTCTCATCTATAAACCATCTTTAAAGTATCCCATCATGCCTCAGTATCACAAAGAATTATTGAAAGCAATCAGTTATGTCTCTAAATATGCCAGAATTACCAGAATGGTCACCAGCTTCCAAAACACAATATATACACATTCATTTTAATAGCACTACAGTGTATATCCTAAAATATTCCTCGATGTAATAAACTTACCTTATTGACCATGCTTCCTCCATATTTATGTATGGAGGATTTTTCTAATTTTTTTCTAATTTTCTAATTGTTTTTCAAAAAGTAGATTTTTCTAAAAGTAGAACCTACCATTAAAGTACAGTATTTGATGTTGTTAAGTACTGTATGCAGTACTCTTTTTGGAAACATGATACAAGTTTGAACTTACAGTAGGGAATGCTTTTTCTTTTTATCATCTCATGGGATTCAGATATTACTGTACTCTCTATTCCTCTCTGATCTATCTCCATCTCTCTCTGTGACAATATCCGATCAATCTGTTAATTTAGTCTTTTGGAATTTTCCTGAGTTTAAATTATTTGCTACAGGCCTGTATGACTCATCATGGGACGATCGATCGTGATCAGTTCAAAGTACTTTGGATTTTAGAAGACAGATTGCCCTGTCTAATCTTATGATATTAGCAGCATTGCCACACCAGTAAACTTGTTATGATATGCCCAGATGATGGAGTTACCAGACACCAAAACATAACCTTCATGAAAATATACAATCACATATATATATATGAATATGTTATGTTATTTATAGCAATAATTAAGATCTGTACGTATCATCAGATAATTTCTTCCTTGTTTTTTCTTGCTAATTCATTCCTTTTTCATCTAAGAGAATATCAGACCATTGTTTCAACTCATGCAGATCTGAGTGTAAAACACATTTGGCAATTAGCAGGTACAAAAGGACATTAAACGATGAGGTTTGGCTTTTGGAAAGTTCAGAGTGGAGACGATCCTTGTGCTCTTCAAGATGGTGGGAATATGTGGGAATATATAGAAGGCAATATTACCAAAAGAAAAGAGTTTCACAACAGCTGACAGGTCTTTCTGAAATATGTGGAGGGCAATAGAAATGATGTTTAAAAATCCAAAATTAGTGCGGTATTTTCCAATCTTTAAGTTCCCTATCTTTTAAATTTTTTTGAAAATACCAAGAACACATGCATACAGTATATATGCTTTATACCCACTTAACACACTGAGTGTTTAATTTCAGTAATTCCTATTAAATCTCTATGAGGAAATTAATTCAGCTCTTATAATTGCCCCCATTCCCCCCCCCCCTCCAAGCTAAACTGTCCATCAACCCCTACCCCCTCCAGTAAACTAATCACCAGTGAAAATACAAATTGGAGTTGAGCTGTATAGAAAATTTCCACTCTGTGGACATGCAGCTATGAAATGAATTTCTGGCATGAGCCCAGGTCCATGAAAAAGGAAGCTATCACCCTGCGAGGGCCTCCATCCTTACCAGCAGCTGCTGCTTTGACAATGAGTCACATAATATTAGCAGATACCAAGGATTGTGTTGATGTTAGAATTACTCCCAGGTACTACAGATCTAATCTCAACAAAAACCAGGCCACTGGCACATCTCTAGGCTTGTACGTGGTGTACTCAAACTATTCTACACTCCTCTAAATCCTTTCCAACACTTTTCTTCGTACTGTGCTGTATGTACGGTGAAACTAGGCAATATGTTAAATTGCATGGTAAACTATAATGCATTGCTTTTCTGCTATTGTTATCAGGATCCATGTTTAATATATATGTAAACTTGTTTTTATCAAGACCACTTGGTAGCGCACAGTAGAGCATCGCCAAGCTGATTTTTCTTGGTTCTCTCTGAAGTACTCTCATGACCACAAACAAACAGTTGGTGAATATTAAAGGCTTTCAATGCCATGCAATTTACCAAATCCTGTCTCATGAATATGCATGTATCTATGCTCAAAGTGAAATAATGCTAATCTTTCTTTGCGTTGTAATGTCCCTAATCAATGCATGTACATTACAGTACGTGTACATAAATTTTGAAAGAACGAAAACAAAATATGGGCTATAAAGGGATTCCAACCAGTGACTTTTAATTCATGTTCATTATTGTTAGTCTTACAGTTTGATGCTTGATATCCGACAAAACTAAAGTCCCCTTTAAAACCCCCAGCTAATTTGTAATTGACTCTCGTTGTAGATGGACTGTAATTAGCTCATTGTCAGCTGTGTGCACCACTTTTGGAACAGAAGTAATACATCATAGCCTCAGTGAGAGATAATTCACTAATTAAATCTTGTGAATTACTCCACGACAAAACTAAAGTCCCCTTTAAAACCCCCAGCTAATTTGTAATTGACTCTCGTTGTAGATGGACTGTAATTAGCTCATTGTCAGCTGTGTGCACCACTTTTGGAACAGAAGTAATACATCATAGCTTCAGTGAGAGATAATTCACTAATTAAATCTTGCAAAGCAAGTGGATTTGTTGAGAATTGCACTGTTGCTAAGTAAAGATCACAAATTCAAACCATATAGCTTCTAAATTTATTAGAACATCAATATCAGGTTAACAGGACTTTCGAAAGGATGCCACGTAAGAAAAACATCTTTCTAATACTTTGAATGGAGAAACCATTTTAGATTGATGATGTGTTGATCCATTAGACCATGTATGACCTTGAATCGAATCCTAGCTGGCAGTCATGTCCTTATCCTACGTACATGATTCTGCTTAATAAGCCTACATCACACACTGTGTCAAGTCTGTTCTAAAACATTGCCAAATTATCAACTAATATCAACCAGCCTTTTGTTAACTTTAGACTCTGTTACAATGTCAGAGGATGAGAAACTACTTCTCAATTTTAAATCAAATATCATCTTTCCCTACAGTCTACATGAGTCTACATTTTCCCCTAGTACAAAAGTATTTTATTTTTCTCTCTGAACAATTTGCCTGAGAGCTTGAAGCTTTAGCAAATACTTTAATACCCTATCAAACAATTTACAGGATTGCCTTTTTCTTGTTGATCTGCTGTGAAGCATACAGACAAAGATGTTTTAACCTGTGAACCTACAGCATTGAACTCGAGTCTATGTTCGTTTTAAATCGCGATACTGCAAGTACGATCACGTTTCCCAGATACTGCAAAGATAACCGTGGTCTTGTTAATTAACTGCATACCTCGTTCATCCTCTAATTGCTCCTAGGCTCCAGCTCCAGTAGGGCTGGATGCGATTCCCGCTGCTAGAGTGTGTCTGATGCTATAAGCCTCTAATCTAGAGATGAGAGAGCTTTGCGCAGTGGGATGACACAGAGGAGATTAAGATCGTATGTAGCGGAAACAACCAATCAAAAGTGATCTGAATCTTCCTCAAACTAAACTGCGAGTCGTCTACGAGCAAGAGAAGGAAATTCTGATGTTGCTGCAGAGGAAGACGAAAGCAGCTGAGGTTCAAAGCAGGTCAAGACCACGCACTTATTCTTCAGGTGCTCTGGGAGTCATAAAGCTCTTGTTGTTTTCGGGAGTAAAGCTATCGTCGGCTATTAAGCAGGTTCAAGAGAGGTCGCGGACACACACTAAAGTAAACTGTAGCATTTGATGGTGAGAAATCAATAGTCCGTGAAAACAGAGAGGGAAGATCAAGCATTCTGTTTTACTACGTAGCTGCTGATGATTACAGTGGAAAGTAGTAAAGACTTCAGCCAAATTTTTTTTTAGTGGATTATTACTTAAGGTACAGCAGATACACCTGCTTCTTAAAATGTTGTTACTTGTTTGATGGTGAGCAAAAACTTGTCTGCAATGGTCAATATATGAGACAGATCATAACTTTACATTACAACGTAGTAATTTTGTCCCTATACAAGCAAAACAAAACCTACTTAAATTTAATTACTTTGCAACACAATCACTGACACTTAACTCTGGGTCATTGATTGAACTTCCACATGAAATGTACCTATAGACCTACAGTAGTACAGTCAAGTTAAGTATGTATACTGTAAAATTAAGCTGCAATGGCCAAATATTGCTGTTTGTAATTGGTTATGACTCATTTCAATATTATAACCCTCCATTACATTAACAGTCAGAAAAATTACTTTTTGCATTTTCACAGAATAAAAGACTACTTCCTTGAGTGAATATAGTTATGAAATATGGACCTTGGTTATATTGAATTTGTTGCTTTCAGGAGCTGTCTCTGAGCATTGATGGTCCTACAAAACACTATGCATACCCTCAGCTTACCAATTATTTCTTGACCAGTAGTAATCACCACAAATGAAGTCCAAGATGCTTAATCCTTGCAGGCCTTCCATTCAGTGTACATATATATATATTCTAATATAAAAGAAGTGTTAATGTTGACTGTGCAACTATACCGTTTATAACACCCACTGCAATGAATAAATAACGTTCAATTAAACCACTGAATGACATGTAACCTTCAAAACTAAATAATAATTTATTGTTGACTGTGCTACCTTAAATCCATTGAACAATAACTGGTTCAATCAAGTAAATCAGAGCCGCAGCTAGATCTGAATGGGAAATGATTCATCAGTCTATATTCACAGACTCTTTGTAAAAGATATTAAGTAAAATATCCACAAAGTCATTGATGTGTTTCAAAAAGGGCTAGTGTTTAGCGTACGTCAGACAATATATATATATATGTATGTATATATATATATATATAGATATATATATATATTTATATATATATATACTGTATATATATATATATAAATATATATATAGTCTATATATATAGTCTATATATAGTATATATATATATATATATATTCAGTATATATATATATATACAGTATATATATATATATACAGTATATATATATATATATATATATAAATATATATATTAGTGGGAGGCCCGGGTTCAAATCCCGGTGGAGGCTGGAAGTTTTTTCACTGTTCTTGATTTTTCAACTCATTACGATTTTCATTTATATATATATATATATATATTATATATAGTCTAGGCCTTAGGGCACAAGGGGCTTACACTTATGTGAGACCTAATTTAGGCAGGCCTAGGCTCACTGTCTGATTGTTTTAGATAGATGTCGTGAGGCTCAACTTCCTCGCTGTGTTACCTGCCATTTAAAAGGATGGGAATATTCCTTTTAATGTTTCTGTTAGATGTAGGTTACGTCGGCCGTGATAATTTCCCAATGCATGGCCACATGTGTATATGTACAGTAGACCTAATTTGTTGTATATAATACAGTAAATGTATCCAGTGAATGGTCATGCATGCATAGACATATGTACATAAGCTATGTACAATTATGATATTTTTTCTTGGTGCTACGGCGAAAAACCTACATTGCGCATATATGCAGTGTTTTCACGTTTCAGTTGAACACATGTCCAGAGAGGGAGGACGAGCTAACATCTTTGCATGTATGTAGAGAGCGGCACTCAGAATTATATCTGAATAAATCGACCTTTAAGTTTTATGTTCACAGAGATAATAGATATATATCATCTGGATTTAAAGAATTAAGCCCAAAGAACCCCCATTTGGCCTTAATGTACAGTTTTTCCACAAAGGTGGTATATAGTACGGTACAATTTACACACTGGTCTGTCTTGCTCCCTATCAGTTACATGAATATGCATAGAATTAGTCATAGTTTTATTTTAGCATCACTAGACCCTGGAAGGATCTGTTCAGATGCAGTATAAACTACTAGAAACATTAAGGGGAATGTATATATTTCCCTGTAACACCGAATTTGCCTTTAAGCCCATTTTTTTCAGCAAATTTTGCTCCCTTGAAGTATAAATTAGTTAATTTTATGTATATATAGTCTGGAAAGCAAACAAAATACAAAGTACATTGCCCAATGGGATACCAACACAATGCAATGTCAGGTTCCGGTGAGCTCATTCATCGCAAAGATGTAGTAGCAAGGCCACAATAAACAAGTATAAAGTTTACCAACGGTTTGAAATATGGTGTGAGTGAGTCAATATTTGCTATCAAAATATTGACTTGAATTTTCGAAACGGACCCAGTACAAGTGCATTGTGTACCAACATAGCTTGTTGACCTATTAAACCTGCTTGATGCTCAGAGGGGGTTACTGTCAGAGAGGTGTGTTCCTTACAAATTTACTCTTGATTATTATTGGTTATTCAGAGAATAAATTTATACTGTACTTGTCGAAGTTCAACAAGCACCACCAGCAACACAGCTCAAATTAATTGCCCATGATAGGCTGAAACGTGTGGATGAAGCAGTGTGAGAAGAATTACTCATACTGTCAACAACAGACTGAGTACTAGTGCATTATATAAAGAAACTCTAGGCTACTCATCCATAGCAGCAGGTCAAAGGTCATACATGGCCATATATAACAGTGATCAGTTATAATTAGGAGACCATGTTCCAAAGGTTGTGTATTGCATACATTTGCAAATTATTGTAGAAATGATAGAATGTGATAAGAACTTTTGTAGTGAAGAGTTCAATCTGGATTAGCTGTAATTAACTCTATTAGCTGGCCCCATGATCCATGCAACTATTCATAACTGTTTCATACATACTGCAGTTGTATGGTGTTGTAAGTGGTATATGTGCATGTTGAACAAGGTAGGCACGGTATAACGAGGTGCTAAGGTTGTGAGGAGACAGGTAAGCGAGGAGCGAAGTAAATGTAGAAATATGAAACAAATACAGAGATGAGGATATGACAGAGAAATTTACAGTATACTGCCCCCTAGTTAACAGCAGTTCAGAATGACAAACTTGATCATCCAGAAATGTTCATATCCAGCCAGGTTTGCTGGATATAACTCAATAGTCTTCCCTTAGTGTAGTATAAAGGAAACCTTTTAGCACTGCTCCTCTTATGACCCACCTCTCGGTCCATACAGGCTACTGCTACTTTCTTCTGAGTTTATCATTGCGCTGCCTATATACAGCCTGAAGACAGATTTCCATTAACATAACCAAGGGCTGGCTCAGAGCTAAAAAAGTTACAAGTTTATAGCCAGATAAATATATATTCTATGACTTTACAATTTAGGCTATAGATAAACAATACTTATAGGCCATCATGACTAATTGCTGAGAACTGTTGGTAACCAAACACTTATATGCTCCAACTCTATTAATCGTCTCCGTCACCAACTACTGTTGTATATGGTAGAGTTAATGCATCAGCATTCCGACATGCAGCACTGCTTAACAGAGTGATAACTTAAATCCTTCAACATTCATTAATAAGCAGATGGTATTAAATATTTATTGACTATTTCTCAGTTGAAGTTGGCATAAATTAATGAAGCTGTTATAAAGAGAGAACAGTGCTACAGAGGTTGTTAGATCACACTAGGCACATTACAGCCAGAGTGCTACGGTTGAGAGGAGATATGTAAGTGAGGAAGCAAGGGAAATCTAAACCATCCTCATACATAAAGCAGGTGTGATATCTAATATTGACCGTTGATTTCAGAAATATTAAAGTGAAGTTGGCACAAGGCACTGTGTCAGAATCGTATGCCTACGGGGCTGCAGCATCTTGTAGCCATGGTTGCATACAGTATATGGGACAGACTCTTTGGTGCTCTTCAATGTCACACAAAAGGGAACACTGCTGAGGTTGTAGCTATTGTTTTATAGGGATTCAGCATTGCAGATATTCCAGCGGCTATAGCTCAACCCGGTGCTTAACAAAGTACAGTGTTAAATGGTTACGGTCAGTTCATCCTAGGCACGATAGAACAAGAGTACTAAGGTTGTGGGGAGACAGGTGAGGGAGGATCGAAGTAAATGACTGCATAATAAATCAGTATCCGGATAGTATATTTGGTGAAGTTGCATGTGACTTGAGAAAGTTTGTAGCATTTCTAAAAATGGACAAACTTTATATCATTTGATACCTTCTCTTAACGACAAACATGCCCAGATTATGAGAGTATCAGCTAGATGTGATATATGTTACAACATCTATGATTGTCATGAGGCACCACATACTGTAAAGATTGCAAGTTTGTCAAAATTCCTGTACCAATATATACTGTGTGCTAGTACAAACCTGCAGAATTCATGTTTTACAATTGGAGTGTGCAGAGGATAGAAAATGTGGTGAACATGAAGGCAGAGCTTACACTTCTTGTAATCTTAGTATTTACCTAAAGCCGCCAAATTGAGGTTTGTTACAGATTGAGACATCATCAACCGACCTCTTCCGAACTCCTTTTCCATGATTTTCAGTCCCATCGGTTCGTCATCAGAATATAAAAACCTCCAAGATAGACAACTGCCGCCTCTCAATACCACTGCGATACAAATTCCGCAGCAGCGGAATACGGTATGACAGGAATTTGCCAACCAAAAGCCTTGGGGCTTATTTTAGGGGTCAAAATGAACAGTCAGTTTTATTGACGATGAAGAATTGAAATTAAAGTAAGTGAAATGTAACTAATGAGAAGTGTTGAAAGGATTATGTCATTTAGGCTTTAACAGCAAACCTGTCAGACTGGTATGAAATTGTAACTACTGCAACTGTTTCGTATAATTAACCACAACTGAGTGCTAGTTGTGTGTACCTTGTCTGTATAGTGGTACAGTTTACTGTAAATTTAGTATTAATCTTGTCCAACTTAAGTTCAAAATATCTTGCAACAACAAACAACAAACAAATAGGTTTACTTATCACTATTTGCTTAAATAAAACAACTAATTTCTATTCTGAGAAATCATCTGCAGATAAAGCCGGGCTTTATGCATAATTAGTCTTGATTCATTCAATATACTAATCTGAATACCTAAATCCAATTGCATTGCAGGCTTAATATGAATGACATTTCATTTAAACTATGAAGAAAATGCAATTTTGTTTGGATATCCAATTTG
Source organism: Apostichopus japonicus (assembly GCF_037975245.1). Lineage (NCBI taxonomy): Eukaryota > Metazoa > Echinodermata > Holothuroidea > Aspidochirotida > Stichopodidae > Apostichopus > Apostichopus japonicus. The sequence goes on along the minus strand of NC_092564.1, from coordinate 25,502,567 downwards.
CTTTTTCCATGTCATTATAATATTCTACATGTATACATGCATCATTAAATGTATATAATGTATATATCTGATATGGCCGTGTGGTGCCATAAATCAAGTGATAAGGAGATACAAATGTTTCTATAATGTCACTGAGAGGTCAAGTTGAACTGTTTCTTTGAAACCCATCAAATGTCACTGTGAGGTTATACTGTACAGTAAGTTGCAACTGTTCCTGGTAGTGAGTGAAAACAATTTACACCAAGAATACGGCACTAATTTCAGCGAGTAATGAGTCATCAAAGACCTTTAGATCCCCAAAACATTTTGTACAGATAAATGCATCATACTGGATCTCAGGATAATTCATCTTACAAGAAAGCTCAAAAGTTTATGAAAAAAGTGTAAGACTAAAGATTCATTAGGCCTATTGTGCTTATGAAATAATTAATAACCTCCACACATCATGCTCATTCAGGTTTATTGTCTTATTTATTGCATAATTAAGTTACATCTACAATTTATCAAGCTGTGAGTGATAACCTTAATTACAGTACATCATTTCAAGTTTATATGATGCACACTTAAACAAAACATTGAAAATCTGACTTGGATGTAATAGATGGAAAGAGTGCCCGGGTGTTGGACTATAGGGTACTGTATACAACAAATTCGCTACAAAGAATTCATAAGTTGACAGTGGACGGCATGCAGTCTATTTGAGTATTGCATAATTATTAAAAGATAGGTCAGACATGAATATTCATATTGCAGGTCTTTTCACCTTAAGAATGGTTTGCTTAAAGGTTTTTGTATGTTTTAAGCTGTCTCCTCATTAAGAATAGCCATTAAAGTTATTTGAGTGGAAACAGGCAAAGCCAGGAGTCATGTAAGTTTTGTTACTGTTTTATATTAGAAAAATCACAATCACATTTTAATTTGCTAAAATTGTCAATTAACATGTCATTAACATACTAAGAAAACACATATGACCAAGTCTATATAGCTATATATATTATATATAGAACACACAGTGGCATTCACAGGAATTAGCTAAAATTGTCAATTAACATGTCATTAACATACTGAGAAAACACATACGACCGAGTCTATTATAGCTGTATATAGATGGCATTCACAGGAAGGGAGGGGAGGGGGGTGGGGAGGGTCATGGCCCCCAATGGAGCTACATGTAATATATGTACAGGATATCTACCATTGTACTTGAACCATGAAACATAACCTTGGAAACATGCTTTGTTCCTAGAAATGGCACCTTTCTATAATTATTCATACAATGTAAGTTAATTGTATTATATCTGTTTAATTTAAATTTAAGTCATCAAATGTAATGAACCATTTCAAATAAGATTTTAAAGACTAAACTCTACAAAATTTACCATGAAGAGTGTAAAAGATCAGAGTGCAGTAGTACTGCAGTGGCAAGTAAGCCTTCAATGTCTGTCACATTCAATAATGTTTGCTTTGTTCTTGTGGATATTTTGTCCAGACTTATTACAGAGGCAAACTTGCCTGATATCTTAACAGACAAAAAAAAAAAGGATGCTAGGAATATTTAGCTAAGTTAAGTGCTATAGGAAGTGACAGACAATCAAATTCAACAAATCTTTACCTCCGGTTCTCTGAAACCTTTCCTCTTCTCTATTTTATACAATTCCCTTTTTATACTTCAATCAGGAAGAGCAAAGTCCTAAAAATACAAACATTTGTCCTTCCTGAAAATGTCAACCCAAAATTAGCTGTTGCCAAATAAGGAATTCTGATCGTTAGTGACAAGCAATATACGAGTCAAAATAATTTGTTGGGCATTCATTGCATTAACTCAACTTAAATTTCCCTTCAACCCCGGTATCAGGCTGCCGATAATTTCATCACTCTACTTGGGCTTAACTTGATCGCTACCTCTGGAAAAATGTCTCTTTTTTTTTTTTTTTGAAACTCTCCTGTTACTAATTTACATGGAATATTTTCAAACCCACCCACTCTCCAGGGTTTCATAACTGTCTAAATATGAACTGAGAGAGGAAAAACTAATTGACTAATTAAATTAAACTGTTAAGCCAACAAAGCAAATATGTCATATTCAGCATCTCATTAGTTCACCGGCTTCAGCTATCATGTAAACTGTCGTGACTAGGTTACATTTCGTCTGTAAAACGGGGAAAAGAAAAAAGAGAAAAAAAAAAAAAAAAATTACCGGCCGCGACTTAAGCGAGGCAGTCTCATGTTTCATCATGATGGAGATATTTTACTCCTTCCTCCCACACAGGATATAACGGAGTGATTTCCGGAGCACTTGGCGCGGTAATCAATCATGTGCGACGACGACCGGATGTTAGCGAGCGGTGCTGTAAACATTTCCTGGCTAAGGTTCCTCTCTCCCTTACTTTAATTTGATTGAGATGGAGAACGGCCTGTTCATTGGTCAGGAGAGAGAGGCAGAGCGTTTTACATGTTAGCAGTGCAGAGAGCGCTCATGCTGCGTCCAGTCAATGTACGTTGTAGTTTGCACTGATAGAGAGGAGGCTCAGTTATTGATTCAATCAGCTTTCAAGGCATGGAAGCTGGTCTGGTTGAAACTGACTATTTCTCGAGAACGTCACAACTTCGGGACCACAGACACGTTAAATTAGCAGCCAAAAACACCCCAGAAATCAATGCTAATTGAATAAGAATCTTTTGCCATATCAGTTTCAATATATATGCAACATCTTGAGGACTTCCACAACTGCATGATGGCAATATTTAATACATGTTTCTAGATGATTCTTTAAGTACAAGCTGTTATATACAATATAGTTTTGATGGTCTTTAACATTATCTCTAGTGAACTACGTACATGTATCATCATTTGTAGATGGTGAAATTTATAGTATGCATTCACTGAACCACTGCAGTGCAGAACGACATAATTCATTAGATATTACCTGAGAATGTTCATATAGCTTACCATTTTGGAAACCATTTGGAAACCATTTTCATCAATACGACCCTAAAATAATTTGAAAGTACCAAAACAGTTTGTATACCCACAAATGTTCAGATGAATAAACAATGGTTAAACTATTTCCTGGAATGTCCTAAATAATTAATGCAATAAAATTATAACAAACAGAGGGCCAAACTAAAATCTTGAATATTTGGACAATAGCTCGTGTTTTAAAGTAGGTTTTATTTGATATTGTAAGGCAGGACTTTGGTTCTCCTTTCAGAAATTAAATGAATATAAAAAAAAATCCTCTGAGAGCTTTATATATGCAAATTTAAACCAACTAGTGCTGCTGGCCAAGAGAAAATCACCATGAAATTACAATAGTGCAGAGAGACAGACAAGGTGTTGATATTTGTTAGAAATCTGTACATCTGTTATAATCGCATCATGTTAAATCGCTTTTGTACTAAGATGTACCTAAATGAACAGCATACTGTGTCAATACACTGCAAAATCAAACAGCTTCACTATGCGGTCAATACCAATCTTTTAGATGAAAATTCGGTTTTAAAGGCATTGCCAGTAATATTAACCTCAAAATCTTTACTTATTTACAGTATTTCTTCTGTTGGTCTTAAATTTATTCTCGCTGGTGCATCATATACAATATACCCAACGGCTCTACTACTGTAGAGCCTTTAGCTATACCGAATAATAAATGCACAACTTGTGATCATAAAATATCGTCAATTTATCAAACTAACTTACTTCCTTCCTTTGGGAATAAAAGAATACTGTAGGTAATAAACATAGGATAATACTAGCTTTCAAATCAAATTGCGGTAGGCATCACAGCGTGAGGAAGCCAACACTCAATATGTCTGGAATAGAGAAGTGATATATTGGAATCGTATCTAGGGCAGGATATCCTTAACTGCTGTAATTACTCTACCTACCAATATCTCACTGTAAATATTTGGCTGAAAATACTGGAACCAAAATCAAAAGGAAAAAAAAAAAACAAGGGTCCAAGAACGGGTGACAGGTAGTTTTATTTTAAAGCTGTATTGTGCATTGGGATGTAACTTTGCATACAATAAATAAATCACGAGGTACGTAAGTCAGCAGATTATAAGTCAAAGAGATCTGATACCCCCTCAATTTAACTATCTAGAGATCTTCTACACATACTGTAAGCTTACAAGTTCTGTCTTATAATGCAAGGCTATGTTAATATGGAAAATCTGTGCCCCACAAATTTATGTAATGCAATCTGCTATTGTATCAGTTCATGTCTAAAATTGTTTACCTTGCCTGGTGGGACTTGGAAGACTTTGAAAGGAGGGGAGGACCTGGGGGAGGATGGGGGGGGGAGGAGAAGAGGAGAAGTAAGGGAGAAGGAAGGGAGACAGGAATGGGGGACAATGTAACTTACAATGATGTCCTAAATTCCGATTGGAGGACAGTTCTTTAGGATTCAGTTTACCATGTTTATAAAAATATTTTGGGCAAATAGGACACCAGCTTGTCAACATGCTCATTGGTTAAACCAGCCTAAAATCACCTCTAAAGTTCTCAACACACTATAGGCCTAGTCTACCTGTTTCTAGGTTTTTCTTTTTTATTAAAGTACAACATAACCTTACTTTTTGAAATTTATGCAACATTTATGCAACATTTCATTGTTTAATGTATCAAATGCTTGTCAAATGGCAATACACTGGAAAGTGATCACCACTGGTTTCTAATTTAGACGGTCCACTGCTTGTAACAGGATTTAACTTTACATCATGAAATAGGTACAGCTGAGATCTTGAGAGATCATTTAAATAGAAGCTGGGTGGAGACAGATTGGTACGTGAAAACATACTAAGTACTGTACGGTAATAGACATTGCATGCTCTTGCCTTTACTACAATAAAATCACCAAAATATGCAGTATAATTTGTGGTTTCTCTGAGGCCTGTCAAGCCTCTCAACTCCATGCATGTGACTGTATCTTGTACATGTTAACCCCCATCCCCCCCCCCCCTAATAAATTCATGCCCAGTATACTCTTATTGGTATGTTTTGCTACCTATCTCTGCAGGGGCTATAGTACTGTACATACTGTATATATTGCCATCCCACTCTGCAATTTTCATGGCCTCTCGTCGTTAACCGCAACAACAATTAGGGTGTAAAGGAAAGAGCCCTAGAAAGGCCCAAATGCATAAAATAAAACCGCGCTATTGATTCGTTACAATTTTGAAGAAAAGAAATAAGTTATACAAGGCTGGGATATACTAACTCTACAAGTTTTACAAGTTAATAGCTAAAGTGCAACGAACCATCAAAGTGCAGTGCACCATCAAATAGAGCTCTAGCATAAGATGTGCCCTTGTGGGCTAATAAAAGATATTTACAACTCTCCTGACTATTGTTGCAGGGACATTTCAAAATGAAATTGATACCAATTTAAAGTAAAATAACAAAACCAAAACACAGAGTCATCAAGCGGGCTGTTTTATTTTCCACTTGTTAATTTTGATAAATTTTTACCACCATGTGTGTAATAAATTCAACTGTGAAAACATTCCTTGATAGTCTAAATGAAGTAATTAAAATTTACTGCATGGAGTGGCTCGCACCATGGAGGGTAAAACCTCCATGCTCGCACACTTCATAAAAATGTATGGAACAGTAGTGTGTGCGGTATACTACAATTCAAGTGGACCTATTCAAGCATTTGTTTTGGGTTCGGGATATGAAAATGGTGTGTTTTTATAAAAACCACCACATGGCTATCTGCGACTCAAGATATATATGCAACACCACTTCATAGATTAATCAAAAACAATCTATGCCCTTCTCCAAAACATTACTGTACAGTGCCAACTAACAGGAAGGAAACTTTTCTTTTTTATGTGATTCCAAACTGCTGCATCTGACCCTCTGGAAATTATTTTCTTATTGCTCTTTAAAGAATAAACTTTAGTAGCAAAAGAAAGGGCATGAAAAAAAAGGTTATTTGGATACTGTGAATGTATATAAAATAATATAGAAATACATTGGCACCAATAAACTGCCTTTGAGGCAGTTTATTAACCTCACTCATCTTATTTTGAGTTGAGACCATATGGTTTCAATGTCTGATTTTTTCTTTCTTTCTTGTTTCCTGTATACAGTTTTATTACAACACTATGATGTCAATATTTTGTAGATGCAAAGTGTATGGCCACACAGCTTGTAAAAATATGTCAACAGCCACACGGCTCAACAAATAGAAGACAAAGCAATTAGATTGGCCTAATTCATGAGTTAAACAAAAATTATGCAATAAATTAATACAGGGAGGGGGAGGAATCAATTTACAGTACATAACTTTATCAACTATTGAACCTAATTATAACATTTGAAACAGAGGGCAGCAAGTATTCTACAACAATATTTGGTCGGAGATTGGCCGTTTAGTCTACATCACAATTATGCAGATCTCTGAAAGAATTAATACAGAATTTATCAATGTGATCGATTGAGTTGTACTTGTAGGTGTACTGTACAAGAGAGAGGTGGAGAGAAAGACTATCAGGGCTTTAAACTAAAATCTCTTTCATTGTTTTTCTTTTAATCCAAAAGTTTCCTCTAACTGTCATTTAGTGGTTAACTTGACTGTTAGGCCATAGGCCTATACTGTACAGATTGTCAATATACTACACAGTGTGTACTTCCAAAGAGGCCTAGCTCCTTCTAGTACCTAAATTGTGTTTACTCTGTATGTCTGCCTACATTTTAATGTGTAATTGTAAATCCATGTACGGTATGATCACTGTGTGTAAACAGTATATTCTTTGCTCCAAGAGGAAGAAAAACAAGCCCTTTTTTTTCACTTTTAGGTATAAGGTTTATGTAAACACGCCAAAAGCAGAAGATGAGTTTTTTCGGCAACTTTTGAAGAGCAGATTGCCCCGAATGTAAATTACCAATTAAACTGATAAATTTAAAAGCGAGGTGCCTTTAGCTATGACATTGTTCACCTACATTATATGCTGTCACGTTTCATGAATCCTCCAGATGTTAATGTAGCTTACAGCTTATGTAGACATCCTGCGGGTCTCACCACAGACAGCAATTGCTTTCAATGTAACTATTATGGATGATTTTGTCTCATTCAAAAATGGTGCAAGAAGATCTGGAAATTTGCCTAATTACCAATGAACTAACAATTGCACCCTACTGCACCCTAATTTCACCCTAATTGATATGCAAATCTGGTTACCTGGGAATACAAGTGCAAACATGTAGCAGTTTTGGAACACAAGAACCATATTCGGCAGTACCTTCATAACTATAATCAGTAAGTTTTTCCTACAGGCTAGGGACGACCAAGTTTCTTACAAATCAGCCTAAAAATAAGAAAACAAAATTTTGCTCACCAAAACTTAAAATATCGGAAAAGGTTTTCACCAAGAGAGATTTTGTGTCCAGGAGGCTGTCTCTTGTCACACTGTTAGCTAGGGAAAACTTTCCAGGATTATCTGAAGTGATTGCATGCATCCAGACGAGAAAACTGGGTCTTTGTAAATACCCACACAGTATTTGTAAGTTTCTGTTTGTCAATATCCTCCCAGGTAAGGTAAGGACCGGATGTCGTTATTGTAGTATATATATACAGTTGACAAATATAACAACCATATACTGTAACTGCAGTGAATAGCCCCCCAGTATAATTGTACAGGTACCTCACTCAAGCTGCATGCCTCATGCCAGTGCTGGATAAGTATATGTCCAACACTCTAACGATGGGAAATTAAATTTTAAATGTACAATATACGGTTAACTACTGACGTGTAAGATGTCAAAATTTGGTAGTCAAAAGTTGGGTGTACATAAATTCATAGGCAGCACTGTTAACTTAATGGTAAAGAAAAAAAACAGAAACTAGACTGACAACCTTCACAGCTGTCACTTGCCATATTTAAAGAGCATAATTCCTTTACGTGCAGTTTTAAAGCAATGATTTTGGTGACTGTTAACAGGATTAAAATACTTAGTAAGTTGCATAACAATCTGTTAATAAGCAGTATTAGCTTACTGTTGGGCTTAATGTATTAATCAACATTAAAGCAAATCCACCAGCAAAATGAAAATTGGGTCCAAGGTAAGATTCTTCAGATACAAGGTTTTTAAAGATTCATCACATTTGGAGCTATGCTGACTTTTGACCCTCACTAAAAATAACATTTCATGCCAAAGTATTCCGTTGCTATGACATCTGTCAACATTGCTCTTCTTGAAATATCCAGTTTATAAGGTTTTCAGAATTTGATCTCTATTTTGAACTCAAAACAAACTCTAACCTTATTGCACTACACAACTTTAGGTGAACCTATAATGAATGTTAAATTCTCAATGTTATAAGTCTTGAGGTACGATATATGTACTGTCAAGAATTTTACATTAAAACCATTGCTGACCTCAAATGACTTTTGACCACCATACAATACAACAGCAATAATCTAGAGCATCACACACATACGCACTGCATGTATAAACCTACCTACCTACACACATACATGCATACATACAGACATTCATACACACATATAGTTCATACAAACAAACATGTACATTATGTCCAAATATACATCAACTTGACTACTGTAAAGGTTACCTGCCTGCCAAAGGCATGTTACAAACTCCCCAGTATCAAATAGGACTACTAAACAGAGAGTAGACCTGTTTAATTTGACAGTGTATGTGTTCTATGTAAAATCCAGACCACACCCAAAGAAACATAGGTTTACATAAAGGTGTACATAACAAGTTAACTATTATGGATACCTTGTATTTCTTTATTAAAAGTCTTTAACATCATCCAAGTTCTAGTTGCTCATAGTATATCTACAAAGTTTATCTCTATTTGTATTTCCCTACTGGAAATATAAGTAATTCATATAGAAATTTATTAAATAGTAAAACATTTGCACATTTTTATGATAAAACTCAAGTTCTTCATGATCATTGATATCTCTGGTACCAGCACAGTTTGAGTAATGTATGTCTCGAGGCAGAAGAGGTACAGTACTTTCCTTTCCCCAAAATATTTGGGCATGCAAAAGATTCATAAGGAAAATCATTCCAAGTGCCAATCCTCAAAACCATTTCCAGAATAAATTGAAGATGGTGCATTTAAGGCATCATATCATACAGTAACTGTACAATAGGTGTAAAAACAATGACAGTAGTGAACCAAAACTTCTTTTTTACATACTAATCTCGAGTTAATACTGACCGACTTGACTCGAAATACCTTAGACGGTCAAATGTTGGTCAGTTGGTAACTAATGTTAACTTCTCTACAAAAAAAATGTTAATTGGGAACAAGATGAATAATCGTAATCTTCAGGGAAATGTGTTACTGAAAGTTAAGGAACATTTGGTAAATATTGTAAAATTACAGGCAATCAATACTGATGACCAAAATGTTGACAGTCCAAAACTAGATATTTATGAGTACTTACTGTAGTTATGAGGAGACAGACAAGCGAGGAGTGATTTACATAATTTATGTAAATATGTCATTATAACCTGGTAGACTTTCAGGCCTGCTATTATATCACAGTCCTACAGGCCTGCTAAATATTAGTCCAAAACTAGATATTTATGAGTACTTAGTTATGAGGAGACAGGCAAGCGAGGAGTGATTTACATAATTTATGTAAATATGTCATTATAACCTGGTAGACTTTCAGGCCTGCTATTATATCACAGTCCTACAGGCCTGCTAAATATTAGTCCAAAACTAGATATTTATGAGTACTTAGTTATGAGGAGACAGGCAAGCGAGGAGTGATTTACATAATTTATGTAAATATGTCATTATAACCTGGTAGACTTTCAGGCCTGCTATTATATCACAGTCCTACAGGCCTGCTAAATATTAGTCCAAAACTAGATATTTATGAGTACTTAGTTATGAGGAGACAGGCAAGCGAGGAGTGATTTACATAATTTATGTAAATATGTCATTATAACCTGGTAGACTTTCAGGCCTGCTATTATATCACAGTCCTACAGGCCTGCTAAATATTAGTCCAAAACTAGATATTTATGAGTACTTAGTTATGAGGAGACAGGTAAGTGAGGAGTGATTTACATAATTTATGTAAAACATGTCATTGTCACCTGGTAGACTTTCAGGCCTGCTAAGAAAGAATAAAAGCCCTGACCAATATGGCATCCATGTTTATGTTGAATTATTATATTACTGCAGCACGATATAAAACATTTAGACCCAAAAAATTGATTTATTTCTGCCTACAGGGCCTGCTTAATTCTTTAAAAACTGTTGTTGAATCAAATTATAAATCTTAAAACAGAATAATTCTCATGCTCATACTCTTTTTTACATCTTTTAATAACAATTTTAAGTAAACATATTCCAAACTGATACTGACCTTAATGTCTCATCTACCGTGACAAAATTCTCCTCTTTTTTTATACTTCCAGTAAAATTGTCTTCACCTTCACCCATCTGTCAGCCATCCTAATCTCTGGTATTTATCTTCTGTGTAAAACAAACAAATAACAAAAACTCCAGGCAGACTTGTTCCAAAACTAGTCAAAATAATCTTTCCTTCCAGTGAGATTTTTATCCAGTTAGAAGCCAACAATTAAAACAACAACAACATGAAAAGAACTAGTAACAGCTAAAGAGTGAGGATGTTCAATGTATCTTCTACTAAAAGGAAACCAAAATTTTCCAAATGTGCTCAATTCCCTTTTTTTTCTGTCCAGAACTCTTTAAAAAACAGTCTGAACGTTGAAAAAGTATCAGTTAAAACGTGACACGATATGCAAATTGCTATGGAAATGATCTTGTACCTACAGTTGTAAACGGTACATCTCAGCGGTTATTTCAAGAGGATTAGAATCCTTTCAATATTTGGTTAGAAAAAGATCAATAAGTATTCCAAGGAAGTCGGAGAAAAAGTACAAATGCCTCCTGCAATTATAGTCGAATGGTTTTCTGTCTCGTTACATCTGACAACGCATAATAATAAGAAGTCTTACAATACTAGACAGGATGTTATTATCCAACTCTTTTGCTTTCGGCGAAGTTGAATTCAGGAAGCAAAGTCAAGCAAAAAAAGTAAGTGAGAACCAAAAAGAAAAGAAACAAAAAAAAAAGAAGTCAATTCTGTGAATGCAAATCAAAAAAATAAATAAATAAATATCCTCTCATGAGAACTAAGAGCTGTCACCTTAGACTAATGCCGCTGCACACACGTCGTAGATGAAGGGAAAAAAATTTGAAGGTAGAAGAAGTATTAATGGCAGAGACGGCGGTGGCCTCTGTCCTGGTTTAATTAGAATGCATCCAGGCAGCATCAGCATCAGTACCGGAAACGATTGTCTGCCGGGAGATAGAGTGATACAGGGTTCGGTGATTGCGCAGAACGAGAGAGAAACAGAGAGAGTCTGTTGAGGCAGTGGCGGTCGACAACAACGACGACCATGAAGCGACGGAGCTATGTGCCAGCAGCCAGCACTCACTGGCAGTGAAATATTAAACAGAAGTTCATAACCGGCTTCTTTTTTTTTTTTTTGCACAGCTGTGTGGGGCCAGTTCAAGGCAAAACAGGCACAAATTGAATTGTGGTTATTGCAGTGCTCGAATATCGAAGCGTGACGTCTCTGTTTTCTTTATCACATTATAGGCGGGAAGAAGAAATTAACGCTGGAATGGTTATGAATCTGTATGAAAATTGAATTGAAAAATGGTATTGAAACAGTACCAGTGCTATACAGTGCTATACAAGTGCAAACATGTAGTATTTTATAAGAGGCAAAATTGTGATCCTTCAAAACTGCTGCAGAAAATTTGAATTAAATATTTTCCCTGTTTTTGAAAGTAAACATTTTGCAATATGCGCTTCAGAGGAGAAAAAGAAGAAAAAAAAAACATTTTACTAGAAGATATATACTGATATACAAATTTCCTTTAATCAAGTGATGAACATTGTTGAACTGTGAACTTTTATAACAACCTTTGCAGCATACGTAGTAGCCTAATTGTGTTTATATATATATATATATATATATATATATATATATATATATATATATATACTGTACCATAGGTCTATCTAGAAATGTAAGACAAAAGAGAAGAAAATGGCGAAAGGTTATAGCCAAAATGACAACAACAAACAAATTGTCGCTTTTGAGAATTACAAACAAAACAAAACTACTTGTTGTGCAGGAAATAAAAAGTATAAAGTTTTACGGACAAAAATTATGGACAAAAAAACCAGTCTAATTTTACAGCTTCGTCTAGATACTTAAGCTAATTGGCCGGCCTTGAAATGTTCAATGTCGTGAGTACTACTGTTATTTTTTTAATTCTTTGCGTACCGTATGTAATTCACTATACAAACACACACACACACCCTACTACACTTAAATTACATGTTCTGAACCAGAGGAAAAGAAAAGTTGAAATTTTTTTTTAAATGATAGAACTGGGAATCAAACAGACATTCATTTCCTAGGTATTAAGCCATACAGGATAAGAAGCACAAGTTTTGAACTACAGTTCTCAGCTTATGCTGTACTACTATATAGGTAGATCGGATAGATATCAAATGTCACTAGTAGATAAATGACATTGTAAAGTAAATCACTGTTCAACAGAAGACATGCAGGGGAATTAAAACCAAATATCAAATGAACTACAGTAACAAAAAACAAGCAGATAGCTCTATTTCCTATTTTCCTAAAGCCTATTTCTTTACTCTTTCAAAATGAAAACTTTTATCAGTGATGTCAAAGATTGATCACTTAATGGCAACCTGAGCAATTGATAACTTATGGTCCATTGCAAAATCAGGGCCTATTCACACCTTTTTTGGTTTGTAGTCAAGGGTTAACTTATAAAACAGGTTAATATACAAGGTACCTCCTTGGTTCCAAATACTATAGTACTTTTATGCTTGATCAGCTGTGTCCCAGCATTATGCAGAGTCAATATCAGCATGCAGCTATTTCAACAATAATTTCACCTAATCACAAAGTTAATCTCACAAAAATATCAGTAATTTTGGTAACTAAGGAAGTAATCAAATATTGTTGACATCCCCAATCATTTGCAGGCTACTGTACCTCAGTGACTAGGGTTTTCAGCATCTGACAGTTAACCCCTCAAGTGTGAAACAGCGGGGGGACATGAACAATAGCTTCACTGGCCCACTGAATTCAAGCGGTATTCAAATTTGGCTATGGTCCTTACTCCTTTGGAATGAAAGCAGAAGTTTGCCTATTTAAAGGGGTATATATGTATCTATAACTAGTACTATTTGCATACTACACTTTACACTATGTATGGAAGTGTCAGTAATATTGCAGTACTGAGACAGATGCAAAGTAAGATGTGCAAGGGAAAGATGAGACTGTCAGAGCTCTCAAACAAAGGCTGTTCAAGTTCAACAAATATATTAAAAGCTCTACGTGATAATAATCTGCCATCGGCTTTGCAAGTAAAAGAGGGAAAGGGGAGGGGGCACGGGAGGGGGGACGGTTAGTATTGGAAGGCCATTAGAGAAATTAATTATACCATTATGTCCATGCACAAGGTTTATTCATATGGAGACTAGAATCATTAGCAAGAATAGCTTTGAAATGTTCTCCGGGTTAAAGAATTCACAACTAAATGCATCCAAAAATTTTCGCCTGACTTTTTAACCTATTTATACCACACTGGCACACTTTCCTTGCTTATATAATAATATCATACTACAGTACCACCCCAGCTGCCCCACTCCATACCATGGTTTGAAAATTAAATGCAAATTTTATCCATAGCTTGATCCTCTAGCTATGGCAGCTTATATGCGAAGTCAATTTTGACAAATAAACAGCATTTCTTGCGTAGCTATCACCTCTTGTATTACTGCACAAGGTCCTTCTATAAACAGCGCTATAGGCTTTCAATATCACAGCATCCAATACGGTTGACTGAATCACATTCTTCTCCCGTTTGCTAAATTAGGCACAGCAGCTTAAGAGGGTGAAGGAAATGAAATGCTCAACCAACAATGAAAAATTAATAGGAAGTCTCAGCATGTTGCATATAAACTTTGGCAATTTTTTAGTGGCCATTCAACATTTACTTTCTGGCCGCAAATCTTTAAACAGACTTGAAGTATTAACGAAATGCCTACACTATAGGTTTTTTTGTGCTTGTCACAGTAAATTTATACAAAATTAATAACAAAAAATACATATAGTAAAAAAACACGAATAAAAAAACTTAAAGCAGTATTCCAACTCTCCTTCCACATTCCCCACTAATAATTCATTGTGGCTTATCAGGAAATTTGGGCTATTTACTGGCAAAATACCAGTGGATTGAACAACTTTTGTTGGAGTCTGCGCTTTATAAGACTAGTTATTATTATTAATTTTTCCGGTTGCCAGTAGGGATGACATATAGAAATTAAAAACATGGTAATTAGTTGGTTACCAATCGTCCGTCAAAGGATTGGCATGATTTCTATACAGGTACTGTACATGATGAGCCCTGTATTACTGCTTAAAATTATCACCAAATACAATTGGACTGTTCTCAAAAGCCTTCATTGCAGTAGTTGATGTTTGTTGTAATTGTGGTAATTGCCAGTGAGAACTTGAGTTTTGCCAGTAGATTTTTATATAGCAAGTAGAGCTATAATTGTGAAATTCTAGGCCTGCCTATAAATGTGTGAAAACGTGGTTTTTTTGTACTACTAGGATACACTTGGATTTGCAGCTCATACAAAAGAAAGAAATCACAACCATGGCTAGTATGACTTGCATAGATAGATATCACTTGGTGTGACATGATGGGGATTCATTTCAGGTTGAGAGGAAAGGCCAGCTCTAACCACAACTCAAGTTATGTTTCAAGTTGAAGAACTGATGATCATGGATATTATGAAAATTAAATAATGAATCTTCTAGGTCATTTCATGTGGATGAAGATCACAAGAGGTTAACAAATGATATCTAATAGAGTGCTTTCTCTAGTTAACAATTTTTCTATCAGGTGCACGTTTAGCACAGGTTTAATGTAATAAATTAAGAAATACTTCAAAATTAAACAGTTTGAGGCTAGTACTGTAGGAATTTAGCAACCTTTTTTACAATATGCAGAATTTTCATGACAAATTTATCTGTTTAATGAAACATCTCAAAAGAGTTGAGGAGGAGAGATTATAGGTGATCATGCACAAGTTTGTGAGCTCCACCACACACAGATTCACATTTTGGAAAACATCAGTGTTGATATGTCATAGAACAAAAATAATACTGGGGAAAAGAAATCAGTCACATGTAATACACTAGGGCCTGTTGGCCAGAAGAGCTGTATGCTTTCCCATAGAGGGATCTAAAAAATTCAGTCACTAGTATTTTATAACAGGCCATAAGAGCCATAAGCTTTCCCATAGAGGGGATCTAATTGGTCTCTGTGCAGGAATTTGTTTCGCTCATTTTTTCTTTTTTCACTTTTCTGTGAATACAGATGCAACATTGAAAGTATTAAGGAAATCCTGTCAAAATAACTTCCTTTTTAAGTAATACCAAGTATCAAATAATCCACAGTTCAGGATCACATAAGGTTCAGTCAGTCCCTGGACATATTGCCTATTATTAGTTGTAATATCATCTGTGTGATATTACCGGCTACCTTGTAAAACTGTGTTATAACACTTTGTATTATTTTACATGTGCAGAAGCTATCAGGTTGGTCTTCATTGTTGAACCATAAGCAACTTAACATATTAACTTTCAATTCTAATGACCTACTTTCTAACCTTAATCATAAAAAATAAAATAATGAAAACTTTAAAAAAAAAAACTACTGTAGCAATTCCGTGCAACAAACATATGCTCATATTTTTAAACCTGATGGACACGCTTTATGGTTACTGTAGGAAGAAGGAGAGTTGAACTTAAAGGAATATATTCAGAATTCCATTGCTTAAATCAAATTGTTGAATTAATATTGATCAATGTCAATCACTGATCCCAAATCAGTTTATGTCCTTATCCTCCATAACAGTTGATGGTTGATAGTTGATACTCAAATGAAAATGTGTTGGGGCAATGACATGTTTAACTGTCAATTGAATATATATTAAATGAATATATTAAATAAATTGAACTTCTATTTTGCAGAGAAACCTAAGACAGTGTCTTTTCCAATAATTTTCTTTACATGTTAATCATATATAGGTCTGGGAAAATTCCTGACCAGATGGCAGCACCTGTTCCAATTGATTTTGTGCACCTACGTATAGGCGATCCATCTAGGAGATACTGTACTATTAGAAGTTTGGGGAATTTTTTTAATGAAATCTTTTAAGAGCAAATTATCAAACATTTTTACTAAAGAGAGGTCGGTATAACATTAATTCTTACATAATATCTGCGTTTGATATTTAACAGTATATAGTGCATTGACAGTTAAGAAACATGTGTCACAATTGAAGGAGGTGCTGAAAATAATTTTTTTCTATCAAAATGAATTAAACCCCTTGAACCCCATTTTGCGGATCACATGTATGATGGCCAAAATTTATATCAGGACAAGTTGGTAGCTCGGGTGGATCAAACCTATACTGATAAGTTAATGTTGAATGTATAGAGAATATTAAATAAACTGTGAAAGTCCACTGAGCCCCCTCCCCAACCCCCCTCCCCATCCTGATGTGAGGGTGCAGTCATAATCCCGGTGTTGATAGATAGTTTGTTTGAAGAAGTACACTTCTGAAGGTGAGGTTTCAAATCTTTGAGGCATTCTATAGTTGTACCTCCTTAGTTTCTATGGTCCATTAAGTCCATCTACAGTATGACTGGAGATGAACAAATTACTGCCTCTGGAAAGTAATTTCCCCGGTTGTGCATTTCGACAATCATCTACATACAAAAACTGAATACTTAAGAGATGATGTGAGTTCACTTTTCAGAGTAATTGCGGAATATCACACAAGTTTGGCACAACACCCTTAAAAGAGGTTAGCTACGGTGTCTGTATAAAGAGTCTAGCAATAAGAGAAGGAATGCCAAAAGTAAACTTAGAATTTACACCTCAATGTGTCATGCAAAAACAATGGATACCAATTTCCATTGTACTTTTATATGATTGGCTGAATAAATATCTATCTATAGATGCTGTTGTGGCAGCACGGTCGGTTCATTTATGAATAGGGAAGTTCAATATGAGATGAAATGCCAAAAATAAACTAATTTCAATGTATTATGCTGTTGTGGCTACACCATCAAGGGTGCAACGGTCCAGCCAGCTAGAGCGTGGACCTTTGTGTTGCGGGGTATTCTGCAATCAAGGCCACTTTTGTCCTCAAATTTACGAAATAAAATTATTCTATCATAAATAAGCAAGGTTATTACATTTTATAAATAGGCCCAACGCTAGTTGACTCGATCGCGCATTACGTACCTAGGATAAGCCAACACAAAGCCTAGCATGTCAAATATATGATGCAAAATATTGTCAAGTCTAGAGCAAGAATTACTAGATCAGACAGTTAGTGGGCATCACAATGGTGGATTAATTAAAACAGATCTCACAATACATACTTTAAATTAATTATTGAAACGAGAACAAAGGTAGATCTCACCTGAAGTACACTCTACGTGCATCGTTCGTGAAACTGAAAGACATATCCTACCCTCCTGTCGTCTGTACTGTTTACATTATTCCCAGCATCAGGTCTAACAATATACAATGTTTACTGACCGGAACAGTCAAAGATTCCGGTAACATAACGAATCAAAGTCCGGGATACCAGAGGAATAAGCACTAGATCATTGATGTGTGTGAAGATTGTAACAAACAAACAACAATGGAACCATGATCAAACCATAACAATGGAACCATGATCAAACCGTTACAATATTTTCTTAAGACCGGTAAGGAGAGACAGGATGACGAGAAGGGGTAGGGAGTGGGGTGGGAACGAGGTGGGAGTGGGTAAGGGGAACAGGGTTGCATTATATATTTGTTGTCCCTTAATTGTCAGAATATTTTTGGTTTGTAACTATATACTGCCAAAATGAATCATTTTCACTTTCATCTAGGCTTCAAGATAAAACATCATTTCGAAATATCTCAACATGAAGAGTAGACATTTCACGAAAGTCAAAATAGTTTGAGATAAAATAGTGACACGCATAAGAGAAAAAGTTGAAATATTATTATATGAAGTTTAGAAATCTCAAGGATCGAAAGTGTCGAAACTTCGATATAACTTGTAATTTCGATAGTAACGTCGAACCTTTCGACAAGTAGTCGGAAAACTTATATCAAAATATAGTTTGGAATGAAATAGTTGAAATGATGCGGAAAAGATCAAAAATCGAAAGTTTTATACTGTCTCGAAATTTGGAAAAAAAGTAAAATCTTTAAGAAAGAGCCTAAATTTCGAGAAAATAATAAATCTAAGATATGATCTAGTCAAAATCAAAATATACAACCAAACTATACAACTTTCAATTAGAGATATAAATAAATTATAATTAAAAATTATTTCTAAGAATCAAGCATTGTAAGTATAAGACTTGTTCAGGCTCTGCATATACCTTGATGTCAAGAAAATAGTTGAAAACTACACATGAGCTGTCTTACAATGAACTTCGAAAGTCTGTTGCTAGACGAGCGCCCTCTCTTTTTTGTCAAATTCACGATAATTTCTGCGACAGGTGCGCATGCTAATCACCGATTTTAGTTCATTGACGCTAATGCTGCGCGCTGAGGATCGGAGGCCTATTGTAATCATATCAAGAGGAGTACAGTAAGCCTAGGCCTATATCATTTACTGATCGTTGATATTATGGCGATGACCGTCTGGCCGGTATTGAAAGTTGTGGAAGATTATTCCTAAGGCTTTCTCAGAGGAATGAAGTTTAACTCCTTTGCTGCTGTCTTTTTCATATTGATACCGTCGGTGACAAGCAATGATATTGGTACAACTGCATAATAATTACCAACATTTAAATTTTAAGCAGGATAGCTAACGAAGTCAATTCATGCATTATGATTTACCGCCTAAGCTGCCTGTATCCTAACGTTAGGCAAGTCCTAAGTTAGGTCTAACTAGGCTAGCGGTACAAAGCTGGGATAATGGTAATCATTCGTATATGTGGATCCTACAAGGAAAGCTACTTTCTATCAGGCTTAGACTGGATATAGACTCCTGATAACTTGTTCGACACTTGATTACTTGTAAGACTCCACATAGCCAAGGCTAGACCTGCACTCTACAACCTATTGATCGTACTGCTGCTGCAGTGCTAGCCTAACTTAGGCCATAGCATGGGTTTTTTAATTTTTCATATATTTCTAGTGAGCTTCTTCCACGATTTAATTGCAATCTACAGGTACATATGTGTGTAGTTAACTGCTAGTGAGGATCAACGCCTGTTGGTGGTATAATGCATAGGCCTAGGCCTATGTCCACTTTCTAGACTATGTAATAAATGTGTAATTATACCCATTTACAGCTGTTTGATGATTTAAAACTGGAATTATTCTGATGGAGAGCAGTTATTATGTAAATAATGCTTTTTTTTTTGCAATAATGGATTTTCGGCGGGTGGCTTTGGAGCATGCGGGTGATGGAAGCAAATCGAAAACTTAAATTCTCATGGCCTTAGTATGATGTGCACTGAAACTTTGGCAGTTTTGTTAAGGCTTTGTAGACTAAAGTTGCGATTGAAAAAGTTGTTGCAATTTGACTAACGAACGCAGCTACAGTACTGATTTCGCTTAACTCCCGTTAAAATTCGTTAAAAGGAAAATAACCGAATTTCCACGTTTTGTCATCGAAATTCCCCGATTTTTATCGAAATTCCACGAATTTTAACGATTGGTTATTTCGGTCATTTCCTTCGTGGAATTTTCAACGATACGTTGAAATTCTTTTTTAAACGAAATAGAAGGTCAATGTGTGGTTACGAGAAACGTCGGAAAACGAGCAACTTCGTTTATTAGTATTGATTAGACTTTAGAACAGTCGTTTGAAGGCAGGAATTTTCTCAAGAACATTCCTGTACTTACTGAGTAGTGACACTCAAAGAAACATGTAGTGAAACTGACGGGGGACGTTTTCTAACTGTGAACCCCAAACACAGTGACATAAGTCTTAACTTCGCCAGGACGTAAAAGAGGTTGCAGTCAAAGCTATGTACCACGAGGCACCCTTCCAGATAAATTATGAGTGCTGTTTAACCATTTAAATAACAATGAATGGACATATAAACTTGGTTTACTTGCAGATTACGAAAAATAGTTATTTTTTAGAAATGTAAATTTGGTTTTTTATTAGAGTTGGAGTATGAAACTTTGTTTCTGAGCGAAAACATGTAACTTGAAGCAAAATAAAGATGCCCCGCCCATTCTGCGAGGACGCTTCCATTTTTCGAAAAGGCGTTTTCTCTTTTTATTTTTTCTATTTTGTTTACTTTTAAACATGAAAATTATTTTAAAATATGTAAAGAACTTAGTAATGTACTGCAAACTATCTATAAAAACAAAAAAAACGATGTTTTAGGCATGAATAATGTGTTTAATATAACTAAAGTAGTAGGCCAATAGTCATGAGCTCATGATGATAGTGTCGTCAATTCGTTTTCTCAGTTTATATTTGCGACATATCACCCGTGTACATCGATCAATGGCATGGTGAAAACCCCGTGTGAAAATATGTTGACCCCAAAAGACGCAAATGGCCGTTCTAGAAAGTACCGTCATAACATTAACAACACAAGGCCAGTTTGCTCTCTCAGGTCCGCACGTGTACAGCCATTTTTTCACACATGATATTATGCTGTGCATGCATTGCGGGCGCGATTGCGGCAAACATAAAAGAAAATGAATGAAACTGAAAAACTTACGATATTTTTTCACAAATATTGATGCTTAGATAAGTGCTTCCTCACAATCAACGAGCCGCCCTAAAATTCGCTCCGCTTACGGAAAAACTTCTATATATATAACAAATGGAAAAACCCGAGTTTTTACACACATAATTCCAACTGACATTGGTCACAGAACATAAGTAGGTCATTGACATTCGAACTTGGCAACTTGCCCAAGTTCATCGCACCATGGGAACGACACAACACATTGAACATGATGTTATATTCTCCCGCCATCTGGACGCCGAGTGTAATATGCAAATTATGAATGGTACTGCGCAGCGTGGTTAAATCTTAACCTATTGCGACACAAATTTTGGGAAGCTGTTGTTTGAAGTAACTTTTGTATCAAATGTAAGGTACTGTATCATGTATGTGACCAGGGGCGTAGCGAAGGGTTTTTTGTTGTTGGGGGGGTGGAGAATTTGATTTGCCGACGGATCTGGAAGTGGTGACTGAAATGGGGGAGGGGTCTATGGGGACACCCCCTCCCCTTTGGAAAATTTTTAGTTTTGAAACGTCCTTAGATGCAATCTGGTGCATATTTTAAGTCAAATTTGACTTGCCGAAGGATCTGGAAGTGGTGACTGAAATGGGGGAGGGGTCTAAGGGGAGGGGGACGGCGGGAAACGGCGTTTAAACGTTTAACCGACCGGCAGGGGATACGGTGAAACGGTTAGCGAAATATCTGATAGGTCACACCCTTATTTAAACACACACAACAAAACGCCCTTATTCAATGAAAATATACTGAAAACCATATCGCAAAAACACAAAATCGCTTATAACTCGAAAACGGAAGGAGACATCGACTTTTGTCGGCTGTAGAGGGATTTCCTAAACCGAATTTTGATGCGCTCTATCCACCTGTGTCATTTATGAGCTTCTCTGACGTAAGCTGCAGTACGTAATTTCTCTGTACCAGTTCCGCGAAATTTATTTACGCATTAAACATCGTTCATTATGTTTTCTTTCACAACGAATATTCAAAGTTGTGCTCCACACGCTTCACAGATATTGTTTTATGTCGTTCATTTTTCAATTCTACTTTAAAATTACATTTTCGAACGATGCATTGCATGCCTTATCAAGCATTCCTGATTAGTAAAACTAAGGAAGGATATTCAAATATATATTATTTTCATTTGACATGATTTTATGAGTTGTTCCACTTGAAAAACGATGATAAAACCGAAAAACAAAACATTTACTTCTCATGTGACGCATACCGGGAGACTCATAAAAACTCCCCCTACTCATTAAAATAAACTTATACATGCCGTCAGGCCAGTTGAAAGCCCTTCCCAGTAATGTTTGATCAGCTCTTCCCAATATACAATACTCAAATAAGCAATGAAAATATATTCATTTTCCACAGAAATCTACCCAACGTGGGCCCCAAGACACTGCTTTATTTTCTTAGTAGTCATGGAAACAATTGTTTGCAACTCTCTTGCGGCCAGGTGTTTTCAAGTTTTATTAATAGCACGACTTTTGATTGGTTCATTCAAGATAAACTTTCTATCCCTGCTGGATTGTTCTACTTATATATATATGAATGAATATTTGGTTTTCAATTAACTAAGTAACAGATAACATCCATTCCATTACGAACAGTAGGGGTAAAATAATGTTTGCTTCTAGAGGCAGCCAGCCATGAAGGTTCTGCGGTGCTAAACCCCCCACGAAGATAAATACTATGCTAATTTACATAAGGTAGGCGTGAATTTGACAAAGCCAAGTTTATGATTGGACGAAGCCTTTCAAAAAAGTTTGGTGGTGGGGATATCCAGGGTAGGGAATGCACATGTAAGCAGCATACTACAGGTGGCCCAGACCCAGGCTGCGACCTTACCAGGGCAGTCCATCTGCTTTCGCGGGCAACTTACAGTAACGGGTTAGGGGGAAATAAGTTTTTTTTTTTGTTTTTTTTTTTGCGTGCATTGAAGTCGGGGGAGATTTTTTGGACGGAATGCGCTCTCAGAAAAGTTTGAAAGTGAGTGCGGTTCTGTAGTAAACGGTACCGTAGTACGTCAAGTAACACAGGAATTTTTTGGAAATAAAGATCTCTTTGATATCCAGCTACGACTGTTTCATTGTTGATATTTTTTTCTTGTTTTTTCTGACACTGCGTTCCTTGGTGAGTTAACTTAAACTTATCCTAGTTTAATACTAGCCTATAACTTAAGAGTCATAGAATGTGCTTGCTACGATCGACCAAGACTAGTTTTTATTATCCTAGCCAAATCATTTTTCAAACACCTAGTACAGAACTTACTCCGTCTTATATACAATCACACTTTTGCAACGTTTGTAATATTCCTCGGCAACTTCTGGTAGAGTCTGAAAACGGCTGTAGTTACACTAAGGATTCAACGCAAGTCACAACCTTGATATGTCTAGAATTGCCTTTGCGGTTTTTGATGGCGATAACTTTCGTGGAAATTTCGTTGAAACTTCGTGGACAACCGTGCCCGCAGTAGTCTAAATCTTGTCAACGAAATTAACCGAATTTCAACTTTTTTTATCGATTTTTAACTTTTGTTATCGATCGTTGATTTTTTTTCAACGGGAGTTAAGCGAAATCAGTACTGTACTACAGACAGCTATCAGTGCATCTACTGTGGTATACACTACGCACATTTAGAGGACTTGCAAAGTCACTGTACACCACCATACTGCTACTACTGGTAGGAGTATAGCCCTTTGGGGGGTTGTTAGTTATACCCCAAGCAAAGGCGTAGGAGGCGGGGGGCTGGGGGGGCTGCAGCCCCCCCAACAAATTTTTTGGGTGAAAATTCGGGCAATATGCTGAGAATTTTTCGGGCACCTACTGGAAGAATAATAATATGCAATGTGCTTTTCTGGGGTTTTTTTGGTAAAAATTCGGCAATATGCTGAGAATTATTCGGGCATCTACTGAAAGAATAATAATTTGCAATGTGTTTTTCAATTTTTTGGTGAAAATTCGGGCAATAGGCCTATGCTGAGAAGATTTCGAGCACCTACTGAAAGAAGAATAATTTGCAATGTGTTTTTCAAATATTTTGGTGAAAATTCGGGCAATATGCTGAGAATTTTTTCGGGCACCTACTGAAAGAATAATAATTTGCATTTTTTTTTCAAATTTTTTGGTGAAAATTTGGGCAATATGCTGAGAATTTTTCGGGCACCTACCAGTGGCAGAGCGTCCATACAGTCAGAGGGGCGATGACCCCTGACGGACTCAAATGGACTGCTGGCGCCCTTTTCAGCTTTATACCACTTTTTACTTATTCGCGATTATCGGCTTTTTTATTGCGCTCTCAAATACCTATTGACATTTTTCGCATTTTGTTGGTGCAATTTTCTGACAAATGGCGATGACACCTATTTGTCCTTCATTTATCTGCAAATTAGCAAGGCCCAGAAAGGGTCATTTCCGGCGATCTAGGGAGTATCTTTACTCAAAAATTTCTGTACGCTCCGCGCCAACCTGTGGTGGCGCTCCGCTTAGATAGTGTCAAAAGCACCCCTACAGACCATTCTCTCCCCCCTCCCCCCCCTGACCAATACCCCTAGCTCCGCCACTGGCACCTACTGAAAAAAAGAACAATAATTTCCAATGTGTTTTTCAATGGTTAAACTGATATTATTATCATTATTATTGTAAGGACTTCCCCAATAATTATAACCAATATAGAAGGGTAATAACACGAAAAAATGATTTTATGTTATTGGCAAGTGATGTAGTAACTGATGGATGCCTATGTGATATGCATATTAACATATAGAACGCGCGCGGAGCGTGCGAAAAAATCTTGGTTATATTTTTCGGGCAAGTCGTTACAGTCCCCCCAAATCAAATGAGGCTCCTATGCCTATGACCCCAAGTACACTTTCTGCTCTCAAACCAATACATTCATGCCTAGGTTTAAATGCACCTTTTTTTTTGGAGTGTAAAGCAACTTTCTTTTCATTGGGGATTAGGGGTCTTCGGGTAAAAAATAACCACTACAAAATATAACCACCACATTGTCAATTTTACGAAACTTAATTAAATTTAAAATAGCCTTTAGTGCACATATCCTAAAAAATTTCCAGGAAGAAATATTTTTATATCTTAGGTTAATGTTTTAGGTTATTTTTACCACACATAATCACATGCGAAAAACAAAACAAATGGCATTCAAAATGAAATACTATATGGTACCTATAGGCCAGATAACACCCTCAGTAATTATTGCAAATTAGAAAGCAAAATATAGAACACATACTATATCCTTCACACCAACAGCTTTAGCTGCCAAAATTAGGAATAACATCTACTATTACTGAAATTAAGTTTATTTTTGATATGCCTCTTCATCTTACATGTTCGTTCCACCAAACAGCATCTTCAACACCTATTAAAGAAAAAACTCTAGTTTAAGTCCTAGAAAAAGATGCAACCCCCCCCCCCCCCGTGGAAAGTACTTTCTTCTATGGTGGAAATTACTTTTCTTCTGCGGCAGAAACTGACTGACTAAAAGTAATTTTCTACCACTGGGCTGTTTGTAGTATTGAGTAATGTTGTTAGGTCCCAGGCCATATAACATTAGGTTCGCCTGAAGTAGTAAACGATAACTCTACTTCCTAGGCCACAGACAGAAGCTAGCCTAGATGGCTTCCACCAAAGAGTAGTTGTGTTCAAGTCTGATTACAGTGAATTGGAAAGAAATATACACTTACATTAAAGCCCAGTCTAGTATGATTTACATCAAAGCAGACTTAAGGTTTAAGTCTATAGCCTGATCAAATCTGGTGACAAACAAACAGTTTTCATTGTCAGGGGCAAGCCAAAAAGTGCCTCCAGTGGGGCAGAAACTCGTTTTTTTATGGCAGAAACTAACCATAACCTTGATGTCAAGCTTGGCATCTCTGCTAGTGGTATAGGTAGCTATTTGACATGAAATAAGAAATAAAGTTACCAGTTTAGGTGTAAATGTAAATTGGTTTTAAAATATTTAACAAATGTTTCACTGATTTGATTTAATTATGGGTTAATTTGAGTCCTCTTTTTTGATTCACAGAGGATGTCTACATTGGTTGCTACAAAGTCGACGTAGACAACAAAGTTTATTCTCTGGGTGGAGGAAACTACCATTTCAATCTCCTTAATGTGAAGCAGTGTATCTCTCTTTGTCGCAGTGTGGACCAATCTTTTGCTGCATGTCAGGCTGGCCGTCTGTGTAGATGCGGGTCTGAGCTTGCTCACCTTCAGAATGTCTCAAGGAATGATTGCACAATAAGATGTTCTGGGGAAGTGCTAGATATGTGTGGGGGATCTGGGGGCTTTGTTAGTGTTTATAGTACAGAGCATTCAGTGAAAACCTTGACCATCCTAGACCCAGGTAAGACAAACACTTGTAGTTTGCGATATCGCGCATTGCGTGTCAACAGATTTTTTTAAGTCATCAGTGTCTACCCCAAATGTGCTACCAAGTCAGATTAAGGTCAATCATTGTCAAATTCTGGCAAGAACTTTACAGCAACTCTCAAAAGTAGTTATCCACATTGAGATAGTAAAGTCTATTTTCACACTCCTCAATGGCTGGGAAGTAATTTGGAGGATCAGAGCATGTGGGGGAAATACATTTTCAGGATAGAACCTTTGCCTTTAATAGTTTAGTTGACTAGCTGATTGCCTTTTCATATCCCTGCGCAACCTCTGACCAGATTCATTCAAAGTAGTTGAGTAACATTCTCTACAAGTTCTATAAAGTTTTTCTTTTAAGAAGTCACATTTAGTTGGTAGTTATTCTCAAAGCATGCATGACTAGATCTACTTTAATAAAGGTTTATAGATTGAAGCAGCTAATGAGTGTTTTGAAAGAGACATGCCTTTGTAGGTTTTATAAGGATCTGTAGTGATGTATTTCAAGAATTTATAAGATGATATTCTCCTCTTCACATGTACCTGAGAGGAAATTAGCAGCAAACCTACCTGCAAGTGAATGTTTGTGATGGCAATGACTAGTGAAGTGAAACAAAACAACATTCCTGTTGTTTCCTTCTCATTGTTTAAACAAATGGCCGTCTTTGTTGTAAGTAGTTGTAATATTTAGTATATACTTGTTTAGACAGTCGGTGAGGAAAGGGTCTACTGATCTTGATGCTTCCAACCATCTCACTGAACCAATGTGTTAAAAACTTCTTGAATTGAAAATTTCCATATATGCTCCCAATATATTCACAATGTCAACAAAATTACAAATTATGACTGATTATCCTTTTTATTTTCATCAGGGGTCATTCAGCTGTACCAAAGAGTCACAATTAATACTACCCTAGAAGATGGGCATGATGGTGCAGTGTTTTCTTATGACTGGGGAGATAGTACACAGTCACCATTTTATACCCCACGCCATCAACCTCACGTTTACACTGATGAAGGAATCTACCTTGTAAGAGTCAACGCCAGTAATAATATCTCAGGACCGATAGAAGCTCGGCTCAATGTCTTTGCTGAATCTCCGATCCGAGGTAAAATGTATTGAATTTGTAGTAGTGTGAGCACCGCAGTAACCATGTATACGAGTACTGACTTAGATAAGGTTCAAAGTATAAGTGCAAGCAGAACAATTCCAATTGGTATTCCCATCATGCTTTGTCTACTAACACCTCTTGTATTGTAAGATGTCTGGCGCAAGAAAATATATCAAATATTTGGAAGACTCTTGTTCTAATTTGACTGAACAATGTAAGACTTAAGTCGTTTAAGAAAACTGTACCTCCCATTTTCCATTCTGCAATATGTTTCTTGGGAATATGGTATTAATTAATTGAATGGTGTGAGATAGTGTATGCTTATTTTGTGATCAAGTGTTTTACTGAACATTTTAACAAATTAAGCAAAAAAAAGCACCTTATTATATACAGTATGCATCAAGTTACATCATAGCTTGACAATGCATTCATGTGTGGCTATCAGAAGAAATAGTCAGACCAGCTCGGTATTGTATCAATAGACTGAGGTTCTAGCATTGCAGATTGATGGCTCTTTTAAGTGCATAATTTTTGGTTATGAGCGCAATCACAAGCTCAAATTACCAAAATTTGATAAGCCTGAGTGCATGCTGTGTTTGCCATAGGGCTGTGTCATTCCGGTTACTTCACTAACCGGTTAACCGTTTCTATTAACCGAACGGTTAACGTTTAAACGTAACCCGTGTTGTTGCCTCAAAATAAGAGCCGAAAATCAGAGTTATATAGCTCAGATTATAATTCCGAAAGAGCGCCACCACTTTTGATGCGGAAGTACATTCTCAAAATAGCGCTGCAAGTATCGTTTTTTCGTAACGCGTATGTCAAGAATTTGGTTGTATTTGCTTAGTTTTGACGATCGTTGCATTGAAAAAGACGAATCGCGCGTTTTCATGAAGTTTTAAACAGATTTTTGTTTCTCTTTCAGTTCATCGGTAACTGTTACAGAGATATTTGAAGCAAATATTTCTTTGTTAATTGCGTAGCCCCTACTGTAATAGCGCAGGCATTGTATGGCAGTTATAAGCCCAATATTACTAGGCCTACTTAATATTGGCATTGTGTATTGAAGTTCGCGATCATATGGAGTGTTAGACTACAAGGCTTTCACCAGCTAGGCCAAGGTTAGGAAAGTCGGTTGTTAGGAAGCGATTACTACAGAAGTGTACGGTAGTAGGGCTAGGCCTACGCAATTACAAGTACAACAATGGGTCACAGATATATTGAATTTGTGCATTGTGGCGGGGTAGGCAGAGGGTAGGGGGAAGTGTGGAAAACATTGTAAAATTTCCCGCAAACACCCTGTCGATTTCCCGCCGGAGTTCGCGCAGCAAACACAATTAGCACGCGTAGCATAATGGCGTGGGGTAGTCCCCCGGTGGGGTCATGTGGTGGAACCCCTTTGTGGGGGTCCAGGGGTTAACGCCCCGGAAAATTTGGCGCGTCTGGCGATAAAATATTCGCAGCTGTGGATGCAAAATACTGACAACTTTTTTAATTTAAATTGTCACGAAACTGATGAAAATTTTGAAATGACAAGTTAGAGTAGCCATCTTTTGTTATAAAATGAAAAGAGATCTATCTGTCTTACAATCATTAAAATGTTTAACTTAAAAAAACATGCGATTTTATGAAACAACATTTGGCAAAGCCCCATTCCTAGACTGCCTAACAATAGCTTGCACTATACTACAACTACGGTCTAGGCTACCATGGGCGGCGATCCTGGGGGGGGAAGGGGGATATATCGCCCCCCCCATGAAAATGGGTGGAGGGGATGTAATACACCATATCCCCCCACCAAATGCCAGGGATAAGAATATTTTCATGCCTACATTTATGCATCATCGTGAATTTACGGCTCTTTTTTAGCTTAATTTCTCGCCTACCATAAACGTAGTGCGATCTTTTCAAATAAACCGTCTTTATAAAGCAAGAAAAGTTGACTGTGGGCTTCATTGGCCCTATAACAACAAAATGTATTATTGCGCCCACGGTTTATTGATATAGTACATATGCACCCTCGTAGTATTCGTATAGGCCCTATAGTAGGCCTACACACGTACATATTCCCTCGAACAGCTGAGAATCTCATGTTACCAGGGTAATGCTAAACGTTTCACCTGGATGCCCTAGCAATCGGTACCTAGGAATGTAACTATGTGTAATTGTTTATTGCATGTGTATAGGCCTATAATAGCCTGCATGAGGCCATTTTCTTCATCGAATAATATAAAAGAGCTCTCGAACATTCTAACGTAGCGCCTGAAACAAGATTGACAGGGGCATTTTTCCCAAAATAACACCCGAAATTAAAAAAAAAAAGTATTTCGGACATGATATCCCTATTTTAAAGTTTGGTATATGCCGCTTGGAAACCTCGGGAGGTGCCGTTTCCGGCCATCTAGAGGGTTTGTAAATCCCAAAATTTCCTTGTACGCTTCGCGCCAACCAATGGTGGCGCTACGCTTAGATAGTCCACAAGGTCATATCCCCCCCACTCGGAAGTACGGATCGCCGCCCATGTAGGCTACATTTCCAAGGTACCTTGCCAAACAACTGTGAGCTCATCCCCTGTCTAACACCTGTTGTTAACAATTTTTTGGCATGTTGCCAAGGAACGTTTCATGCTCTAGAATTAATAAGGTCAGTCAGTAAAGGTTCGGTTAAGTTATGAGAATCATTATCTTAGACGTTTAAGAAAAGTAGGTAAAATATGATCCCCGTAACAGCTAGGTAAGTAAAACAGGCAACTGACTCCTCCGCATGAACAAGACAATCTATTCCACATGATACATGAAAGTAAACCTTGTAATCACATGTTTAAGGCCACTTGGCATGATTAACTAAATGCTTAATATTGTTTCCATGTTCTTGTAGAAAACGTAAACTTCGCAATATACAATTAGTTGTGTTTTTGTAGTTACGTGAGATCCGTAACCGACGAGGTGGTTAGGCTATTTGCTCTACACTAAACTATGGTAGGATATTATTTTCTCCGTAATTTTGGAAATTCTAGAAAATACTTTTTCGCCGCTTAACACCAGATGTGTTCTTACGTTTTATTCATAATTGGGTGTACTAGAGCCTTTTTTACATGACATTAGTTGCATTTAGCACGATATGCCAGTTTCGCGTGAATTTTTCGAAAGTTTTTTGCTCGATCTTTCGTAAAATTTGAAAGGTGTACCAACTTACTTTTCGTACAAAATTGGTTATTTCTCTACTGATTTTCAGAGTTTTTTTTACAGTCAAGTGTATACGTTGTGCATTGAGTATAAACTTATCGCGAATGCAAGAAAACGATGCGGGGATTTCCAGCAGACAAATGTTTTCTTTGTGGGATTACTGAGTCTGTTGAATGGAATCCCGCACCTTAGAGGGAACACTGAACTGAAATTACATCATAATAAAGAAAACGTTTACTGCTTAAATACAATATAAATTTGAAAGGATTAGATGCAGACTCGCCACGTTGTCGAACGGGGTAACAATAGGCGCTTCACGGGTCGCATACCGCTTGGTAATCCCTTCAATCGTACCGCCAATCTTAAAAATCTTT